>NC_055658.1:8799060-9114894 GCF_017976325.1 Chelmon rostratus
TGTAGAAAACACAATATTTTCAGCGATAATAATAATGTTACATGAAGTTACTGTATGTACCGGCACATCTGATTGCTTGATGGATGGCTATGTAATGATACTTTATACATTGAGTGTTAAAATTTCAGAATAATGTGTTTCATTGCCCTTTGTAAGTAATTTGGGGCTTTTTTCTACATTTTATTACAGACAGTAGAGCAATAACAGGAAATGAGGGAGAGATGCAGCAGCGGTCCTCAGCAGAACACGTTGCAGTTCGTGGTCGTGTCAACCCCTAAGATATGGGGGTCCCCCATGTTTCATTACCTTTTGAAGGTGTGTACTTTGAGCTAAGATTTCAGATATATTTTACATTTACATTTCTTGGTGAATGTTTAAAGTGCAGATAAACAACTGAATAATGTGGAGTCTTGAATGCTACTTGTTAATTTGGTTAGACACATATATTCAAACACAGATGTGGATTATGAAACGAGCTGTTTTGGTCTACTTGTAAGGATTAAAGGTTTACAAATGTTGATGTGACACCAGCACTCCAGAGGGAAGTATAGTGACTGTTGATGGATCACTCCTTGGTCTTTCTCACTGGAACACTGGTACATTGTGTAGTTAAATTTTCAGTCATGCATTGCAATTCCAAAACTGTACTGTACTGAAAACTGTTGACAACTCTGAAACATCTGCCAACAGAAAACAGTTACGTGCAAATAACTTTTTTCGACAGTTCCAAGGCAATAGCCAGATTCCAACTTCCCATCAAATATACATGAAATACATCTTGGTCCAGCTCTAAGCAGTGGATTTTAATTGGCTGCAAGTAAATTTGTTGGAGGTAAGAAGAATGGAGAACAGTGAGAGAGAAAGTCAGTCACTGTGGTCTGTGTGCTTCCCGCCTGCAGTTCCCTGTTCAGTCAAAAGGGAGCACTTTTCATCCACTTAAAGGAGCTTGGTGAAGCACTGCCCTCTCGCTCCCGCTCTCCGTTAGTCTCTGTCTTAAATTGTATATTCTCTTCCCCGTCTTTGTCTCTTTCCCCTTTCTCTCCGAGGCCGCGATGCCCTCTCCTTTGGGTTTCTTTTCCTGTTTTATCTGCATGTCCTTAACACTCATCTGATTCCTTTTGCACAAAGCAAAAGGTTTCACAGTCACATGTATGGGATACCTGTGCAATAACACAGGTCATCAGATCTGTGATAGGCTGCGTAATGGTAAATACTCAAACCCTCTATTCAATTCCACAGTTCAACTAATGTTATCATTATGATTCTTGTCGGTGTTTCTCCTTTTCTACATGTTTTATCTCTCATTGGTTTCCAATCACTAGTTTTCAATAAAAAACAAATAGTTAAAATCTTTTCATGTATGACTGAAAGCTTGTGTGTGTTTGAGTGCATTTAGCTCAAATTTGACACTGTTCTAAATGTCAAAGTTGACAAATTTTAAGGTTTTTTTTTGGCATATAAATCTGTCTGTATGTGCCAGATTAAGATTGTGTCCTCTCACCATTCGGAGTGTCAGGAGGTGTCCAGCTGACGTTGAGCGCATGTGGGGACAATGGGGTGACCAGCGGTGCAGGAACACTCTCTGGGGTGCTCTCCTCGGTCTGAGCGTGGCTGGGAGGGCTAAAGGTACACCCACCTCCTGTGCAGGCCTTGACATGAACACACACACACCAACATATTAATGCGTGGATGAAAGGGACAAAGGAAATTAAAAAGATGAGCAAGAGCAAAGGACTCACAGCGAGTGTGACGGTGTAAGCTGTTCCAGGGGTTAGGTTGCGGAGTGTGTGGTCTTCAAAAAGTTCTGAGCTGTTATAGGCTAACACAGGTTCTGTACCGTCATGTGACAGGAAGATGTAATAGAACTCCAAAGCGCCATTGACCTGAGAAGGCCGTGACCACCTGGAGAGCGAGAGAGAAATCAAAATACATTTACTACAGTACTGCGTTAAGTTAAGATTTCATGGGCCGGAACATTACTTCAATGTCCCATTTTTGGACATTTTTTATGAGATGCCTTTACTGGAATTCAGGGAAACATTTTACTTTTTATTCCACTATATTTATCAAAGAGCCAAAGTGTCAGGTTAATTAAAAATAAAGCAGGTGTATTCTATCCTACAAGCAGGTTTTTCTTCTTTAACTGCAGTCTCATATATCTTATGGTCTCTATTGTTAAAAAAAATATTAAAACACATGAAAGAGACAAAACACGACTTGTTGATATATTTGGTTGCTTCACTGTGATGCCCAAGGAGAGTGTAGTTAAAACTGTGAAGGAAAGAACTTTTTCTTGTGGTTTAATTACCATAGCAGTATTGCAAAAGACATTTTAACATTATATATTTATTTCTACAATACAGAATTCAGAAAGAAGTTAGCTGAGCTGTTTGTTATGCAGAACCTTTGTAAATAATGTGAGGATATATTGACGGCACACTGGACAGGCATTTGTTCTACAACTGTACCGGTAAGACTGGCAGATCAAAATAATCTTGTGAGAGAGTATCAGTGGGCTTCCTTGGCAGCGCTTTAGTCCTATGACTGCACCAGATTGCTGGTTATGTATCTGCATACGTGAGAGTGTGCACACATGTGTGAGCCTTTATCATTGTGTTTCCATCTGCAAGTAGATGAAAACACAATGCAGACAGCTAAGGTTTCTTACACACAACACACACACACACAGGCTTATGCTCTACACACAGCTTCCTCTGCACAACAGAGGCATCTCCTTTTCTATATTTAGAACAGGAAGGTCATCCCCAGCAGAGAGAGAGAGGGAGAGGACAAGAGAAAGTATTTATAAATAGAAACATGTCATCTATCCACTACAAAATGTGAAAGACGGGGCAATCATGGACTTACTGTCAGCTAACATACTATACTATAAAGTATAGTCTGCTTCATTGATGCTAAACTATTGTCATGCTACTGTTTTTTAAGTACTCTAATAAGGGATTATAGAGCTGAAGCTGAATTGTGCCTGTTGACACTGTTGAGATGTTCAAGTTATGATAAAACAGTTTAACGTAAAAGTTGTGCAGTCATGAAAAAAAGAGGAAATTTGTAATGTTCCCAAGCGGGTAAGCGGGTTGTTCATTTCATTTCACTCTAACTTTGTAAAATGCAGCGCTGCTTTGAAACAGGCAGTGCCAGTGATTTACATATGTTTTGTAAACTTTTCACTTCATTCAAAATCCAAAGTGTCTCATAAGATTTTGAGAAAACACAGCAGGTAAATAATTCCTAAATAAAGGAGCACTAAAACATGTTTTATAAGTAGTTGTGCAATTCCTACAAATCCCCACGAGTAACCTAACCCTCCTGGCATGGCAGCAGAGGGAGGCCATTTTAAAAAGTGATGGATTCCTTTCTTGGTTCCTCCCATTAAAAGCCAGGTTTTGAATGACTGATGAGTGTGTGTTAGCACACAATTAGCCACTGTGGCTAATCTATCACATTTATTTTAAGATTTATATGCTGTCGATTGGCAGCGTGATGTATGTCCACTTTTGAAAAACTAAATCAAAGGGGAGTTGTAATAATCTGTATCATAATTCACTGTGGTAATGGTTATAAAAAAACCCGCTGGTTTTAAAAGTGTGTTAAGAAATTAGTGTGAAACAGACGGGTGCTTTCTGGGCATGTTAAATTGAAAACCATGCTCTTAAGATGCAGTGCGCTCAAAGTCTGCATCACAATCCACCAAGTGTCAATCTGAATCTTCCCTCCCTCACATCTTTCCTGCTGTTCTCTACGTTGCACTCTCAATAAAACAGCACTGGTGCCACCAAATAACCACTAACAACACATCAAAGTACTGAAGATTGAAAAAATAAGGAAAAAAGAAAACTACCGTTTTACCTCAATCCTCAACATGCCATGTGTATCATCAGGTGTCTTTGTGACTGTGCACATGTCTGACAGTGTGTGTATTTTTGCAGCTTCCTGCCTTTTATCCTTCTCTTTCATCATATATTTTCCAAGTTGTTCTCATTCTCTCTTTCTCAGCTTTTCTCACAGACACAGTAGAGCAGTATTGACCAAGTATGATCTCTCAACCTCTGCCTATTACCAATGTGCTAACAAGGCAATACGCAGCCTTCCCACACCTAGTAAATATAAAGCTGAAAAACATTTTAAAGACTCAGGGAATGATACATATCCCTGATCTGCAGACAGCAGTATTCTCACGGATGATGTATTACACCAGGGGTGGGAACCTCTGGCCTCCGGGCCGTACATGGCTCGTGAGGCAATTTCATCCGGCCCACAAGGCAATTCATAAATACAAAATATTCTCTGGACAGCAATTACCCTTTTCAGTGATAAAATAACATAAAATAGAGAACCAACACGTCCTTCCCATTTCCTCCATTGACAGTTGATGACAGGATCACTTGAACACACGTTAAATTTACGATCAATCCTGATAGTCACAAACCACAATGCAAATAAGAAGAAATCAGTGATTTGTGCATGTTTTATGAGTCAAACGCGAGTATCATCAATTGTTTTTTTTTTAATAATTAGAAATTATAAGAAATAAAAAAGGAAATTTACTCATGAATGAAGCCCAATGATTCACTGCCTGTTTGTCACTAATCACTTCTACCGTATATTCAGACAGATGTGTGCACTGCTTATTCGAGACAATCAAAGTATTATCGACATCATCACTTAACTACACACACTGTGTGTGTGTGTGTGTGTGCGTATGCGCATGTGTGTCTATCCATGCACATGCGTACATGTGGCAGTGTGCCCTCCTGCGGTGAGTCCCACTGTAAGTGACAGTCAGGACACTAATGGCTTTCACGCAGATTGATTCTTACATACGCATGCACGCACACACAAAAACCAGCCACACTTGCACATGAACACAACGCAAAGAGTGCAGCGATCTGTCTTCCTCTAGAGGTGAAAGGTCAAGTGCAGAAGAATATCCTGCATGGTAAACACAACTGCAGAAGGTCACTGGGTCTGCCTCGCCCTCTCTTTCTCTCTCTTTGTATTTCACACACACACACACACACAACACATGAAATAAAAAATAAAAGAAAAAAATTATCTTGAACTGCTTTTATTCTTACTCTGTCATTTTCAGTGAGGTTGAAACAGGCAACACTCACTTTTTGTCATTCGTGTGTACATGCTGTTCTAAAACTACAGTGACACACACATGACTGTATGTCTCACTACAAACACACACACACACACACACACACACACGCACGCACACGCACACACACACAGTTCCAGAAAATCAACCAATCAATCAACTGATGAAATTTCTTTTATTGAACTTTGTTTACATATACTGGCCAATCAAGTCTGTCATACAGCTTTCTAAGCTCTGCTACGTGTTTGTGTGTTTGTATGCGTGTGTGTGTGTGTGTGTGTGTGTGTGTGTGCGTGTGTGTAGTGTCACACCAGCATTTACCGATGAAAGGTCTTTGAGAGTTATATGGGCAACACGCGAATGTATGTGTACGTCTGTGTGTGTGTGTGTGTGTGTGTGTTTGTGCGCACTTACTCCACCAGAACAGTCCGCGAGTCAAGCAAGGTAAGAGTTGGTGCTTGTAGAGGCCCAGGAGGAAGCTGAGAGGTCAGCATAGTAACTTGTGAACTGTTGGTGCAGCCCACTGAAGTGCATGCACTCAGCACAAAGACATGGGTGGAATACACACCAAGACCTGAAACACACACACACACACACACACACACACACACACACACACACACACACACCAAGACAACATTACATCATAAACCTAAATTGCTCACACAGCTTGTTATTGTGAGGGGATTTAATTCTTGTTAAACCCCTGACTCCTGCATTCTGTCATTTTCTTACAGTGACATTCCTCTGTGCCTCCTCCTCTCTCTGTTGCCTGTTTCTTAATCATTGTCTCTCTTTCACTGTCTATCTTTGCCTCAAAAATATTCTCCATCTGTCTCACTGTTGCAATCTTGCCCTCTGTAACACTATCTATTCTTGCACATACTGTATAATTACTACGTCCATAATCCTTCCAATCACTGTGAACATCAGACACTCGGCATTATTAACCCAGCATGGATGATATGTGCTCTCATGCATTCATTAACTTACAGAGATACACACATACGATGTTGGGCAGTGTGATGTTTTGCTAAGCATGAGCGTCAGTGTGTGTGTGTGTGTGTAAAATCAAATAAGTGATAATCTATTCTGCTCATATAAAGGATAAAGGAGGATGACTCTCCTGTGTACGTGAGTCTGTGTACATCTTGGCATACTGTATGTGTGCACATTTCATGTTGAGTGTGTGTGTGTGTGTATCTATTTGCATCCTGGTGCAGCACTCTAGTCTCAGTGGTGTGAGTGTTTCATACCTTCTTTAAGTCTCTTTAGTGAAAGCTTTGAAAGCAAAGTGAGTGTATGCATGTGCGCTAATGTTTAGTCTTCTTTGTTTCTCCACTGCTCCGTTTCCATGTGTGTGTACGTGTCTGTGTGTGTGTTTGGCATTCTTTTTCAAAGTGTCAGTCCCTTGGTAAGGACTGAGACACTCTTTCCTCTTTCAAACGCTAATCCCTCACTCTGTTTTGCTTTTCTTCACTTTCCCTTCTCTTTACGCCGAGGCCACATCCCTCAACAGTCACAGCTACTTGTACACTACAACGCGCACAAACACACGCTCACACTCACACACTCTCTCTCCTTTTTACCAGTGATGTTGTGCTGTCTGTCTTTTCCCCTGTAGACCACTTGGTTGTTGTGATAGAGGAGGTACTCTGTAATGTCTCCATTGGGCCTATCATTGGAACAAAAACGTTAAATGAGGGTAATATTATTATGTTACAGTTAACATTTTGATGTTAAACTCTCTGCTGTGTTCAATCGGGCGTCTTTATTCAAGGTGAAAAAACATGCATGCTAAATAAAAGCAGACACAACATTCATTATATAACACTGTTTGTTTTATGTGTGATTCAATTTACTACAATACATATCTTCACCTCCCTGCTGTCTTTCATATTCTCTTGAAGTAGTAGGCAGGTCAGAAAAGACATTTATAATAACACGTTGTATGACAGAAGATCAGGTGTGTACTTGCTTGCGTAGCAACTTACAACTTTGCACATAAACAATATAACAATGACCAACATAAAAGTGTGCTGGATGTGAGATGGGAGACTGTGTAGGTGAGTCTGTGTGTTGTGTTATTACCTTGCAGGAGGTTCCCAGGTAACAAAAAGGGCTGAAGGGGATGAGTCTGCAGCTGGAGGAGAGACGGCAGCTGGAACTGAAATTGAAAATAAAAATATTTATTATATGTCACATATAAGGGGCATGTTTCCACAAATGTACCTGATGGAATCAATTGATACATCATTTTATTCTTACTTACAATATTTTCTTCAACTAAAATTTCAATGTGCAGTAATGAGAATAAATGGAAAATGTTGTCTGTGTTCTAAAAACCTTAATTCATTTCATATGATGCAGGGTTTTGCAGGGTTCAAAACCCTGCAGAGACTGGAGAAGAAAAAGAGACAATTTTATGTTCCTTGACCCAGTGGAGAAGGTGAAAAAAATTGGCCCTTGCTCAAAGAGAAGTGAGGAAAAATTTGTCTCTCTGAGATTTTGTGTGTTTGAAAAACAGACTTTGGCAAAACAGAGTTATAAATAAGTTCTGCCTCCAGTCTTCGTAACATGGTTCAGTGTCTTAACTCTGCGCTCAGTGAGAATCAATACAGTAATCTGTTTTTTTTTTCTTTTACTATAGATTGATTTTTGCTGTCTCTGCACTGACCCCTGCCGTCACATTACCTCCCCAACAAGGCCAGTTAGTCCAGCACAGATTAATGCAGCGACTAACATATGAAGAAAAATCTCTTTTCCTCTTCCGCTTCCTCTTTCCTCACATACAGTATAATCTTCCCTCCATGACCTCCCAGATAAGAAAAATGTTATTCTGTGCTATATGTCTCTCACTCAGCTGCAATGTGCTTCATTCTTTTTACATTGGATATGTTTTGCCATACCCAGCCATTTTACTTCTTCTTCTTCCTCCCCAACTGCTGTTCATTTCATTCTCACTTGTCCTTGTTTCTTGTCTTGCCTCTCTTCTTAAGAGCTAAAAGTCTCCGTCACTGAGGATCAGAGTGTCTGAGTGTGTTTAACAGTGTGCCTGTGTGTGTGTGTGTGTGTCCAGATGCAGAACCAGTCATAAATCAGTGCTCCTGATAAGGAATAGAGAAAGACAAGAGTTCTGTTCAATGATGTAAGGATGCGTGTGTACATACTATATGTGTGTTTGTGCTTTACAGCCTTACCTTCCTCCGGGGTTGTGAAGCTTGACCTCAAATCATTATCATCACCACCGTCATTATGAAGACTCTCAGTGCAGCCAACCGGACTACAGGCACTTATGGTGATAATATATCGAGTGGATGGAGTGAGACCCGGCAGCACACCTGGAGAGGAGGAGTGCATGAACATGTGTGAGAGAGAGGGTTTGGCAGAAAGCGCAGACAGAAGGAACACAGAGGGGCTTTTGTTCAAAAATACTGACTAACTTAATTTTGCTAACTCAGATTGCTGAAGCCTCTCATTTGCTTCATCTGAACCATAGAATGCATTTGTAATGAGAGATCAGATAAGATATAACTTTACTGATCTCATGCCGGGGAAATTACATTTTTACAGACGGCAATAACAGCAAGACTGAAGAAGGAGATGTAGAAAAAGATGAAATAGACAATAAAAAAGAATACAAAATAGTATGTACATTATATCCAAAAACTGTGTAAAAATAAAGTTGCTTTTAAAAGGATTGCTCAGTTTCTCAATGGAAAATGTATGAATTGCACAAGGTAGCATATGAGTAAAATACAGTGTTTTGTACTATTGCACAGTTGAAAATATAAAATGAAATACAAATAATATATAAGCACAGTCAAGAAATCTGTAATATTGCATGTAGGGGATATTAGCAAATGCTAAACATAAATGTTATGTACATATGGGCATATCAGTACTGTGTTAAGATAAACTTGTGAACCTGTGCTCAGACACCCCTTTGTGCTAACCCTGCCCTACCTGGTTAAATGCCTTTGCTGTCTCCTTTTTGTGTGAACCTGTTGCCACTCAAGTACGTGGGATCATTCTTCAACAGTGCCATTTAAATGCTTTACTTGTTTCTGTGTGCCACTGTTGCTAAGCAAACTTACTGCATTTGGCAAACAACAAGAGTCTACTCTAATTGTAAAGCTTCAGTCGTCTCACTCTGATGTTTTTTGTCCTAGCCGTCTCTGCCCTCTCCACTCCTCTCCGTATTTTCTAAGTCATTCTTTACAGCCCCTCTCGTCTCCTCCACCTCCTCCAACTCTCCTCACCCTCGGTGTCCAGTCACCCTGTACTTGACTCTTTTTATCTTTCTCTCTCTCTCTCTCTCTATGTTACCCATGTCTTTTAATTCAATTAGGGGCCAGGGCCCCACTCCGCTGCCATTACACCCTCATTTGCTTTCTGTGTTTTTTAGCCGTTGGTGTAATTCTGCAGTCAGGTGTCGAGGCCATCATAAATTAACAAGAAGCCTTATCAAGGTGGACTTAATGTGTGGCAAAGAGAGAGGGAGGGAATGGGGAGCAACGAGAGAGACACTGAGAAAGACGGAGACAGAAAGCTCATCTTCATATTTGCCTGGAGACATGGCAGAGTGGATGAGAGGAGGGACGAATAGCAGCAGCGGACGCAGACATCATCATCATCATAAAAGATGAAGTGAGGGAAGATCGAAAAGTGAGCAACAGAAAGAGAGAGAGAAAAAAGGAGCAATGCCAGGGTATGACATCACTGGGGTAGTCCTGAGTGTCTTGTTCCAAATGGAGACAGTCTCCTGAAGCTGGGGACTTGCCAAAGAGACATTAACAGGGTTGCCTGGGACAGTGTGTGTGTGTGTGTGTGTGTGTGTGTGTGTGTGTGTGTGTGTGTGTGTGCGTTTGTAAGAGAGATAGAAGTAAAGTGAGTGAGAACGGCTGTGTGAATCTGTTTTCGCTAAGGGCTAAAATGCCCTTACAGGGCTCACAAGAAGGTGGCAGGAAACCAGCTACAGTAAATTAAACAGGACAACAGCTGCAAGTTAACTTAAATTTGTCATAAAACATCCCCGTTTCATATGATGCTGCTCGTGGTGCCAGTGATGACTGCCTGGCTCTTTCTGTTCATATTCTGGAGCCTTCTGTTAGGCTTCAAGGCCTACGTATCTCAACTGAAGGTATATACCCAGCCCACTATACGTAAGTATTGCATGTACAAATATTTTAGACTAAACCTTTACCTGTGAAATTTCCATTTGCCAAGTACACGGCCTTGACAGGTGGTACTTCTGGCCAGTCTCTGTTGTAGGCCATCAGCTCATACCTGTCAATTAGCCCTCTGATGTCGCCAGTGGGCGGCAACCAGCTCACCTTGGCGCTGAAGCCATTCAAGCTCTGCACTGTGGTAGGCGGTGGTACAGACCTCGGCACTAGAGAGAGGAAGAGAGAGAGGGAGGGAGGGAGAGAGAGAGAGAGAGAGGAGGGGGGAAGCAAAATGAGTCAGAATGAGAAGACACTGACAAGAGAAGAATACTGTCGATACAGACAGAAAAAGAGATTAACTACAAGCAGCAATAAATAAATGTATAAAAACAACCACATAGTAAAATTAAACTAAGCAATAGATAATAAAGACAAGAAGAAACCAAAGAAAGAAAAAAAGAAAGAAATTAGGTCAGGAAAAAGCAACGTCAAAAGAAAGACATCAAATAAAAGCAAAAAAAAGGAAAATAAAAACGAAAGAAAGCAAAACAACAGGTCGAGAGCACATGAGGTTAAAGATAAAGCATCCCCCATCTCTCTGTGTTTTAATAGGCCCTGTAAATCATACCTCACCATTAGCATAAATAGTATTTATGAGAGTAGTAACTTTTTCAGCACTGATTTAATACAGCCAGCCATTCATTCTGGGCTATATTTCACAGCAATCAGCCTCCCTCCTTCTCTATAGCACTCCCCTTCTTTCTCTCTCTGACACCCTCAGTAGTTCAGGATGGTCCAGCTCTTTTCCACCCTCCCTCCTTCCTCTCTGTCTATCTCACTGCCTCGCCACCACCTTCATTTTCTGTCTCCATCCATACTTGCATCCATCTTTGCATCTGCCTCCTCCCTCACTTATCCTGGACTTGGCAAATGGTAAAAAGAAATTACAGGAAATTCCGGGTATAGCCTTGCAGACCAGATATTTTTGTGTGGAAAATAAACACAGCTTACTAATGGTTTATTAATGCTTACAAAATGCACGTTCGGCCGATCTTTCATTTCCTAAATCTCACTCAATCCAGTCTGCTGTGCTTCTCGGTTTTGCGCAGGAATGCACAGTACATTAAGTCAAGTCAATAGAGCACCATCGGGGAGCTGCTTCATGCTCTATCTCCTGCGACCTTTTTGTTTTTCTTCTGTCAGTCATTAACTTTCTTTTCCCTTACAACTTTCTCACCTTCCTTCTCCACTTCAGCTATTTTTACATCTTGCAGTTTTTATCTATCCTTTTCTTCCTCCTTTCATTACCCACTCACCTTCCATATTTCCTCATCTCCCCCCTCCCTTCCCTTTCTTGCTGTCCATCCTTGCCTGTCCTCCGCCGTTCTTTTTTGACTATTTCTCTCTCCTCCCTTCCTGCTCACAGTCCTTGTCCTCCATCCTCCTCTTTTCCCTCAGTTCTTAATGTTTTTAGCACTTGCTCCCTCCTTCTCCTTCATTCCTCTCTCGGCTCATGGCGTGGTATACTGAGACCTGCCAGTGTATCGTTCACTACTAACGAGCAGCTTTATATTACACAAGGGACCACACGGGCCATTCTGGGTTAACAGCCTTTTACTGGGATGCCCTTTATAGAGGCCGTATCAATCTCTCACACCATCAGGCACATGTAATATCACTGGCTTTGGATAAGCCTCACATACAGCACAACATTGTAGTGGTTTTACATACAAAATCTCTTAAGAACAAAGATAAACACTACAGAACAAAGTCAACCAGAGGGAATATTTACTCCTTGTCAAATGTGCCAAAATGCATCTTAGTAAAAGCTGTTTCGGTCATTCAGGAGAAAATCATACATTCGTTAGCGACTTTGTAAATGAAATGCTAATTCCAAGACAGATTACACAGCACATCGAACAAACATAAAGAGGAACACACTCTAACACACATGGCATGCTAATACCTGAGGCTGGAATACTTAAGAGCCTCAACTCTCTCATACCAATAGAGTTTGTAAGACGGATCTTTTATAGTAACAATGATACCGTAGCGAATACTGGGTACGATGTGCACTGTGCTGGTATACCGCAATTGCACCTTGTACAATGGGGAGTGTGTGCGTATGTGTGTGAACAAGAGGGAGAGCGACAGAGATAGAGAGAGAATGAGAGCGAGAGAGGAGACATGGAGAAATGTGAGTGTGTATGACTGTTCTGATATCATCATCATATCTGGTTGTAAACACACATCAACTACTGCCAGAGAGATGAGAGAAGTTTTACCTTTGCTTCGGCTGCGTCCTCTCTGCCAAGGTCCCGCTGCCCAACCTCCTGCAGCCAAGGCCACAAACCTGTACAAGTACTCTTGAAAGGTGTGTGTGTTGGTGTATTGTAGCACATAGGAGGAGGGGTTTGGGACGCACATGGGACAGGGGAGATACATATTTCTTACATTAAGAGAAAAATATGCACGAACAGATGCATCACATCTTCCTTGTATCACCTAAAATTAAATCTCAATTCATTAGTCATATTTACCTCGGTAAGAGTATCTTATATCTATATCTTATTGAAAACAGGTGTGCACAAGATTCTCCACGGTGTTACTCTAATTAATGACAGAAGCCAAAGTGTGCCCACTGACATGACATCTTTTCGGTTTACCAGCTCTTCCTCATCTACAAAAGCATCCAATTTCTTTTCTCCAACATCTGAGCTTTGTCTATCTTAGACTGGACAAGCATGGTTAATTACACCCCTTACAATTATTGGTGGAACAATGCCGACTTGATTCATGAAAGAACCCACGTAGCAAATTCTGGTTGTGTATTTAGGCCTGCAGAGTGAAGGTCATTGGTTTTCCTGGATGGTTTGTTTGAAGCCACCTCTATGTCAGTCAAACAATGTGGGAGCATAGTAATGTTGTCAATTTAAGCTTAAATGACTCCAGTGCACACCTTATCATGTCATCATGTATCATCATGTTTCACCTTGATTAAATGCCTTACTTAATTGGCTGTTGCAACAGAGACAGGAGTATTAATGCCATGTTCTGTGCTTTATTTCTGTGATGTCTGATTGAGGTCCATCACAGCAATGTTGTGTTGCCAGTTTTGACAGTGTGCCAGAGTTACACACTTCCTTTTCAGGTGAGAGCCGCCGCTGAGTCAGTGTAGTTTTGTGTATGTATACTGTGCATTGTTACCAGTGAAAGGCTGGAGACTATAATCTGTGGCTCGCGTCCTCCTCCCACTATACACCAACACTGAATCGTTTCCTCTGCAGTTGTACCGGCTTTCACTGGTGGGACAGCCGTCTAAGTAGACTCTAACAGAATGGCGGGAGGCAACAAAGAGATTAACGCTTTGAGTGACAGGAGGGTTTGTTTCACCACTTCGTACGGTGAGACCCCTTATGCAACCTCCTAGGCCTGCGAAAGAGGAAAGGAGACGAGAAAGAGCAGGAGAGGAAAAAGAAAAGGAGAAGGACAGTAAAAGAGGAGGAACAGAGAAGACAGGGGGGAGAATGTGAGAAGAGGACATCTTTCTGAAAACTGTCAAATGCTGGTCTCCTTTTTATATATTAAGTTGTGAAAATAAGAACTATCATCCTCCACTCTCATATTAACACATTTTATGCTCATACGCCAAATTCACAGCCTTAACTCCTGAAGATAATTAGGCCACCAGTGCACTTGAAATTGAGTAATTAAGTGAATTGCCGTGCTCTTAAACTTAAGTTGAATAAGACACTGCAGGCAAATACCAGTATAATCATTATGACTACCGGGTGGTTTATTTAATGCTGCTCTGGCCCGATAGAGGTAAGTGACCGCTGACGCAAATATGACCTTCAACTACCTATACATTTACTTGTTTAACTCCAAACCAAAAACAAGGAGCCAGCAGACATGTAAACTGACATGTTTGAACAGAGAACTGTACTGAATGAGGTCGAGGACAGTTTAGCTGCACAGCCTGTGTATACCGCACCAGCAAAAACCAAATGAAACACTTCTTGGTTTAAAAACTGTCATTTTGATGGTGTGAACCGACTCATCCCACTCCAGTGGTTACATACGTATATCTCACCATGTTTATGACTTCGGCTGTCCAGAGCAGGATGGAATAGCTCTGTGGGCACACCCCCTAAGTATAGTGGCGAATCAACTCTCAGCCTCACTGCTCCTCCGACTACCCTAGTCTCCTCTGCCCAGTCGTCGACTGCAGCAAAGATGAGCGAGCCGCGCTTTGCCAATGAAAGCTGTTTCCACTCTCCATCGCAGTAGCTAAGCCCCACCCACATGCTGAGTTCGGTCACGTGACCTTCAGACGCAACAATGAAGGACAGGAGACCAGCTTCCAGCTCTACCTAAAAATACACACCAAAAAACAAATAGTGCAAGTTAATGCTTTGTTGTGTATTTCTAAAGTTGTAAATTAAAAGTTTTAAATGGGTCTGTGCTCCTTACCAGCATGTAGTCTGCAGCTTGTGTGTTGTATGTAAAGAGCAAAAGTGCATTCAGCTGGTCTGTTCTGAAATCCATGGAAATGTCAAAGTCCTGTCCTCCAGTGAATACATCTCTGCCCATCTCCAAATATCCTGAAGCAAGGAAGAAGTTAGTGCCAGTGCAATAAGCTATTTTAATACAAGGCTAATGGCTAAATAAAAAGGGAAACTTCTTTCACTGTATCGGGAATGTGTGAAAATGGTCTGTACTCTTTCTTTTCTAAATACAAAATTTGAGTTAAACTTAAAATGTGAGACATGTTTAAGGTTAAAATGTTTAGTCATTTATTGAAAAGTGAGACACACATAAAAGATCAGAGCAGGCCCTTTACAAAGCAATAATGGAGGACATGTGCACTGATGAATGTGATCTTTCACACAGAGACCAATTAACTTATCATCATCATCATATTTATAAACATGAAACAACAACCTCATTATCACCAACATCAGCAGCAAGCATCTTATTAGGATGTACAGTGTTGCCAGTGTATCAGGAAAGCTCAACATTCACTTCAAGTTGTATCTGAACACAGCTTGCTCGTGAAAAAAGACTCTCTGTGATGCTAATACCCTGTTGCATACTTTGGTGTTTCTACATCACATGTACACTATCATTTCACCCCTAATGGGCATACATCTTTGTAGTATGTATGTGTGAGTAAATTAACAAAAAAATCATTACATAACATTTATATTATCACACACAATCAATAAGATCTTACCATGACCCAGAAAATGGGCTCCATCCACAGTTTGAACGGGGCATCCCTCCCAGCTTTCATATGCTGCCACCTTCTTTGTGGCTGTTGCCCAGTCCAGAGCTTTCCAGTCCTCCGAGGGGCCGTCAGTCATCTTAAAACTCACATCTCTGAGGCAGCCAGAGAAACCCTGTCGTAACAGCTGGGCATCACCTGGTGAGACAGACAAGAATGAATGTCACAACTCAGAAGGTTTTCACACAATGCTGCCAAACAGTCATAATCATATTGGGTTTACCTTACAATTTTGAGTTCAAGTTGCCAGTGGCAATGGCCACCTGGTGCTAAGCAGTTACACAGTGTCAGTGCTTTAATATGAGAATGATGACAATGAATGAAGGCAGTACGTTGGTCTGTTTGACGTGAGCTGGACCTGAACCAGGAGACTTTAAAATGTTTATGTCCCTTCCTAAATTATACTTGAGGAGGACAGAAAACTCATACGCAATACAGGGCTGTTGCACCAGACGCCTTAAGGAAAAGAGACTTCTGGGAACATGCCATTTCCTCTTTTGAGAATAAATAAAAGCTAAAAAGTCAAGACAGGTTCAGACAGTGAGAAATGTGTCAAACCTATTCAAATGTTAAAAATGATTAACATTAACACATAATAATAATAAAGAGGGGTGATGCTGGACTTACCTGAATCCTGTCTTTGCAGATTAAAGTCTTCAGGCAGTCCTCCAATGAACAACCCCGTGTTCTCACCAATAATCGTGCTGCCGCTGGAAGCTGACGCACTTCCTGGGGTTGGTGGAGGCAGGATGGTGGTGTTACGTGTAAATGTGGTGGGGCAAAGCAAAAGTGTAGAATTAAGGGAGGGTAAGAGTAAAAAACGAGCATTTGGGGAACAGAAAGGGACGGGGCACATTGGAATAAAGGGATGGACAACATAAGGGAGAGGGGGAGGGAGAGAGAGAGCAGAGGGGTGAGATCAAGTGAGAGAAGGGTTATGCTGATTTGTTTCAGTCCAGATTTACCCAGAAATAAAGAAAATTAATAACATATTTGAGAGGAACTGAGCAACATGTGTGTGTGTGAAGCAGTATTTTTCTCATCAGACACAGAGTGACTGGGATTAACCTGACTAATACCTCCATGCAGAGCTGGGAGATTTACACACACAGCAACACCCATCCACGCACATACATGTCGGCCTCACCCTCACATGTACAGATGAGCATAAATACACTCGCATTTACACTCACACACCCACACAGTGGGCAGGTACACTCAGTGTTCAGTATGAATATGAGAAGGGTTACCTCTGTATTGATTGTTTACAACGATTGTTCCCACGGCCCCTCGCCTTGTTGCTACAATGCTGTGCCATTGCCCATCATTGTAGCGGCGCCCTCCATCACCCTGTACGCTCACAGCCACCGCTGAGCCCTACACACGCACACAAACACATGAGCACGTAAACATAATACAGAAAAACACTGACACACATATACATGAATGGTGTTGTGAAGACATCCAGTAGACTTATACTTGTGTCCTAACTCTGACCATAGGTCTCGCAGCTATGTGTCTTACAGTAATGGCTAAAGTAAATCTATGACCTCTGGCTCAAAAGAGACCACTTTTCAAATCACAGTGCAATCAAACATGCTTACTTTGTAACATTTTAAATTATCGCTTCTTTTTCTTTCTGTTGTGCGACCAAGGTTAGGCATTAAGGATCGATGACACACATCATACACGCACCACCCTCAAGAGGACACGAACATGCACATATAATCATCAAAGTGTTGTTACAGGGCTTTTTGCTACCTATTAAGTATGACATCATTGTTGTGATCAGCTTTTAGCGAGTAGGCAAAGAGTAATGTAGTAAAACAAGAGGAGCGGGTACGTGCACACTTGCACAAACAACATATATCCACACACTGACACGCACATTGTGATGTAGATTTAATGATGAGATCAATAAATGTATGAATGCCAGAGTATATCAGCATCTGACGTCTTTACTACCATTAGACAGCTCTACTTAACAAGACAGCGTGGAAGGAGTCTCTCCACTGCTCTTTCTCTCTTGTACACATATTTTGAATCCCTTGGCAGAGAGATACTGGCAGTGGAAGCAACTAACACGCAACTCTATCAGGAACTACTACTGAGGTGCCCTTCAGCAAGGCATTTAGAACCATGGGTTGGTGGGCTGAAACCTTGCTATACTGAATGTCCACTGATGAGGGTGGCAGTCCCTGTAGCCTGCACTTGAGTTGTACAGCACTCGACTCAGGTGTGTGTCCACTGTGAGAATACCTGCACGCCGATGGACGAACAAATGTACACACACACCAAATAAGCAGCACACACCCATCCAAAGTGGAGCCCCTACAGCTTTCCCAGCTATGCTTGGCAGCCTTGAGGGGACATCTTCCACATGTTTTCTGTTTTCCATTCTTGTCATTTCAGTATATATATTTCACTCCCAGTCTGGGTCCTCACCTGTGTATGTAAATTTAAAATCTTTGTTATCATGGTGTTGACCTTGTCTCCACGTGAAATTGGCATTTTCAACCACTACCTTTTCATTTATTTCAGATACATTTATATGAAATGACAAAGACAGAGATGCTCAAAGAAAAGGTTTTTTCTGTCCTCTCAAAGGTCTGATGGTCATTTATCACCACAGCATGGAGGATCTCAGGGCTCTGTTCTTGGCCTTTCGCTCATCTTTCCCTTTATAATTCACCTCTTGGCCAAATTGACATAATTATGAAATTAATATCCACTGCTATGCTGACGATACTCAGCTGTACATATGTGCCTGTAAAGGCAGATGATCATTTCCAAATTACTGACCTGAGATTCCTGCTCGTCTGCTGTGAAAACCTGGATGTCGTGTCATTTCCTGATCCTAAATTCAGGGTCATTGGCCCAGCTCAGCATAGACACCAGTTTGGTCAAGTGTAAGTAGCTCTCAACAACTGTGTGATTTCTCAATCTTTGTCAGCCAAGACTCTTAATGCAACATTTGCTATTACTGTCTCCTTTGATTTGCACATTAAAGAAAGATTCGATCTTTCCTCTCCATGGCTGATGCAGAGCCCCTAGTTCACAACTTTGCCTCATCCAGACTTGATTATTTTAACTTATAGTTGTCTGGTCTACCCCATACTTCTACTTAAAGTTTTCAAATGTTCAGAATGCTGCCACTACAATCCCAACTAAAACCAGACAATTCGACAATATGACACCAATTTTGCTATACTTCATTGGTTCCCTATCCATGTCAGATCAGATTTTAAAGTACTCCCCCTGAACAGGCCTCATACCTCCTAAGAGGCAGAGTCAGCTTGTGGGTGTTCCAGCAAATACACATTTTAAGAGACACCATTAGGTCAACTTTAAAGAGCCACCAATGTAAGAGAATCAAGATACATGGCTTGTAGAATAAAATACAATTTGTATGTTTGCCAGTTGTCTGTGTGCACGCAAACCCATTTAACAGACTGTGATAGCTAACTAGATAGTGTTAGAGGCTGCGACAAGTTCTACATGTGTATTAAAGCATTACAGCCTGTGACTGACACTGTAGTCACCAGCTGCTAATACACCTCTGTATACTGGGACAGCCAATGGTCCATAAAACACTGCTCACATGCATCAACGAGTGTGTGTGTGTGTGTGTTTCAGCGTGTGTGTTAAATAGTTTGTGACAGTAAGCTAAATCCAATGCTTTGGTTTTTCTCTTCTACATGTGAAACAATGTTTTTGAGTGCTCATGTGCTTCAATGTATGTTGTGTGTGTGTGTGTCTGTGTGTGTGGCAGCTCACATGTGCACATATTTATGAGCATATCACTTTCCTGTGTCATGCTAAATTACCCCCCCTGCACTAGTAATCCCATTAGGCTAGCTCAACAGGCTAATGGGGGGAAGTAATGGGCCCAGCTATATGTATCTAGGGGAGCACTAATAAGCCGTGACACCACTCCCACTGTTAATTACCCCAAACTAACCTAAACAAAGGAACAAACACATACACTTCATCGCATATCCAGCAGTACAGACAACCACAGAAACACACATTAACTCTACAAGTAAACAAGGATGTAGTCAGTTACACACGCCCCTCTGCGCACACAGATACATTCAATGGTTTCATTCTGATGAAGTCTTTTGATAAGTACTAGAAAGTGATAGTGATGAGGAAGGAAAGTGTGTGTGTGTGTGTGTGTGTGTGTGCCCGTGTTTGTTTGAGTGTGTAATTAGTTGGTGGCCTCATAGAAGTATGTGTAATCATCTCCCATCATCACTTTCATCATCGAAGTCGTTGACTCTTTAACCCCACTACATGTGTCTGTATGGATGGATAAGGCAAGCAGGGCTGTGTATGTATGCGTCTGTGTGTGTGTGTGTGTGTGTGTGTATGCGTGCGTGTGCGCGCATGTGTGTGTGCAAGGGTGCAAAGCTTAATTAGCTTGCAATTGGTATTCACGCGTGGTGACTGCAGGGAATGAGTTAATTGCAGTCCAATTCAAACGTTGACACACTTTCAAAGTTTTTTCCCCTCTCCCTGTCTCCCTGACAGAAACCAATGAGGGGCTACAGATCACATTTATTAGATGAGAGCAAGTGAGAGAGAAAATGGGAGAGAGACAGAGAGGGAGGGAGAGAGAGAGAGAGAGAGAGAGAGGAAAAAGAGAGAAAGACAGAGAAAGAGGTGGATCAGAAGAAAAAACAGGTGAAGGTGAGCAAGTAAGTAAAGTGAGCAGAGTTACAGAAAAATAATACTGAAATGGCAAAACAGAATGTCATCTGTATATCAGTCTTGAAATATCAGTTCTTTGACAGAAAGCAAGAAAAAAAAAAACTGTACACACCTGTGGGTCAAACAAAAAGTAAGGGCGTCCATTTTTGATCTGAACGGCGAGGAACTCTTCCTGATTTCCTGGAGAGAAGGCACAGAGCAGCAGGCCATCTAGGGATCGAGTCTTGAAACTCAAGTCAACACCTGATACGCAGTAAAATAAGAGAGAGAGCAGAAGATTTAGTTTTATTTAATTAATACGGGCTAAATAATACTTTCAATACATTCATGAGGAACCACATAATATGTCTCCTTTGAAACTTAAAACAGCACTAAACCCTTTTAAATTCTGCTGGACCCAATGGGGGGGCAGATGTGGGTGTACTCAGCAGGAGACCTATAGTGTCCCAATGTTAAACCTGACCATTTAGACATCAGCACCCAGCATTTAGCCTCTAACTTGAAAAGTGGGTCTTTTATTTTCTGATCACTTTCAGTACAGTACAGCACAGCAGTACAGTACAATAAGGCTTCTTCTCCCTCTTTCTGAATTAACACGTTAACTTATTCGTATCCATAAGATGCGCAAGGTAAACCCAATAAACACCACTATAGTACATGGGTCTGAACCCTCAGTTATACCAGAACATCACCCTCATGTAAGACCCATTGCTCTCTTCAAAATTTGAATATGTCTGTTTATGAGTAAAAAAGAAAGAGAAGCAATGTGTGCATAAATTTCTTCTTACACGTCAGTCAAGCTGTTTCACACCTGCACCAGAGCTCTACGATGACTTCATTTTCACTGTAAGACAACTACTTCGGAAATTCTTACCACTACGATACTTTAAGGAAAACAGGAATTTCTGACGAGAGTGAGTTGCCAGACCTCACTTGTAATCTTTTGTATTTTCTCTTAAAGCCATATTATTATAT
The DNA here is from genome assembly GCF_017976325.1 of Chelmon rostratus. NCBI lineage: Eukaryota > Metazoa > Chordata > Actinopteri > Chaetodontiformes > Chaetodontidae > Chelmon > Chelmon rostratus. The sequence continues at coordinate 8,820,329 of NC_055658.1, forward strand.
TAATATTCGATTGTATATTATAGGAGGGATAAAGAAAGTAAAAGATGGAGGTTTTTCTGTTGATAAAATGGAAATGAGGCTTCCCTGATCCATTGTGGAATGCAATGTTGTTAAAGTCCATTAAAGTCCCTCTAAATCAACACAGCGGTGGTAAAGGAGAAACATTACAGGCTTTAGCAACTTTCTTGCTTGCATTTTCAAGTTAAAACACTGTAATTTCTTTCTTTCTTTCTACTTTCTAGTTCTCCTACATCTCTCAGATAAAGCCCAGTTATGGGTGTGAGGAACGATTAGAAGGAATCTAATTTAATCTCTTGAGCAGGGCAGCAACTGATCAAAAAGTTGCATCTACTGTGTCATCACTGTCCTGCCTCAGCTGTAAACGGTGGAGTTCCTCGTCTGTTAACGCATACTGCGAATCACAGATTCAGCAATGTGGGAAACTTGTGGGTTCTTAGACCAGTGAGACCTTTAACACACACGCACGCACACACTCACACACGCACGCGCGCACACACACGCACACACACGCACGCACGCGCACGCACACGCACACGCACGCACGCACGCACGCGCAGAGAGAGAGAGAGCAGAATTCATCCAGCGTGCCGTCTTGTCATGTTACTATGGATCAGAGATTGGATCTTAATCCACTACTAGATCCACACAGCGACACAGAGGATGTGATTTTATGTGTGTGTCTGAGTACGTGTGCGTTTCCTCGGCTCTGTCAGTCTCTGAAGGGAACAGAAGTGTGGGAAGATCTGAGGAGTTGAATGGAGGCAGTCCAGGGTTCATCAGAAGCCGGTGTTAGCAAAATAATTAGTGTGTGAATTCACTTAACATAGAGAGAAGTCAAACAGTTACATGGCAAGCTCAAGATGAATACAGATTTCAAAAGCTCCTCGTTTTTGCGCGATTTTGAATGAAAAATTAATTTTCTGTGTTGTTGGATCTGTTTGCAACTAGATATGTGGTTATGATAAAGCTGTTGATATATAGTAAAAGATGGTGACTCGCACAAGTCAATTAAAGTCAATTTTATACACATAACCCAAAACACTGATTTCAGACAGGTTCACAAAAAAAGGGGATCCTACCCCTGTGATGTATAGCCTTGCTTGTGTAGGTCTACAAGCAGTGTCACAGTTAGTGCTGGCAACATTTTAATCTTTGGGAAATTACAGGAGATGGTGTACATCAGACATGGACGTTTCACAGCACAAGGCCAAAAGTGAAAGTGAAAAAGCAAAAAAGATACAGCATGAGAATAAAATCTGACTACTTCTCTGGGTCATAACTCAGTCAAATCAGTGTGATTGTCTCGATCATGAATTAACATCTACAAATCTGCTTAGAAATCACAGAAAAAAAGACGCTTCAGAACTTGCCTGAGATTCAACACATTTCAGGTTTTCTTATCAAAGTAATCCAGTGATGGCTGTCTGCAAATCCACAGGCACACTGCAAACAGCAACAGCTACTAGCTAATTTAGTATATTCTTGATGGTGCCAATTTGTCAAAATGTAAAAAGCAGGGCTCAGAGAAGAGTGCCAGTACCTACCTGGCACTACAACAGCACATTTGATGAGCTCCTCCTTAATTTTTCTCTCTCACCAGTTCCCAAACAGCCTAATATATGTTGGTGTCAGCATGTTTCCATCTATCGGATTTTTCACACTAAAGTCAAATTTAAATGAACTGATATGAAAGAAGAATAACTTGAGAGATCCACTTCAAAATATCAGGATGTCAGTCTGTCAGGGATTTAAATTACAGGAGGACCAGGAGTTTGCTGAAAAACAGTAGGTAATTGTGGGAGTAATTATGACTGTGGTGGGAGGAAAATTATTCTCATACTGTATCAGCTCTGGATGGGATTAAAATTACTGACCAGCGCAGGTGATGTCAAAATCACTCCACCACCCCTGGAGAAATAAATCTGTTCCGAGTGGGGCTTACGATTGACTCTTCTTACTTTTGGCAAAAATCATCTTTTTCTCATCTATTAATTCAGTCTAGGATACAAGGTATTCAGGACATAAACTGGGCATAATACGACTATTTGTTGCATTTCTCTTTGGTCCAATTGTCTCATTGTGGCAGTGCATGGATTCAGTGAATACCAATAGTGCACAAATCATTACTTTTACCGTGCTCAAAGATTTACAAACAAGTCTAAATGGAAAGACATGGAGAATAACTGTGGTAGTACCATACACCTAAAACAAAGATGTTCTTTACATTGGACTTGCACTCTGTACATCAAGCAGGCATCTGTCATTTACATTCATGACCTTGTCAGCACAGAGATGAGTGAAGTCATGACAGATACCTGACATTACATTATCCCCCTTTAACCTTCTCTGTGTCACACTTTCCTGATCTCTCATACTTTCCTTTCTTTCTTCCCTTTGCTTTTAACCTTCCTCTTCTTTTTCTTGACCTTTTCATTCTCCTGTTCTCCACCTATTGCCTCATCTGAATGTGTTTTATCTCCTTGCATCTTCAATTTTCTTTTTACCTCTTTCACTCCCAACTCGGCTCCTTCCCATGTATCCTACTTTCCTCCCACTATTACCATTTAAACTCCTGTGTAAACAGTTATTAATTGCACTTACTGCAGATAGCATCAAACTGTGCGTTCTATAGTGGATGTGGACATGGGAGGTGCGCACTCCACCATATACATACACACTCCACAAGTCCTGTACACCTGAGGCACTCACTGGATTTGACAATGAGGAAGCAACATCACTATTATTCCTGCCTCATAAACACAGGAGTTCATATACGTTTTATACAGCACAAAACAGCCATGAGCAATGGTCACATACATTACGTAATGAATGGCGATGCATCATATCTTCATATAAAGGGATGTTTGGCAAAATCCTTAAATTTGCTGCAATTCATTGTGCTTTTCTCCACAGTCTTCAGATGGACCCAGTACTCCAGAATGTGTGTTTCCTTATGTCATGCTGTGTTTATAAGGGAACCACTTTAGATAAATTATTCAAGATTTCCAATCCAAGCCCCACAGTTGGCAAACAGTAGTTTGCTGGTGTTGAGGATAGTTGAAATAATTTTTCTGACTTTATTTGTAGTGGCAGAGAGGTCAATGTGACTATTAAAATATCTTTATATATATGCATGTTAATCTTTGAAAGAATTGAGCATACAGTATATGTTGTTATAGTGACTTCTAGAAGAGATGCATGTAAGGTAACAATACACAACTGCAGGTGTTTGCAAATGATGCACAGTATGTTTGTGTGAGTCTGTTGCGATAGGGAGAGACAGACTGTCAACACATGCTTGGCCAAGGCGTTTGGTCCAAATGCACAGCGTCTAAGTGACACTGCTCACGCTCAGCATTACTTCCTCCACATTTCCCCACAGGACTTGTGCTACTTCACACTGACAACCACTTTGGATCCATCAACAGACAAACCTGAGCACACATCGTGACAGGTGCCTCTGTTGCACATACAGAGCACATGCAAGCACACACCCCTGCAATCACACAAACACTGAACATGCTCAATCAACACAAACTGTCTCCACAACAGGCCTTCATTCCTCTCAAGTCCTACTCACACCAATGCTTAATGTTAAGCAGTTAATAAATGATTTTTTGTAAAAAAAAAAAAAAAAAAAAGGTAACCTAATCACCTAATGATATTTACATTTGACACACTACATAATAAAACTCTTTCAAAATGTAATTTAATTGTCTGAAATTTTGGCTCTGGCCATTAGATGCAACATGCCTAGTGCATGATAAATATTTTACATGTTGTGAATTCTTGTTTAGAAACCATTTGTAAAATGGCAAGAGTTGGCTTCAGGCCTCTCCTCCGGCCAGAACAAGAAGAGTATGAACAATACCTCCAGACACCTTTGTCAGTAAATACAACCTGCGCTGTTCAACAGTACTGTTGTGTCAAAGTCAGAGATTTTTTTCACAATTGATATATTAATGTATTGTAAAGAACGCATTTTATCACCTACAAGTGTATAAAACCATTTTGAATCACAGCATCACCTCCTTAAGAGAGAGAATTACATTGCTTCAATTGAGTCTTTTGCAAATTAAAAATGATTAAGGACTGTTTTAACTGAGTTTATTGCTCATACTTAACATATTGTTCCCCTCTCTCTGTGCCTAAGCAAACAATAAGGACTTCTGTCATATTCCACAACATGGAACATTAACATGCAACAAAATTCAACCAATTACACTTTTAGGTATAGTCTTATTTGTTAGGTAGCATTGTTTCATGTGATTTTGTATTGTTTCTCCTCTCTCTGTCTCAGTAAACAGTGGAGGTTGTGTGCAATCATCTACACAACATAACCTGAATAACTCCAGTCATGTTAGCTCTGTGCTGGCATTAATCAGAGCCTGGCGTATTAATGAGAGCGCGGCAGCTAGCTAATTACACCCATAGATTCTGCAGCAGCCCATTAAATATACAAATGACAGAATTAAAGAGCCCAGCCTCTTCTGATTAATCTTTAAATGGGGAAAAACTAATGATGTCTGTGCAAACTTTCCCTTCACACATTTCTCCCCCTCTCCTCTCAACGTCAATGCCTGGCAATCAATCATATTAATTAAGGAAAAATAATTTGTATCATTTAACATTTCCCTCTTTCCTGCTCAGTTGCTGCAGTGGTGCTGCAGTATTGTATTAGACGTGTCTGGAAATTATCCAAGTCTATTTGTTCCTGCATTCATTTTTTCTTCTTTTTTTTCTCAACTATGTTTGTGATGTTTCATCTCTCTTCATTTGCTGTGGGTTGTAGAAATATATCTGGATTAGTGAAAATATGAGCAGGCCATCATCCTCGTCCAATCAGCCCATTTCAGGCTCAAATACTGGAGAATAACAAATGAGGAGAGAGGACTATATAATCTGCTTTGAACCAGTATCAATTTAAATAGATTATCGAATAATATCGCATTTCACTCTTAACTGAGATGCACAGAGAGCTTAATTCAAAGATGAACAAGGGGAGTAGGAAGTCACATTGTAGGGCTTTAGATACAGAGGCATTACAGATAAGATGAATGGACTAACATGCATTTATGGAAACAAGCACTTACAGGGTATTCATAATCACAGCATGATTGCATATGGTTATAATCCTGTTTTATCTAAAGTAAGATTCAGTGTGGTAAATATTGACCTCAAGTACCCTAAATTCATTCAGCATTAAGAGGCATCGTTAATCACAAGTGAGCAGACTTATCATTTATGGAAACATCCGCGTCTATCACAATAATTGCACACAGAAAACAGCCTATTTAGCTAAAAATAATTTAAGTGAAGCGGCCATAAAATTACAGGTTAAAGGGCAAATATGTGATTTTGCATGGTACATCTCAATCCTAACTAAGATTTACCACAGAGAATGCTGGTCGCGCTCTAACATGAGCCCTTAATTCACGTTTAGGAAATGAGAAAGCCCGCCGTAAGAACTTGAACGAACAATTTATGGAAACAACAAATTATTAATATTCCTAGAATGATGCATAATGTTGATGGAGAAAAATGATGATCTGCTGCTTCCATCAATGCTGCTGCTGGGAAAAAGCAGAACCTCATATGTGAAGTTTTCACAAGACTCAAAAGAGCCTCATTTAGAAGCAATGCATTGTCAAAAGTTTCTGATGTTTTCTGAATGAAATGTGGGGTCCTGTGATATGAAACTGATCAAAAAAGATGACGCAAAGATTTGACTCCCTGAAAAATCTTACAGTTGTCATTGTTGGAGTTACTAGGTTTCCACAAGGCATCAACGATTGACGAGTCTCTCCTCTGTGATCAATTGACTCTCGAGGGGGCATTACACTGCATTACATTCATAATCCAATTTGGCTTTGATTTGTTCGCTGTTCCATGCGCTTCGATGGGAATAATTGTCTGTAGATGATGCTATTAGTATTGATGGTTGTAAAAGGGCGATGGTTTGAGGACTGCCGACACATTCATGGTCCAGAATAGATCCGGTCTGAAAGTGATTGTCTGATCCATTACCCTTTATGAAGGAGAAGAGTGGAGGAGATGAGAGGCACCCCTCCATGGCAAAAATCATCATCCCTTTGCTGGCTGCATTTAAAGACATCTATTTACCTTTGTGCTGAATGAGCATGGATAAGATGAAAAATCAACTTTTGGGATAAAAAGAGAGTTTAGAGAGAGCAATAAACAAGATCTGGACCCACGAGTAAAGGGACAGGTAAGACAGCTGTAGGGATTTCTTACTGTTTCATCAAAAATGTGTTTTATTTACTATTAACACTGAGATTATGCTAATTATTGCTTGTTCACCTCTTCTGTAACCATAAGCCCACTCAAAGGTCACCCTGAAATCCCGTGCCTCTCTTCAGTATTTGGACAATGACATACTATAAACATATTTTGGTATTTTAAATGGAACCAGATTTTGTGACCAATACCAGAAAACTAGTCTGCCCTCATTTTTGACATTTCATCATACAGTTTGTAGGTTTTGTCTATGCTCCATATTTAAACATTATGTCCATACAGAAAGACATAACTGGTGATACGAGGTTAGTGCAGGACGGTGAAGTAATCTCAAGTGGCATCCAAGAGCTTTGCCCGCTCAAATCCCACTGATTAGTATCAGCAGTCATTAATTATGAGCGTCAGACTGGGTGATGTTCTCAGATGAAGCAGAACATGTTTGGCTGTGCAGCTCAACCCTCTAATGATGCTGGTAAACAGAAAGATAATTGTCCTTTAAGATGACTGGGGAAGTCATTCTAAAGGAATGTCACTAGAAGACAGAGAGACTGCAGCGCGTTAACTGAGCAACACAAAAATATACCAACAAACACTGGCATGAATGTATGCATGCGTGTGCACACATACTCACATGCACAGTTTATAGCAATGCAGACAGAAGTGGTAGACATGCAGACTTCTGAATGTGCCTGGATGCTTTTTTACCTGTGAAGTCAGTGTTGACAGGAAGAGTGTCGCTGGGAAACTGGTGGTAACTGTGTCCTGGGAATCTGGTTCCCCTGACAACAGGACCTTGTGGGTCAGATAAAGAGACGTCTGTCCTCTCCACCTGGAAAAACAATAAAAACAATAATAGTCATTATATAACAATAATAACAGTATCTAATTGCAGTCATGAATTCATTAATATGTAATCACATGTTAAAATTCTACAAAAATCATATACTTGCTACTTTGTTCCAGTGTAAAGTCTAGAAGCTCTCAATGACGGTGCTAATGTTAAGCAGGTTTAATGTATAAACCATGTTCACCACCTTAGTTTAGCATGTTAGCATGGCAACATTTGCTAACTAGCAATAAGCACAAAGTACAGCTGAGGCTCATGGCAATGTCACGTGACAGTATTGGACTAATTGGACTTGATGGCGCTACATGTTCTTTAGGGGATCACCAAAGGAAGTCATCCTGAGGGGGGCTGAATATATGTAGCAGGTCTCATGGCAATCCATCAAAGAGTTGTTGAGACATTTTGCTCAAAACCACAAAAGTTAAACTCAAGGTGGCGCTAAAAGAAGAGTTATATGATCAACAAAGTCATTAGGATTAATCTGCTGGGATCCATGAATGAAATTTTATGTCAGTCCAGCCAGTAGATGTTGAAATATTTCAATGACAAACAGGGCCAACTGGCATGTAGTGTATGTCAGCCAACACTCTTACAGACCTGATATAGTGGGTGTGGTCCATTGAGCTGGGCTGGGGGCTCCCAGTCTATCTGAATGGTGGTTTCGTTCACAGGATGTAACACAGGTGGAGACAGTCCTGCTGGAGCTGAGGAGAGAAAGGTAGAAAATGAGAGACTGAATGTCAACTCAGTGCAAATCTGAACTTTCATAGTTTAATCAGATTCCCATAATATGTGGATTCATGAGCCACATTTTTACTTTTACAATGCAGTGTTTTGTTTGTTAAATACATCTAAAACGTGAGCACATAGAACAGTGTAACACACCTAGCACACCAACAGGTTTTGTTTTTACAGCAGAAACGTATCTTTGCCTCATGTCTCTCATACCTACTGTATGTCTAGACTGGACAAAAGTCCCCTTTTCATTTAACAGGGGGTCAATTTAATTTCCTTCCTTCACTTTAGATGTTAAATTAAATGTCCCTGTGAAACATACTGGGAGCTACTGGAGCCGCAGCTTCAACACGTATCATAAATAAATCAAACGGAGACTGGCTGATACGGTGAGAGGAGATGTACAAGAATGGAGAGAGAAATATAGCAAGTGATGGACTGGTGCAGAGATGGGAAAGACGTGTGTGCATTAAGTGTCGTTCCATCGCTGTGTTTCTGTGTGTATGTGTGTTTCAGTAACGGTCTAAATGGTCTGTGGTAGGAGTAAATTAGCTCTCAGTGACACACATGCGGGCCATCTTTAGTGTGAGTTCTAATAGAGCTCTTAAAAGGGAAGTGGACAGCTTGTCTTAGGCGGCTCATCTTGCCACATCAAACCATAAATTACTGCCAATCGATAGCTTACCAGTCTATTGAAATTGAGCTATGGTGACATTTAGAACACTAACTGCCCCCCCCACCACACACACACACACACACACACACACAAACATGCACGCGCACGCACACACTCGCTCGCTCGCACACACACACACACACACACACACACACACACACACACACACACACACACACACACACACACACACACACACACACACACACACACACACACACACACACACACACACACACACCTTGTTTTAAATAATGATGTACTCCAATGATGTGTGAAGAAAACAAATCATTATTTTTGTTTAGCCAAATTCTGCATGTGTGTGTGTTTTTATGTCTATTAGGGTCAAACGGTTAGACAGTAGGCACGAACATTTAATAATGTGATTTCTCCAAATTATAGTCCAGAAATTGTCAATAATTGTTATTATTAACTCATTAAAATGAGAAGTAGCTGCATGTGACAGACTGTAGGAGACCTTAGTTGTGAACAACGAAGGCTGACAGTATCTGTGCATGGGGCAACACAAGCCTCTCACTGCATCAGAGGCTGAGGCAGGTTTCCTGGACCACGCTCCTCCTCTGCTCCTCCGGTTTTGAGGGTAGATCAAACTGGTCTGACCTCAGTGAACTGGAGCGCCCCTGGGTGGTGTCTGACTGTGAGAATGCACTGTTAACTGAGGGTATTATAATTGATCCACTCACTCTGGCAGAGCTATTGTCAGCTATGATGGCACCCAACATAACACTCAACTGGACTTCCTTAAAACTATAAGGAAACACAGACCATTTCACACTGTATAATGTTGGAGAAGTAAAGAAGATATTTTCACTTTAACAGTAAAATTCAAAGTGCATGTTCTTCCCATTCGACTTCTGTGTCTGTGTGAGATCAGTGAATAGTCAAAAGTGGGAGTGACACTGAATGCAAAAACAAAACAAAAAAAAGATTTATTCTTACACATTCACCAATTTTCTCCGAGGCGCAAACAAAAATTCCTGAGTGGGTCACAAGTAACTTTCTTATTACTACAGAATGTATTATTACATTCCAGCAGCTGCCTCAGGGTCTTCATGTGAGTCCTTGTCCTGGGGAACATCATCTGTTGCACCTACCAGTGTAACATCACCTGCTGTTTTAGCAAAATGTTTTTTGGCATCCAACTTCATATCAAATCCCATTGACAGCTGTAAGTTTCTCATTTTTTGGGGTGCCCTAATAGATACTTGTTATAAAGGTATTCTCTGTGTGCTGTCTGAAATTGTTGCAACTTGCAATTTACAGCTGTGCAGTGAACCCCAAACAGAACACTGATTTAGGGTAAAAATGCTATTGCGCAAACTTCCCTCTGTGGTGATCTGTGGGACTCTAATGTGCTGTCCTGTATTCTTTGCATGTCATGTATTCATTTATTGCATCCGCTTGTTAACTCACCGAAATGTACTTAACACTGTGACACATCCAGTTTGACGAAAGCCACCTGCGTTATCATGCGCGTGTTCAAGCGCACACACGTACACCCACACACACAGAAGGTTAACAGTCCACCAGAAAGGTTAATTTTACCTGCCGACATGGTAATGAAGCAGCTAAATCGCGGGCCAGCTCCCAGGAGCAATTGTGCATGTGTGTGTGTTTTCTGTTTTTACAGCGACTGACATGTCTTAACAGGCTCTCAGCGTACAGTTACACCACGCACACAAGCACGCCACTTATTGACATGGCGATCCCTTGCCATGCATATTTCTCTCCTCAAGAAGGGCCTCAGGCCAATTATGCGTAAATCAATAAAGTTCCTGTTCTGTTGAGTGGTGTTACAGTGTGAGTGTGTATGTGTGTATGTCTCTCTGTGTGTATGTCTTGTAGAACAAGCCTTTATGGATGTAGGATACATAAAACATCACCATCAGCCCCTGATTAGCCACTCGCTTTACGTCGTGATCGATAACTTTGTGGAAAGACACACACGTTGAAACAATCGCAAAAGCATCCACACACACGGACAGAGCTCTTTGCTTGTGTCGTTACGTCTGTCTCAGTGTGCGCGCTAATGTTCAGTCATGTGCTTTGGTGTAACTCCAGTGGTTTCACAGATGCTCTGCGCTCACTTACAGCAGATGGTAGCTGACTCTAATGGCCCAGCCTTATGTGTGGTAGATTTATCAGTGCATCCGTACCACGCTCAAGTACACCTTACCAGGAGTACCACTTAATGAGAGGATCATTTCCTCCACAGAGTTTCATTCAGGAGATTTCTTAATATTCATTTCAGTTCTCTGAAATACCACTTTACGACCCAATTAAAAGAACTTTTGGACAGGCCTGTGGACCAATCATGCAGAAGTTTTTCTTCAGATTTTAGTACAAATGTAGGACCAAAGAGGCTACAATATGTTTGGATGAAAAAATTGAAGAGATTACATATGAACACACACTATAATTTATTATGCTCTGTTAATTTTACATCAGCAATATAGTTGATCGTTTTAGAAAAAATAAGGTTAGCGATTATTTAGCAAAATTTTGTTTGGATATCTTTCTGCAGGGTGAGAAAGGGTGCAGAGTATAAAGAGATGTGATTTTTCTTTGAGAAAAGGAAGCATATTTGGCTTAAAGCAGAGGAAAGTGGTGGTTGATGCAGTGCAATACGTAGACCAGTGCAACACGTATAGCATACAATGGTCACAACAACAAACAAATAAGAGGCAACAGCTTTTCAGAACTTTCATCTCATGATTACATTTGTTCCTTATTGTTGATAGATTATGAAGGAAAAACTTTTTGAATACAGCACTACGGGAGTGTGCACCTCCCAACAGCTCAGATTATGCTGTTTAAAATTATTATTAAATAGTTAATGTGAACCCTAGAGACAATAGTTTTAAAGTGAATTTAAAAAAGTGATGTGAGCTGTGGAGCTGCAACAGAAGCTCAACGCCCAGTGGACTAGCACATGCTATGCAAATTGTTTGGAGATGAAAAAAGCAAAAAATCTGCCAAACGGCATATGCCATTATCATTTCTTATAGTTGAAACAAGGGACATCTTTGGTGTTGGATGAAACACAATGGTGGCAACAGATGTGGCTGTTAAAAATACATTCAAAAAGTCAACTGGGTACAATAAGCCATATTGTATTGTACTGTATTACAGTCAAGAGAAGTCTTTGGAATCACTTGAAATAAACACTGTGGCTGTGTCAACAGATGTAGCCATTAAAAATACATTTAAAAAGTCCACCAATTACAATATGAAGTATCATTCATCACAATAAACACAAGGAAGGACTTTGTATGAAATAAAAATATTCGCTATGTCAACAGATGTAGCTGTTTAGAGTACGTTCAAAAGCTCAAATCCCTGAGCAAGTATTTATAGATGAAAGGCTGCTTCTTTTTTTCACAACCACTCAGAGCACCCATTGTCTACTCACCTAAAGGGATAAACAAAACAAAAAGAAAACTGGGAAAAAAAACATAAAATGAGCAGCAAGAGTAGAAACCATGAGCGAACAGATGGAAAAGTGTGTTGGAGGGTCAATCGTGCGTGTGTGTACAATATGTATATTGCTGAGTGATTCATGTTCCTCTGCTGCCATGTGCTGTTTTGTGTTCAAGTGAAAAGCGTCAGGTAGAGATGGGAGTGAAGGATGGATTGAGCGAAAAAGTGAGAAAGTAACAGACGGTCAGAGGGAAACAGATGAAGACATTGAATAAAAATTCTGCGCGTGTGTGGGCCTATGTCATCCTGAACTGATCAATTAGTGCTCATCTCAGTCCCATAGATTTGTGCCTGAGTTATTAAACACAGCTAATTCATTCTACTTCCTAATGGTTATAAATCTAAAGGAGAGAGAGGGAGAGAGAGACATCGTGTGTGTGTTTCTGTACTGTGTGTGTGTTTGATTCATGGCCAGCAGGAAGTGTGTGCTACGCCACATTTTTCTCCTTGTAATTAACAGTAAATTGTTTTTACTGCGGCGCGCCATGAATATCCCCTCTGGTTAACACAACCAATGCTGTCGCCACTTAAGTACCCAGTGACTGACTGTGTGCCTTTGGATGCGTGTGTGCATATGTCAGAGGCTTGTGTTGCAGTTGATATGTATGCTGCACGCTTTAATGATTCAGCACCACAGACAGTAAGTAGGTAAACTATTATCTATTTTATACATATCTCTCAAATATATATGCATGTGTGTGTGTGTGTGTGTTTCTATAAGAGAGAGCGAAAGAGAGAGAGAGAGAGAGAATGTATTGGCCCTATTAGCATTTCTACTGTATATTTTTAAACCGAGCTTGTATAGAGCTGCTTACTGTTGTGGTGCCATACAGTATGTAGTTTGTCTGTATGTTTTTGTGTATTTTGGTATATTCCTTTACCTGCTGGTAGGGTCCGTCCTGCGCTTGGCTGACTGGTAATGCAACCTGTCTTTGTGCAGAGTGTAACTGTGAAGTTGTACACATGGTAAGGCTTCAATCCTCTCACTAAATAAACAGGCTGTGATGATGGTCCCACCCTATGTAAGACCTGAAAAAGAAAGCCAAAGAAATGAACCAGTTTTACAAACTGACCTCAGTGATTTAACTCACTTAGACTTTGTACACAAACACTCTGTAGCAGGTGTCCACATGACCTGACAGCCCTTACACTACAGCGGCGTGATTAATTGCGCAATAATTCTGGTCACGAGACCACTATTTTTAATTAGACACAATCTGATAAGATATCAGTGCTTTCCTCACACACTGCTGCATCAAATCAAGTGCAATTCATTGAACTGTCTAGCCAGTCAAGTGTTGGCTCGATTACAAGTTTATTCATTCTCTGCTGGTGCACGTAAGAGCATGTTCTACACAAGAAAAGCATGATGAAAGCAGCTGTACGAAGGATGGTCTAATACAACAGCATTTACCTTACCCTAGCTGTGTGTGAGTGTGTGTGTGTGAGGCTGTAGGGAAGCTTTAAGCTGTTTTACAGGTGTCCTGCTCATTATGTGCAAGCGGATGTCAGTGTGTTCGTCTTACCTGGCTGATAAGCGGAGGAGCATAGGGATTGTTGGTCTGTTCAGTGAGCACGTTGACCCGATATTCTGTGACTCGTCCCCTGGCGATGATCCCTCGACCCTCGGCAGAGCTCCACTCAACTTTGAGACTTGTGGATGACAGTGCAGACACTTCTGGAGGAGCCATAAACTCTGGGACTGGACACATGGCCACACACGTATGCACATGAAAATACACATCACACACCATATTTATCCATCAGTTAGTTATGAGCTAACTATCAACTAATCACAAACAAATCATTTATGCGTATTTGTGAATGACAAATCATTTGTTGAGATGTTACAGATCTATTGTAAATTTATGTTGAAATAATTAGCAAATTATAAAACATTGTATAGGAAGTGTTGGGAGGTAACATTAGTTATCTAACGCTGCTAACAGAACACAGCACATGGTCTCTCACCTGTTACAAACATTATTTTGAAACTAAAAAAATAATTTACGATGATCTTGTGTATTTGAACAGTGAATGATTAAAAGAAACCTGGAACACGTGTAAGAACTCGCACTGATCATTTAACAACCTCTTGTTGACAGTCAAGTCATCAGTAAGTGAGATAGGGTAACCCGTTTATACAGGTAAGAAACCACTGCCTACACTGCCTTCTACAATCAATTTCACTTTTTGATTGTCAAATATCAGTGGTGGAGCTAAAAAGAATGTTTTCTTAATATTTTTGGTGAAGTTTTTGTCAGACTGCTGAACCAATACATTAAAAATGAAAGTTAATTACAAATAAAATACTAATTTAGTCATGAACACATACATTAAAAATGGAGACTGAGTGGATATTATGTGGATTTAACGGATTTAAGCATTCTGTCATTCTACGGTTGTGAGAGCCACTATTACACGACAGATTAGAGAGACGGATTCTTTTATTCTGCTGTTGATGGCATCTGGCTGTGAAATATGCTGTGAAATGTGATTTCTTTGCAGACATTAGCACTGTCATATTCTTCCTTTCTAACACAGCACATGTACGCGCACAAACACTGACACACACTCCACGTTTAAAATGGTGTTATCATATGCTTGTTATCCAGACACATAGCTCAGAGTGATGTTGGAGGCAATCGTTTAGTCCTAATGAGCCATATCATCTATTTAGAATTCAAATACCTTAATGAGTTTCCCCTCCCCCCACACGCATTTTTTATTTCCTCCCTCCTTCTCTACATCCTTTCTCTTCATTCCTTATGACAAATGCTTGTGTTTTTTTATTCAGTGCATTTTATTTTTTTACTACATCCATCAGAAAATTTCTCTGGTGGACAGATTTAGACCAAAACATCATTTGGTTACATTTTGGTAGTTACTCAGATTTCGGATTCGTGTCACTCCATCATTTGAATATTTTGTGCCCCTGTTTATACTGCACTCTTCTGCTTGAGAAAAGGTCAGCCATCTCTAGGTTCACTGCAATCACATCATTCACATGCCATTTCCCAAGAAAATTTCAGCCCAGAGCAACACAGAAATCAAAATATAATATTCAGATTAAAACAACAGCCATTTTCTCATCTTCCTGATTCATCTACCTACCTTCTGACCTGCTTACTCGTCTAACTAACTACCTTACTATGAAGGAGCAACCACAGCTTACCAGATTAAAATTTACTTGAGATTTCAAGACACTGCTTGGGAGTTTCTGAATGGGAATATGGATGTTGTATATGGGATTTTTACAAAGTTAGCTTCAAATGGCCATGAGAGGAACTCAAGCTTCCACATTGACCTCACCATTCAGCTATGATGGTTGCCAATTGGCATACAGTCTGTCCTCTAAAACGCTCAAAGGAAAACAAAACAGACTCATTATCAATGGGGAAACCCACCTTTCTGATGACTATGAAGTCATTTGACTTTGATGTCTAATCACTGCCGGTAAAAGAATAATTAAAATATCAACGCAACTCTACTACCTACAGTTGCCTACCTAAACTGAAATGTAAATAGTACATTGATTTAACTTGGTCATTTTATTGAACTTGGATACAAACAGATTCAAAAAATACACGTGAAGTAACGCAAACCTCCTTCCATGGTGCGTGCTGTGGTCCACCCTGATGTGACACGGCCTGCTACATTGATGCTCACAACTCTCATCTGATAGGTGGAAAAGGCCTGCAGACCTGCTACAATGGCACTGCTCTCAGGGGGTGAGACTGTGCTCCTATTGGTTGGCTGTGCTTCTGGGGAAACACTTGGATCCAGCCAACCAGAGCTGAAGAACACTCTCTCCTCCACAGTGGGACTTGAAAGGTTCTGCGATTCCATTGGCCCACGAAGAAAGACCTCATACCTTGTGATAACACCTGTATAGAACGCAAAATGGTTAAAAAATAAAGTTACCACAAAAGAACTCCTCGCTAATACAGGAAGCAACAATTGCAGCTGCAGGACTTGTTAGGGAAACACTGCAGCAGTTTTCTTTGTTACACTAGCTTAACTTTGTACTGAATTAGTGTCCCAGTGGCACTTCAGCCTTTTTGTGCTAAAAATATCAAAACATCAAGAAACTGTATTAGAAACTGTGGCCCTGCTTAATACTCATCCCTATTGGCAACAGGATGCTTAAATTTGTACATTTTCGTCAACACAGTCGTGTTGTTTTGAGGAAAATCTAACACCACAAATAATGAGAAAGCCCTGGCCAGTGTTTGGCCCTGTAGTAGAAAACAGGCTGATAATGACTAAGTCCTGGCTAGTCCCGTTTAGCTCTCTGGTGGATATCAGGCTATTGTCCTAATCTCTCATGCTCTATTCCACTTGTTAATAGGAAAATGACAGAGCTGGGTTAGAATGAGGACAGAGCAGGCACCAAAATACAATAAGAGACTTACAGACCCACGATGGAATAGATGAGTGTCAGAATGTTGTTATATAGTACAGCATACAAAAAAAAAATCAAATAACATAGAACCTCTGTTAAAAGACCCTGCATGCCCTCTCAGTACCCTGCTCTCGATTTATTCTTTTCTTTTCACTTGTATCCATGTCAGCCTTTATTACTTACACTGCATTATTTTTTTAAGCCTGTCTCCTCCCCTTTCTGTTCCTTCCTTCTGTAATATTAATATTGTGCATATAGAGTAGTTCCTACAACATTAGCTTACTTGAATCCATATGTAATGACTCTAAACTAGCTTTAGGCCTCCAAAACACTCTGTTAACACTCTGACTGATAATCATCTTTATTAAAAATATAAAATTTTGGCAAACAGATAGTAAACAATGGACTTTGTTATTTGTGTGATTTCACTATCTATTCCTGTAAAAGTAAATACATCAGTGAGAGCAGTAGTGACATGTTTCTACCTTTACGGTCTGTGAATTATCATTTAATTCCAAAATTGAAAATGTCCTCAATGTCTTTGCCACTGTTAATCCAGAAAAGGTAGAGCTGAAAAGTTGAGGGCAGATGGCGTAAACAAAAATACAAACACACACCTATGAAGAGACTCTGCAATTGCAAATCAGAGCTGAGTAGGTGCAGGTAATAACACCAGCCAATGAAAAGCTGGTGATGCCAGAGGCTCTGCATTTAAAATTGATCACTTCCTGTGTTTTTTGTTTTTTTTTTACTCTCATTCATCAATTTTTCTAAATTGCTAAAATGTTTCTAGTTGAGGCCAAAAGTTCAAGGAACAAGACAGGGCTGGCCAAGTCAGGGAACAAACCCAGATCAAAAAAAGAGGTGGAGGTACAGGTCAGGACTGTTGAGAGCTGTATCAACTATTTTCTAAATAATGAACTGATGGCAAAGAAAAAGAAGACAGGAGACACAGAGATATTCATGTAACGAGGCTTAGTATGACACTGGGGAGGGGGACAGATTAACAGAGAGAGAGAAAAAAAATGAGGGACACAAACAGAGAGAGAAATGCAGGTTACAGGGCTTTGTATGACACTGAGCCTTAGAGCCATTACAAAGCTCTCTGGATTTACCAAAGGCGCTACGTGTTTCTGTGTGTGTGTGTGTGTGTGTGTGTGTGTGGGGTGTTAGTTGATTCTTATACTTTTTCAGTAACACAAACCTAAAAGCCATACGAGGCAAGTGTTTCATGTTAGTCAAAAAGGTGTTTTGTGTGTGTCAATTAATTCAATTAATGATGTATATATTTGATATGTCATGTAACAGTAACATACTTAAAATAAACACACATATATAGGTGCATCTGTGAATGCATGGATGTGTGATGTGTGTATGGTTTGTGCCTATGCATGTTGTTCTGTCTTACATGAGCTGTACAGTTTGTATGTGTATGTTTGGGGTCCTACCATTTGGCTGACCGGGGGGCTCCCAGGAAGCATGCAGTGTATGAGGTCCTGTAGCAGTGACCCTGGGTGGGGGTTGGTTTTGTGGGGGGGCAGAGGCTGTCAGAAGAGACAGGGGTGGGGTAGAAGTGCACCCCCCAGATGAGCAGGCCTGTGGACAAGGTTAGGATTGTGTCATTTTCATCTTGTAGGCTGTACCTGCTGAAAATGCACATTGGTTGAAAAACTTGCAAGTATACTTGCTATATTCAACTAATAATTCAATTGCTTTACATATTTATCTTTTTATTGGGATTGAGAATCATGTCTCCAAATTTTGGATATATTTTTCAAAAAGATGCAGACACTAAAAGCACTGGTGGCTTTTTGTCCTTCTACCTCCAGTATTGCAGTGTATTGGGTGAAGGGCTTGAGACCACTTGCCACAGCCTCTGTAGATAAGCCTGTGTAGTGAATGACGGGCTCTGCTCCACTAGATGACTCCGTGGACGATAACACGAACCTGTGGGAGACATAAACTTGTGATAATCAATTCCTCTTTCCTTCATTTTCATGTGTCACTATTACTCCACTAGGCCCCATGGCTTTGTTTCAGTTAAAAACCAGTGCTGGGTTGTCGCGGGGGTCTCGGGGCTAATAGGAGCACCATGTAAACTGCAACGTTCCCAGTTTGAACTGTTGGCAGCAATTCAAAGGTGTGGAACCAGGCTTTTGTTGCAGGTCATCCCTTTCTCTCCCCCCACATTTCCTGCCTGCCTTTGGACTATACACTATCAATTAAGAGCAAAAATGCTGCAAAATAATCTTAAAAAATATAAACATAAAAATAAGAGCTGGTCTATCTCACACATCCTGTTTCAAACTTTCCATGTTTCTCTCTCTCTTCCATTCCTACATCTATCCTCCACCTCCAGTTGTTCATAACCTCTTACTCTTTATACCACTTAGTGATACTTCATTCATATGCACATAAAATGTTCCCTTTTCCAAAGATTTAATTTTTCTAGTATTGTACCCTGAGGGAAACTGGCAAACAAAATGTTTTTCCTTTCCCCCCTCCACTCAATCCCTTCTCCATCTTAACTCCCCGCCAACTGTTCATACTGCACATCCTTTGATTCCTCATAGGCTTCCAGCAAAGAATACATCTCCCTCCTGCACCCATAAGTCCTTCACTTAGTTGCTCTCAACAACTGGTGTTCTCCATCTCTCTCTTAATTATTATATCATTGGCTCAACCTAGGTTGCTTGAAGGGATTAAAAATTCTGAATGTTTTGGATCAAATTGCAACTCCAAGAGAGGCTTCAATAGGTCACTTTTGGCAAGTGCCCTCAAGCTGTGCTGATGTGCTGCAAAATTAACGACATGATAATTGATAATTACAATGTTTTCATTCAACCAGTCAGCTTCAGTCTGAACCACAACATTGACTGTTGGTCGAGCAACAGAATTTTTCTCCTCACCCTGAAGACCCACAAGTTGGAGCGTAAATCTGAATGTTGACTTGTGGTCCAGCTGTGCTGACCGGAGTCCAGGGTGCTCTGCTCTCTAAGAGTTCCCCTCCTTCCTTACCTTTCCACTGGGCCTGTGTCATTTCGTGGTGCACTCCAGTTAAAGCTAGCGGTGGTGGGGCCGGGTCGTCCCACGAGGTTTAAATGGAGCTGTTCTGCTTCCGGTGGTGCACCTAAAGTTTGGTATGAGGCCAGTGCACTTATTGTTACGCCAGCCACATTAGCAGTCATGAGCCAGTAGGAGTAGTTGGTGTAGGGAAACAAACCAGTGTCTTCAAATGATTCAGGGCCTTAAGAAGAAGGAAAAAATAAGGTGGAAAATGAGTTTAGAGTAGAAGGACACAATCGAGGGACAACAGTGTTTGTTTCACATGTATTTGAAATAGTGAAATTGATGTTGTTTGAAAACCTGTGTGGCCACTTACTGAAAGGATAGTGACTTTGGATGCTATGTACAGACTGTCCATCCCTGATGAGGGTGTAGTTGAGTCTGTTTGAGTTTGGGGAGTCAGGTGGGTGCCAAGAGAGATGAATGGAAGAATAACTGGAAGCAAAACCTACTGGTGAAGGTTGCTGCCAGGGTGCTGCAGAGGCAGGAATTGAAGAAGAGATGACCAGATTAAATTCTGTCATTTTCCAGGAGCAAACGGTTACACAATTAGAGCATGCTGACTGCGTGTAGCTGTGTTATTAGCATCAACAATAAGTCAGCAAGCCACCCAAAATCAGATGGCAACAGTTCAGAATTAGAATTAGTTTTTAAAATCGCTGATGTACTGAATCTTTGCTTTAAGGAATAGTTCATCATACACTTATTAATAAGTACAAGTATTGGAAACAGGTGGAGACAGCTATTCAGAGTGTTTGGATTTGTGCTTGTATGTGTGTTTGCATGTAAAACAGACCTTTACTGCAGCCAAAGTGGTTCTCAGGGTCGAAATGACTCGCTCCAGGTTGACATACATCACACTTGCCTCCAGTTACCAGCAGCTTGCACACACACACCCCTGAGTCTGGATGACATGAACCATTGATACTGCCCATCGGGTCACATGCACAAGGCTGGCATCTGGTCAAGAAAAGAAAAGTAAAATTCATGAAGACATTTTGTTCCATTCACAATCTTAATTTATGGCTCGCTATCTATTAACCTAGCTGGTTGAAAACAACCTTGCGCCTTGTGATGAATACAGTTGGAATAAAACATTGCACTTCTTTGACGCACACAACTTAAATACATTCAAATCTATTATGAACATAGAGATTTTACTTTGGAAGCTATTTGAGAGATTTTTTTAAACAAACTGCAGACTCCCTGTAAGGTTTGTCAGGTTTTATAAACCACAACATAGATGTTGTTATTGACATACTGTATACTCCTGCTTCCACTGTAAAATAGAGCCTTAACATGGGGGAAATGTGGATCAGGAAGTAGAGAGGTCATTTACTAATCAGGAGGTGGGTGGTTCAGTTCCTGGCCCCTGCAGTCTACATGTCAAAGTGTCCTTGGGCAAGACACTGAAGCAGAAATTTCTCCCGATGCTGTGCCATCGGTGTGTGGTTATCACTCCTGATGGTCAGGTGGCCTCTGCCACCAGTGTATGGATGTGTGTGTAGGGATGGGTGGATGCTGATTTGTGTTGTAAAGTGATTTGAGTTGCTGGTAAGACTAGAAAAGTGCTATATGCAGTGCATTTGCAATTAGTTGGGGGTCATGGTGAGGTAGGCCAAAAATAAAGAAAGATAACGCATTAGTGTGCAAATGTTTAAAGATAACTTACGGCTGTCTGGTCATGTGTTTGTGTCTGAAAGGTGTTGGGTCTTCACCTTATCACTGTGAGGGAGACCCTCAGTACCGTCTATCCCACCCACTATCACCCTCTAGCTGTGAAACTAACTTCACAGAAACTGCAAGAGTTGTCAAAGTGTGTGTGTGTGTGTGTCTGACGGTGTATGTGTCTGGGTCACCAGTGTGGTGTTACCCTCACTGGGGCTGGGCAGCGGGTGATCATCCGGCCAGCCACCTCACACCTTTACACACATTCACAGGCGCGCACAAACACACACATGGTCACATGTGCAACACAATCTGCTTGTTGGAAGATGTTTGGCTCACATGCACACACTACACTGACATAGAGAGTAACACTGTATAAACCCTATTTGTCTCACAAACACACACACACACACACACACACACACACACACACACACACACACACACACACACAGCCACAATAGCTATGTGTGTTTCTCTTTCTTACACATACTGTACTCACATGCTATCTCTCTCTCACACACACACACACAAACGCACGCACACACGCGCACACACACACACACCTTCTTTCTTGCGGTGTGAAAAGCCACAGCCTCTTAACGAGCCGCAAATTTGTCCTGTCAACTGGTGCTCACACATACACACACAGACACCAAAACTCAAAAATACACAGGTACAAATACACACATACGCACCAATGCCATACTGACTCGACCTTCACTCCATTCCCAAGGAGAAAGAAAACACCAACATCACACCCATTCTCCCCTTTTTCATCAGCCTCAGAGTACAGTATGTGTGTGACAGAGAGTGTGTATTTAGTGAGAGATACAGCATGCCAACACAAACCAGCATTTAACAGTGACATGCAGGGATTTGCGTGCAAAATAAAATTGTCATGTGTCATGTAATAACTTTCCAAATTACTTTAAAAGATGTGTCTCAATAACAAAAAATGTATGTAACTGTAGGTTTTATCTGAATATTACATATGTAATCCCTTATAATAAAGTTATGTGGTATAGTGAATAAGTGAATGTGTGCCAACAGTTAACCTCTCCAAAGAGAACTGCCATCATATTTCCATGTGATGAAGTGAACGGTGGTCAGCATTTCTCTGACCCAGTTCTCCATGGAGACACAGAGAGACACAGGACTACATCTTCAGCCAACTGCTCACACATCAATTTGTGTGTAAATTCATTTGTGTAAAGCCTATTGATTGAAGGGGGAGGATAAATTACTTGATGACATTTAGATGAAGAAATCCTTATTATGGAGCGACTCTGGGCACAAGAAAACCATTCAGCAGTAATAACCAAAGACTCTGTCATTTTTCCTGCACAAAGACAGAAAATAAGACAGGAAAGGCAGACAGAGAGAGACGGAGGTTCAGACTCGCTGCACTGGTACAAACAAAGTTGATGCTTACATTTACAAGACCTGTGCGCCTCTGACCACCTTCTCCTTTTCTGTTTTCTTTCTTCATCACAGCTGTTTTTTCTGTCATATTTTAATTATTGCACTCTTTTCTTCCCAGTGTGTCCCGTCCTTAATTTCTTTGTGAGATAAACTCTTTATCACTCTGTTGTTTTCTCTCCCTCCTTCCATCATGCCATCCCCCTCTGGTGTGAGGAGATCTCAGGCACAGCCTGAACACAGGGGAATACAGCTATCAGGCAAGGTCAGCTCACACACACACACACACACACACAGACACACACAGACAAACACACAAACACACACACACACACACACACACACACACACACACACACACACACACACACACACACACGGGGTGGACCACTCGTCAAGCAGTTTGTGGATCATCTATCTGCTATGACACCCTGTTGAGAGGAACTTGGTGTGTGCGGGCCAGTATTGCACAGGATGTAACGTGTACGGTTACATTTGTGTATGTGTGTTTTAAGTTGTGTGGCTGTGTGTGTGTGTGTGTGTGGTTGTGTGTGTGAGATAGCCTGCAGGTAGAGACATGAGTGGTAAAGGTCAAACCAGCTCTTAACTCATGTAAGTCATATGTCTGCCAACCAATCTGTAAACTGTCTTTACAGAGACAGCACCTGCTGCTGTGTGTACTCATAGGTGTAGTGCACACGTGTGTGTGTGTGTGAACGTGCAGGTGATGCAATTAATGGATAAAAGCATTACAGGATGTACGACAAACAGATATGGTGTTTATCTTTGTGTGTGTGATTGGCTTTATGTGGGTTACCTGCCCAGGCCAGGGTTGAATCCGAAGAACATCTCACGACACTGGTCACAGCGTCGCCCCCCCACTGAGGGATGTACGCACACACATTGTCCAGTCTGGCTCTCACAACCACGCTGCGATGCTCCCATGGGATGGCAGTCACACTCTGCACACATACTCTGATCTGGGGAGAGGTAGAAGCCTGGACCGAGACAAACACAAAATAAAGCAAAATCACAAATCCCATAGCTTGTCCATCATTCTTAAGTTTCTTCCTTCTATGCTTCTTTCTTTTCCATCTTCTTCCCTTTGTGATTGTGTTGATTTTTACAGGTTTCAAATCAAATCCACATGACGATTTCTAAAAATGCAATTCAAATCAGTTCTTTTACGTCCAGGTTACATTTACATTCACAGGTGGCTGCATCCAAAATGATTCTGACCAGTGGTTTAGTGTTTGTTGTGTTTTCCACACAATAAATAGTGGGCTGACAGTGCTTCACATGCTATTCCTGAATAGTGTCTAATTTGTTCTCTTTTTTGAAAACATCAAATTATACGGTGTTATAGCGTTCTATATGAAATTCCTTATATCCTAAATCGTGAATGAGGGCTGCAGCCTGGTACAATTTTGAGACAATTATTCTCTGTCTCTCGTAATCAGCATTAGGGGTGTTGTTTGCCATTTATTTGTAATAAAATTTAACACAAAGCCAATAAGTGTGTGTGAGGTTACATTAAGCACTCCAGGT
Organism: Chelmon rostratus; assembly: GCF_017976325.1. Lineage (NCBI taxonomy): Eukaryota > Metazoa > Chordata > Actinopteri > Chaetodontiformes > Chaetodontidae > Chelmon > Chelmon rostratus. The sequence goes on from NC_055658.1 coordinate 8,844,476, forward strand.
TCTAAAGCATAAATCAATTCAGTTTATTTTTCTCAAGGCTAATAGCAGCTAATATACAAATCAGATATTCTATTTAGCCACTTCGACAGTGAATTCTCAATGGCATGTATACTGTGTCATGAACTGGCAGAGGAAATTATGTGGGACAGTTTGTTGGCAAAAGCAATGAAATAATGGAATACAAAAACAGAATCAGTACATTTATGTCGCCTAATAGCAGTATTGAATAATGCCTTTATTAAATTTTGTAGGTATTTGTGAAACAATAACTATTATCCTTTGTCCTCTGTTACCCCATAGCCGTTCACAACCGCAGTAAACATGTTGGTCCTTCTCCATCACTGACTCAGTACAGCATCTGTTACCTCTTGCCCCATAAGTCCAACCACACACACCAACACACACACAATCAAATACATGAGGTAATGTACACACAATACCAAAGCGAGATGAGTGAGAAGATGGTGCTTGGCACAAACAGGACAATCACTTAGTGGAGATCTGGCAGAGGGCACATGCCAACACACACAAACAAGGGATACTAAAGATCTGGAGCACCAACCATTGTTCCTGAACATTCTCCTCTAACATCTCTACTATTTTTGCGTCGTCTGATCTTTGGGCTGTAACCTTTCTAACCTCATTTAAACAATCACTCCTTAGTTTTCTTGTTGATCTATCCACCTTTCCATTATTTCCAACACACTCACCAGGTCGGCAGCCGCTGCAGTCCTGTCCATTGCGTGTAGGGACACAAACACACTGTCCTGTGGTGCTGTCACATACTGACCCCGGCACTGTCCCTCTGGGGTCACAGACACATGGTACACAGGCCTGGGACAAGCCCGCTGATGGGACACAAAACAACATCAGAGGGCAGAATAGATTCAGACTTTTCCCCCAAACTGCCACTACACAAAAACACAAAAGCAAATGATATAATTATGGCCAACAAGTTTTTGCCCTTGAGGTAAAGAGGACACAAGTTACATCTATTCTCTTTAATTTAACTACGTTGTCTCTCAACTGATGCTGTGCTGTCTTACTCTGGAGATGTAAACTCCTGTTGTAGTAGTTGTGGGCACAGTTGCTACACCGTGCGCCCTCCACCCCCTCCCGGCACGGGCATTGTCCGGTCCACATATCACAGACACCCTCTGGCACGGTGCCATGGATGTCGCACGCACACGGCAGACAGCCCAGGGAGTTTCGCTGCTCCAGGGTGTGGTAACCATGACGACAAAAGTCGCAGAAACGGCCTTCCACGTGTTCCTTAAAGAAAGAAAGGAGGATGGATAGGAAGGAAAGAGAGATGTAAAGTGTACAAAAGATGGGAGGATTGACAGTGTGCCTGATGAAGTAATAATGAAGTGTCATGATAAGATCAACTACCAAAGTGACCCCAAAGACAGCCGAGGAAAGAAGTCTGTGTTTTAAATAAACACACCTCTTGCTGTTGGTTCGGCCACTGACATTGTCCAACTATCGTGTTTTTTCTAATTAGTAGATGCCACCTTGATCATAAGTGGTGGTGGCTGATAATTCAGATTCTGAAGACTTTATTGAAGAGAGCTGGGTGAAAGAAAAAACTTGGTCAAACAAGAGGAGATCCTTTTTCAGGAGTCACCAGGTGCCTAACAATTAACATTTTTATTTGGTAACCTGGTAAACCTCTTCATCTCGCTCGGCTTCAGACGTGCACCCTCATATTCTCGTCATATGTTTTCACAGAATTTTAACTGCTATTCACTGGCCGGCAGCCACCAGTGGCATTGCAAGCCAGTGGGGGGAGGTTATCTTTGCTTTTTCCAATATGAGACGGCTTGCTGATCATTGACCACAGGCATTAAAGTCAGTAATAATGACAAAAATGTCATAAAAAAGAAAAGGAAATGTACACTTGTTAACTTGCCTTACACACACACTGGCCAGTGTGAGGATCACAGTCTGTCCCGGGTACTGTCCCTTCTTGTGAGCAGTTGCAGGGGGCACAGGATCCCTCGAGTCTTAAACCATATGAACCTCTGCCACAAGAGTCACAGCGTTGCCCCCCGACCCCGGGCTTACACTCACACTGTCCCCCCTCAGGCTCACAGAACGGGCTGAGGGAACCCAAGGGGTCACAGTCACATGGGATGCAGCCGTCTGGGTGGGACAGGTTCCAATAACCAAACTCACAGCGGTCACAAGAAAGACCTGGAAGGAAAAAATGAGAGAGGGAAAAGGCATTTACAGAGATGGTGAGGGGAGGACAGAGTGGGACCAGCCGAGAGAAACACAAAGGAAAGTGAATTGCTCACTTGATCACCAACTAGCATTTAGCCTCTCTCTATTTGTGGGTGCGTGTGTGCAAGTGTGTGTGTGTGTGTGTGTGTGTGAGAGAGAGAGCGAGAGAGTGTATAAAACTGCCATCATTAGGGCCAGGCCCTCTACATATGATGGATCACTCACCTAAGGCCAAACACTTAATTTCACTGAGCGAGAAAATAAATAAATTAAGCAACTACAAGAAAAGAATAGAGGGAAGGAAAAAAAGGAGACGGAGGGATGAAAAGATGGATAGAGGAATATAAAAATAATAGTGAATTGGCATCAGGTGTAAAAACAAGATAAGGTGAGCTGCGCTCACGATTAAACCTTTAAAGAACTGAAAGAAGAACAACTGTGGGTTGTTTTTCCGTTTGTTGAAGAAAATTTGAATTATTCATTATTAACAAGTTTCACAAGATTTTCTTGTAAAAATTTTAAGACATTTTAAGATGCAAAAGTGCATCTTGAACAATTAAGGCCTACCATATTTTAAATATTATGTTATGTTAAATAACATGTCTCAATGTTTTCAATGGCAAACGGAGCTATGCGGTAAAGCATGTGAAATGAACCGACTGACAGCGTCAGCTCAGTTATTGCTCTTTATGTCTTCACGCATTCACTTACTTATCTTAAATTGGGGGTTACGTCTGTCAGCTGTCAGGATTTTGTTTTGACACTGTGGCAAATTATTTCTTAAATGATTTTTGTTCTGTTACTAATCACTGTACAATAACAAGCACCAAAACTGATGGTACTGTAGCAAGGTTTATGGCTACAGCAGCAGTGCTGAGCTGTAAGGCTAGTTAAACTATGATATGCAGTGTGAGCGTGCAGGGCTTATTTGAATATGCCATACGTATTCCATGACAGGCAATCTGTCCCTAAATGGATGCCTGGGGGCAACGCAGTCACCACAGCCGTTTATGAGGGAGTGTGTGTTCATATGTGGGTGGGTGTGAATGTGTGTGCGTGCAACATACATTCATGAGAAAACCTGTGCGTATCTGTGTTAGTGCACATGACCACGTGTGTGCAGCAGACACTTGGCATTTCCCCTGGTCTGCCCACTTTAATGATTTTATAGATATGAATGTATTTCTCGCCATAGATCATATTTCATAATAGTGCAGTGAAGATATGTGTGTGTGTGTGTGTCTCTGTGCGTGTTGAGGTGTGTGTGCACGTCTGAGTGCGTTGGTGGTAAATACGTATGCTGACAGAATGATGCTTACAGCCCTAACAATGCATTGATGTATTGTATTCAGCGTGAATGTTTCCCATTAAAACTATATAAATTATAAAGCATCCCACACTTGCTGGCATCTTACTCATATTTTCTACATTTTTAACATTGAACTGAACAAGTTGGCATTTGCAAATCCTATTCTTCAACTAGTTTTGTGACATTCAAAGTCCAACGAACACAATGACAGAAACAAGTGAAATATTTAGAAAATTCAGAAGACAGGAAAAGGGAAAGAAAGGTAAGAATATTACAGAACAGAACACGTTAGAAGATATTAGATCAGGATAGAAAAGGTAGGTAGTTTTGTGCTGGGGTGTGTATGTGTCCACATGTGCATATGTGTGAGCGTGTTTTCGGAACACGGTCCAGCCCTTTTATCAGTAGCCAGCTGGTTAACAGGCTCATGCATCACCATTTCAAACACTATTATGTACACACTGCACTCTGGCACCTTGTTATGAGTGTGCGTGTGTGTATCTGTGCCTGCGCGCACACATTTCAATTCCGTCCTTCTGAAGCGTGCCTGCCATTGCTCTACTCAAAGTATCAGCTTGGCGGTAATAAATTGCCATAATCAAATCTCATTTCTGAAAAATACCTGTGGGAGCAACCAAACAAACACGGACAGAAAAAAACGAAAGTGGGTCTTGTAAGAGGGAGTGTGAAAAATACAAGGGGCTGCGGCAGTTTGTTTTAATCAACTTGGCATTGAATTAGAGAATTAAATACCAGCTTAGTCCTTGATGGCACGCACGCACACGTGCACACACATACGCACAAATGAAGGACTTTATACTCACACACACACACACACCAAGAAACTCAGAATCATACATTACATACATACAGTTGGGCAAAGACAAACGTACATGAACACACGGTCAGATCCAGACTCTCTCCTTCCTACATATACATAACCAGAAAACAGACACTCTTACACACATTTACAAGTTCACATACACATGCCCGCCCTCACACGCACAACCGAGGGCCCTTGATAGCGAGGCTTAGCAATAACCATGATGCGTCGAGTCGAGGAGCGTTGGCCAGTTTTGCATTTCATACGAGCCTGCTCTTCAAAGACACACAGGGGAGAGAGTGAAACCATTTATCACAAAGAGAAGCACAACGGCTAGAAGCACCGCCAGCAGAAAAGCCTGTTTATTTTGGCTGGAAAAACACGCTGGGATATGGATGTGTGTGCCTTTACGTCTGTGTGTATAGACATGTGTGTTTTGGTTTGAGTGTATCCCCTTTTGCTTTCGTGTGCGTCCCAATGATGAGCTGTGCCTATGAATTAATTAAGATGCCATTACTAGACAATTAAACAGTGTAACTGTTCCTTTGAAAAGCACAAGTTATCGACAAAGCACTTTGGGACATTTTTTAATAGAAACTACTTTAAGGAGCAGGCGTTTTGGAGTTGAGAGGTGTGCCGCTGTGGTAAAATACCAAGGTCTGAAGAGATTGCCGATATTGCCTTGAAATTACTTTTATCTTTTCCTTATCTTAACTGAACCCTCGCCCACAATGAGGCTGCCTGGCTTGAACAGGTAGGATCTCGGGGGATGGCATGAACCTCACCAGCAGGTGGCAAGAAGCATCTCTGACATTCAAATGTCGCGTGATTGTCCCCTGAGAAGTGCAGTTCAAAGCACAACAGCACTTCCATCTGATATGTCATCAAAATACAACACAAAAACAAGGATGTCAGACATTACAACTTTAAAAAGCTGGTTTTCTCCAGTATTTGTCTGTTCACCTGTGACATGGGGTTTACACTGGCACTGTCCCGTGACCTGGTTGCAACTGGGAACTCCTCCTGTTGAGTTGCTGATGATGCCGATGTCACTGCAGTTACAGCGGGTGCAGCCATTCGGATTTGATGCTTTAAGACCATGCCAACCAGGCAAACAGTCTGCACATCGACGACCTGTCACTGCAACCTTACACTGACACTGACCCCCTACCTGCAGGTGAGAAACACAGAGGACGAGAGGGATGAGGAAGGAAAAGAAAGAAAAACAGGTTTTCGACTGATTTAAAAACATCCAAATCATCCAAACTGAATTGCTGTTCGTGGTGGTGTGTACCTGTGCACACTTCATGCCGGCGTTGACTGTTCCAGCAGCGTGACAGTTGCAGGGTTGACACACGTCAAGTGAAGTGGGATCAGATTCCTCCAGTCTGAAAAACCCACTGATACACAGCTCACAGTTCTTACCTGATAGCGAGAGAGAAAGAAACAGTGAGACAGACAGCAAGCAAACCAAAGGAACAGGTAGATTTGTTTTTATTTCTTGGAACAATGTAATACAAACTCGTGTACAGCTGTATTCGTCTATATTTGTTTTTACATTAATTATACACTCACCATTCGCCAACATTTTAAAATGAATGAAGTAAAATATGAAAGCCTATGGAATGAAGAGTGTAACTGTTTCAAAGTGCTTTAACGTTAGGGTTAATTAAGTCTGATTTTTTCAAATTACATTTAGTTCTCACAAAATGTGAAAAGGTAATTAGCGAACTCATGTACCCGTGGTGTTGTGCATGCAGTTGTCACAGACGCCACCTCCTCCTCGATAGTGCTCATCTGGTTGGTCATCAGCTCTGACATCATAATGACAGGAGAGGGCGTGACCGTGACAGTGGCAGGAGCGGCAGTTCATGGGCTGCAGCTGGTCACCTGACCTGAATGGCTTGTCATTGTAGAGAGGCGCACAACGCTGGCACTGCAGAAAGCAGTTACATAGAGTATAAGTACAAACATACATTCTTTCCTTTATATTTTAATCTGACAGACTGTTTTGACATGCTGTCATATTGCCGTTATTGAAATGAGCTTAATTACTTAGCAGCTCTGCAGAAATCTTAATAACTGCAATGTTAGAGAGTGTCTGACAGAATTGCACCTACTTATATTTGTTTGAGGGCAAGTTCAAATAGATACAGAACTGGACAAACTACCCAAACAGTGACAGTAAGCAAGTTTGAGACAATAATCAGTAGCATTTTATCATCTGTGAGAGTACACCATATAATGTAGATTTAAATGAATTATAGCCTTGGTGGTAAAGAAAAAAAAAAAAGAAAAAAAAAGGTGCATTGGCTAACAGTAACTCTGTGTGCATTTAGTATTTACACAGAAACATGGTCCCATGACAAGTGAAACGCTTGGTTTTATGGAACAAAGACAGATCGAGACAGACAACAGTGAGAAAGAGAGACAGAATTAGAGAGAGGGGCAAATATAAAGAGAGAAAAATCAGCGGCCCGTGTAAATCTAAACCTAAAGAGAGAGAAGAATAATACACATAACTGAATAGAAAACACAGAGGTATTCTCTACTATATAATAAGGACCCAGTACATTTACACACACACACACATGCACACACATGCACAGACAGCATAGGGAAATCAGACCACTAATGAGGAGTGACTTGCAACAGCCAGGGCTTTCACAAAGGCCCACTTTCATGTCAAAATAAACACACCAAGGTGTGTGTACGGGAAGAGGAAGGGGAAAAAAGTGCTATAAAAAATGCATTTTTCTGTAGCAGAGAGCAGCAGAGGCAAGAAGCAGCAAGTACAAGCCCTTTGATTTTGTTCAGCAGTCAGTACAAATTATGGTGGACAAGGGGGGCATCAAATGGCGGGATTAAAAATGTATTAAAAAACACAGGAGTTCCTCCCATGTGTGACACATGCAGACCTGCACTGGGCCCATTATGTATGACACACAGAGGAGGGGGGAAGGCAGGGGGAACAGAGGGGGGAGGGGGAGATGGAAATAGGGGGGAAAAGGCTCCTATTTTGTATACGAGACAAAAAGGCAGTGGAGGAGAGGAAAAATGTAGGAAACTGATGTGAAGGGAAATGAGAAACAGATTCCCTTTGTGTTTTAATGATTAAGACTGGAGGGACAGAAAGACGAGCAACAGAAAACAATCCACAAGTGTGAGAGTGAGACACGTGGGGCAGAAAACAGAAGAACACAAAGAAAAAGACAGGACAATAAGATCACAAATAAAATTAATGGTAGTATGAGAAGAAGCCCCATGTGTAGCTACAACACAACACGAGGCCCAGGATCAGACATACACAAACACACAAGATCACATGTAGTTACAATATGTCTGCTGTTAAAAGTGCCCTGTAGAGTTTCGCATATTTATATTTAGTGTTTCTCAACAAAATGCATTAGATGTATTGTTGGTTTTTAACAAATGTTTTGAATGTATTTCCTTTATCACAAAACAGTCTGCAGTCGTCTTGTTCACTGCCTTTGCTGGGGCATAACTGTCAATCAATGGAATTTTTGGAGTTTTGCTTGCACCCACTCATCAAGACATTGATCCACAGTGTTAGCGGTCAAAAACTCCTCGGGGTATCTTTAAGGTCTTTTACTGTTCTTGGATTTTAGCACACCACTGAAAATCCAGCATCATTCATATGCACCATATTGAAACTACTATAATTTAGGTATCTGCTATGTAGTTTATTCCTCATTTTTTGTCATTATAGGTAACGGAGTCAGAGTCTTCTAATTTAATACCACAATATGACTGAATTTTGTTGCTGCAGTGACCAAACATGATCAAATTAACAAAGAAAATTTTGAAAACAGGTAAATGTGGACAGTCTGCCCGATTACAAAGAAGATTTAAGAAGACAAATACACTACCTCTCCACGGAACAAACAAGATCTAAAGAGTTTGCATCTGTGTGTGTGTGTGTGTGTGTGTGTGTGTGTGTGTGTGTGTGTGTGTGAACAGAGTCCAGAGCTGTTCCCTGTTGGGTGATTATTAACAGGATCTAATGAAGCAGCAGGAGATTCTCTGGAGATATAACGTATACACACACACACAGAGCAACACACACAAACACGAGACAAAAAGAAACAAGCGAGTAAAGACCTGCACATGCACGCGCGCGCACACACACACACACACGTCTTGGAGCATGTATAATTCCACAGCAGTGCAGCGATGTTCGTGTGTCACTGATTGTTCTGTGTGTCTCCTGCTCGCCTGTCTGTCATGCTGTTTGGCTTCAAATCTATCTGATGTCACACCTACAGTAACTACCTGCCTCTCTGTTTGTCCATGCTGCTTCTCCCCTTCTGCCCATCTGTCTTTGTGCTTGCCTGCCTGTCTATCTGCGGCTCCGTGCCCCAAAACGTTTCACATATCAAAGATACTTTCCTTTCGGCACTTCGAACAGAAAGCTCTCACTACATCTCGCTCGTCGTCTCATCCGCTGGGGATGAGTTGAAGAGCGAGATGTAGTGTGTTCTCCTCTCCCGTATCTCCCTCCCTTTTTATTCCTCTTTCGTCTCCTCTACCTCTGTGCCTCCTCCATCTTCCAACCCTTCTTTCCTCTTCTATCTGCTCTCTTTCTGAAAAACAAATCACTCTGTACATCTCTCCGGGCTTCCCAACTCTCCCCTTCCTCACTCGCTTCCCCCTGTCTCTACCGTCCCCCAACCGCTTGTTCTCATAGCCACGGTGAGGATGTGAGCAGGAAATATTACCATACCAAATGAAAGGGAGAGGATTTTTTTTCTTCCGTCTCTTTTCTTTCCATTCAACATTGCGTTACCTTCCCTCTCTCCCAGCCTGCTAATTAGTCGAGGGACCGGTGTTTGGGAGTTAAAAGAAAACTGCACACGTTCATTCTCCTCTTCATACAAAAGGTTTTGATGGTGCGCCACCATCCACACACAGTGCCAGCAGCCAGCAGAAAAGGCCAGCACATACTATAGTTCGAGTGCATATGGTTTTAATTCTGTTTGCTTTTATCTTTCTGCAAATAGTCAATCCCCCGTAACATCATACTGTAGCTGAGGAGAACAGTGCTGATGGCAGGCACCTCTGTCGGTACTTAATCAATAGCCTGACTCTTGACTCTTTAAACATTTCTGACTTTCATTGCAGAGCACGCTGTCATCTCCTGCAAGCTGTGATGCAACAGATTAACAAGTGAGATGCTACAGGCTGACAAGTTCTCTGAATTCTGTGCATGTTCTAGTTTATTTCAAACTAGATTTCAATCCTTCAGTCAGAATTAAATCACAAGAGCAGGACTGGTGACAGGACAAGACGTTGTTCAGGACATTGCTGTTCAGTCGATGGAAGAAGCATATAGTGCAAGTTATGTGGTTACTGGTTCATTCATAATATGATAAAGTCATTAATTTGTCAATGGAAACCATTTTTCTATACCTTGTGCCAAGTGTTTCTTTGCCAGTCTGGTTCAATGCAGAAATGCAGAAAAGACCTAACATGGCTGTCTGTGTGGTGGACTGTTGCAGAGTAAAGGATAACATCTTCTTTTCACTCTGAATGTTTCAACAAAACCTGCTGAGTGAGGAGCCTACACTAATGGATATGTGGACATTCAGATGGCCTGTCACAAGTATCTGTGTGTGTGTGTGTGTGTGTGTGTGTGTGCGTGTGCTTTAATCTGCTGGGGCAACTCATCTCATCCTAAATGCCATGACCAATTTCACGCTCTCACTGGAAAGGTCGTGCCACTAGCGTGTGTGTGTGTGTGTGTGTGTGTGAGCATGTTGGTGTGTACACAGCCGTGTTGTGTGTATCTGAAGTTAACCCGGTTAACCCCAGCATAGGTGAAAATCTGCTGTTGAGGCAGACATTGGCAACAGAGATCCTGGACAACGCTGCTTAACGTCACTAGCCATCAATATCTATCATGCTCGCAGATGCAAACACAAAAACACGATGTCCATCTCAGCAGAGATGTACAATATGTGCACAGCAAACAAAAATGGCTACAAATCAAATACGTCTGCATAAGCCTAACCTTTGCATGGTTTTCTCAGTATACTAGACCTGACCTTAACATTTAAAATCCTCACTGCTTAACGTTAACTCGCGTGGAAACTCACATGAACACTCAGTACATGTTTCACAGAGCGGTCGACTAGTCTACCGGTTGATAGCCGATTTTCTGTAACACTAATGTGGGACAGCATTATATCCCCAAAAAATGCTTTTCTGAACCGTCAAATGACAGAGACATTGTACAACAGAAAATAGTGTGACGTGATGTACAATACAATATATGATATAGCTTTCAGACATGACTGAATCCATCAGTTGTGGAGAGACGTGCAGAGACAGAGTGACAGAATGAGAGATCAAGTCTGACACAGAGTGCACATAAGAAAGAATCAAAAGACAGAGTGAGAAAGTGGGAGAGCGTGTGTGCGTTCTGTGCTTGAGTGTGTGCGTGAGAGTTTAAGTGTGTGTCTTCCGAGGCCCCCGTTGATCATCTTGACACATGTCTGAGCATTTCTGTCACTTTAATGTCACTGTGGAAATTCTGCAGATTAGTACAACATCCGTCATGGTGCTAGGCCGATCCGAGTCAACAGAACGCATGCAATATTAAACGCTAATATTCCCCACAGCCTTTTATGCTCCAATATTACAGAGACAGAAGAAAGGTCCTGAATATTCACTCAGAGAGATGACATGGACAGGTTTGAGAGAAAAGTGCACACACGCGTGCACACACAAAAAGGACTCTGTATAGAAACGCGTGTTGCATACATCACATTCCTTTACACACTAATGTCTTTCACAGAGGCACAGCTCTTGTAGAGATTAATTTACATAAAACATACACATCGCCATAACCACACACACACAAATATAACCACACTGCTTATTTCCATCTCTCTAACACAAAAGATCTACTGTAGGTACGAGTGAGAGGGGAAGAAACAGATAGGGAGGACGGAAAGATTCGACATAGTGAGAAGAAGAAGCAAGAAAGGAGGAAAGAGAGGGATGAAACACGAGAAACACCAGAAAACAGTGAATGAATGAATACTTAGAAAGTGAGGCAATAAAGAGTGAGTGGGAGTAGAGTGAAATCAAGTGAAAGACAAACAGAGAGAGAAAGAGAGCTGATTAGAGATGCATGCTGAGGGAATGTCATTGTTCTAGTCGATTTGAGACATTATTTAAACTGAGACCCCGGAGAGGAAGACAGAGTGCGAGAGAGAGAGGGAGAGAGAGAGAGAGAGGGAGAGAGAGATCGACAAAGAGTAGTGGATGGAGGTGGGACAGGGACCTAGAGAGAGGAAAGAGAAAAGTGGTGTATAAAAAGAAGAACAGAGAGAGTGAAGAAGAGAAATACAGGAGGCATAGATATCTTCCTGGATGATGCCCTATACCTCACAATGTGTGTGTGCGTGTGTGTAGAAGTGCTTTCTATGATAACTTGTATTTTCGTCTGGAGTTCATGTAAAAAACTATTAAATGCTTGACTGTGTGTAGGAGGGAGTTTGTTATTTGAGTTTGAGAGAAAGCAACACAAGCAATTGAACAGCTGCTGGTTGACAGCTGTACTTCTCCATTGATGTCCTCTGTAGCCTGTGTCTGAAACACTCACACCCACACACACACACATTAATACACAGACGCGGGTGTATGAATGATACATAAGCAGTGAATAATGCAGACTGTCCTGTGCTACAGTGAGGTGGAGCAGTCATACTGAACTTTTCACTGCTGACCGACTACAGGCTTTGTTGGGGTGATGCCTACTATTACCTGGCAAGTTGTATTAGCTCTGTAGCGAGCAAACGCCTGGTCCTGAGGTGGGGGTTAACATCAAAGGAGCCTGACTTCAAATCAGAGGCTAACATTCTGCAGCATGCCAGCGTATGAATACTCACTGAGACAAACACAATCAGATGTGAAATGAAACAAGATGCCTTATTTAGCCAATCATCATATTTTAGCCCAACCTACGGAAGCCCTGAGAGGCAAGTCAGAGATCCATTTACAACTAAACTGTTTTATCTCCTGTGTTTATGACCTTAAAACAGGTGAAAAAAGGATTTCCCCATACCTGCCAACACTGGGATTTGAAAATAAAGAGACATTTTCTGTCACCCGCTCTGGGCCGTCCCACCACCCTTACTATTGTCCAGATACTCCTTATATTTAGACAAGTGTACACACATTGAATCCTAGTTCCTTCGTGAAGTGACCACAGTAAGGTGGTCAGAATCAGAAACTGGTCGGAGGTGAATTGCTGTGAACATCCCTGTATTACAGAAATGAAAACACAAAGGGGAATAAATTCAGCACTTAGTTTAAATATGTATTCAGTGAGGCATTTGGTAGGAGAGGGTGATTATGAAAATGGATGGGAGAGAGAGTTTGAATACAGTCACTGGTGGAGCATGTTTCTGCACATCTTGGGTGAACTTATGTTCTGCAGATACGCTGCTTTTCCCTCTGTGTGCTACACTAAAATACACTAAGGTCTGGTTTTGCCAGGATGATATATAAGTTCCTTTTTTTTTCATCAGTGAAAACAGGTGAAAAAAAAAATTAGCAGTTGGGGGAAAAAAAAAAAAAAGTGTCTGATGTTGTAATACTAATTTTGTCCACAAGGGGTTGGAGTGCACTGCACAGGGGAGAAATTTGACTTCAGGGCTTTTTCTTTTTGACAGAAAGCTTTTTGCCGGAAAGGCTTCAGGAATTCAGGACGCAGTATAAAAACAACAAAGTACACATAAGGAGGAAATAGTGGTGGATGGATTAAAAACAGGTCGTTCACCCAGAAGACCAGGGTTTGTGTCCCGCCTGAAACCAAATGACAACAATCTCTGATTTTTAGGCTTCATTGAATTAATTCATTCATTAATTTCAGGTTGTTTTTGTTTTGTTTGGTTACATTTAGGCAACAAAGCTACTTGGTTACATGGTATAATAGAACCTTTCGCAACATTAACCATGTGTTTTAAGGCTTTCTGGCAGAAAGCTTTCTGCAAGGCAAACTTGTCCAATGTGCTGCACACGCCAGCCTCTTATGGTCACAATGAGTATTACAACAACAAACCCACTTCTATCCAGCTGCCATCACTTTTTTTTCACCTGTTTTCACAGAAAAAATGAAGAAATTACAAAGATTATTCTGGCAAAACCTTTCATTCAGGTGTTCTTAAGTAATAAACACAGGAGAGAAAACAAGTCAGATCAGACTGAGAAAATGGATCACCAGAATTTGCTTTCCTCACTTAATCAAATAGATTTCTCAGCAAATCAGAAATGAAACACTAGAATAAAAGTAGACAAAAATAAGGAAAAAAATATTTTAACAGGAAAGAGTCTAATAAATGTGTGTGTGTGTGTGTGTGTGTGTGTGTGTGTGTGCGTGTATGCATTTTATCCTCTCCTTTAGTGCTCTCCATGTTATTAAGAAGGAAACTGCTTAATTAAGACCATGAGGAGACTCTCCCCAGGGGCACTACTGTATGTGTGTTTGTGTGTGTGTGTGTATTTCACATGTTGTGGGGACATAAATCTATTTACACAGTCACATTGTGGGGAGTCGCCTTCCTTATGGGGACAAAACACAAGTCCCATGTAAATCACTAAATTTTAGGGACTTAGGGACTTTAAGACTTACAGTCATGTGAAAAAATTAGGACACCCCATTACATATTCAGCTACTTATTAAGAATGTTCACATATCGATGTCTAATCTTGTTTTCATTAATCTCTGGAAAAGAAAGTGATCTAATTACAGGTAAACAACAAAAAATAACACTGTTTTTCTCATTAAGCAAAAGATATCACCATAAATGCAAACTCTAACCGAGGAAAACGTTAGGACACCCTACCCCCTAACACCTAGTGTTACCCCCTTTGGCTGAAATAACTTCAGTGAGAGGCTTCTTGTAGCCCTCTACCAGTCTCTGGTAGACTTTGGTCTGAGGAAAGTTCTCCTCAATGCAGAATGCTTTAACCTGTGTGATGTTTGAGGGGTTTCTTGAATGCACAGCCCTTTAGATCACCCCACAGCATCTCAACGGGATTATGATCTGGGCTTTGACTGGGCCAATCCAGGACTCTCCAATTCTGAGTTTTCAGCCAGTCCTTGGTGGATTTACTGGTATGTTAGGGTTATTGTCATGTTGAAAGGTCCAGTTCTGCTTCATTTCTTACTGATGCTCTCACATGTTCTTCAAGCACCCTCTGATACACTGTAGATTCTATGATGGTGAGCTGACCAGGTCCTGTTGCAGCAAAGCATCCCCAAACCATGACACTTCCACCTCCATGCTTCACAGTTGGTATGAGGTTCTTTTCCTGGAATGTAGTATTTGGTGTGCGCCAAACATGTCCTCTGTTCTGGTGTCCAAATAATTCGATTTTACACTCATCTGTCCAAAGAACATTATTCCAGAAGTCCTGTTCTTTGTCTATGTTCTCTCTGGCAAACTTCAGTCTGGCCTTAATGTGTCTCTTAGAGAGCAAAGGCTTCCTCCTTGTACACCTCCCATCAAAGTTAAACTTGTGCAGTCTCTTTCTGATTGTAGAGGCATGCACTTTCACATCAACAGTCGCAAGTGCCTGATGTAGGTCCTGTGATGAGATTTTAGGGGTTTTGGAGATTTCTTTAAGCATCTTGTGGTCTGCTCTCAGGGTGAACTTGCTTAGATGGCCAGACCTGGACATGTTGGCAGTTGTTTTGAATGTCCTCCACTTGTAAGCTGATTTCAAGATCTTATCTTATGGTAACTTGCCATTTTCAGCATAGATCAGCATGTAGACCTCGTGTGGAGGTGGTAGTTGTTGTTTCCAGTGGCGAAGGGGATTTTGAAAATGGAAAAATGCAGATAGTGGAAGGGCGTGCCAGTGTGGCTTAAACCCACAGTCTACATCCAGTGAATCAGACTAACCTGGATCTAATACTAACATTGATAACTGGGAATAAAAATTCCCAATAAAACAAACCAGTGTAATACATTAGAATCTACTGTGTGGCAACATGACCCTCTAAAAACTTCACGATGTATAAAACACTGACAGAGGGTGTGTGAGGTTCACTACCATACTTACAAATGAGGTTAACATTACAGACTGGTTTGACGAGCTTTTGTGATGACATGTTTGTTACTCACATTGTTTCCCTCCGTGTGGCTCTCAGGCAGACACAGACAGCGGTAGGGCGTCACACTGGTATCACAGTGGTCGGCATGGCCGTGACACTCACATCTGGCCAGATGACAGAGAGGAGAGAAAGATAAACACGGACGGACCTCAAAAATATTTGATATTTAAAATATTTCATTTCTTATTTGAGTGAAAAACTAAAACAAATGCAACAACTAAAAGGTAAGCAAACAACAAGACAACAGCACTCCCTCCTTCAAAGTTTCTGTTGCCACCTCCTCCATCCATGCCCATGCAGCAGTGCTATTAGGAAGTTTCCATTCAACATTTCTAAATGGCATCCTGAGCAACATAACAGATAGCAGACCTCACACGCACACACACACACACACGCACGCACGCACGCACATACGTACGCACGACCTGTAACCCTTGGCGGGGCACCAGGAACAGTTTCACCTATTTCCCCTTTGAATACATGCTATGTCATATCCCAAAATGGATATTTTGATTAAATAAAGGCAGTCAAATATCTAAATGTTCTTCTCATGATCTCTTAGAAAAATAAGCACACAGGCCCTGGTGGTAAATATAAGAAACACAATACTCGTCCAGCTTTCCATGTCACACTAATAATGCAACATCTTTTATTAACATAATTCAGATGGACAGACTGGCTGGGCCGATAGTAACTTTATTCTAGATATATTGGTTCATGTGTTGGCTGATAAGTAACCAGGAGTGAGGTACAGACATGCCACAGATATGTTTGAGGTTTGCTGCTCAGCAGTAAATATTGTCAAGAAATAAGTTTAAGGCATCCTAATCAAAAACGTTTGCTTGCATTATATTTATAAAGAAAAAAACATTAAATAAAATAAAAAAAAATAGATTTGAAATGAAAGGGGGGGGGGGTGAAGAATGCACAGATGAGATTTCAGCAGCTCTAAGTCTCTGTTTCTCCTACTTCACTGTAACAAGCTACTAATTAAAACAGCTTAGAGGGAGGGGAGGGAGAGAAAGAGTTAGAGATGATTGCCTCCTGCATAATCCTATAATTACCACAGTCATAAAAAACAGTCACTCTGTCAGTCTAATGAAGAGATGTGTTCACAATTACTCTCAGAAAGCTCGGCCGAAACTCAACAGTCTGCGTCAAAATATTTTCCTGCATGTCAAACTGTGCTTGCACATTTTTAACAAAAAACAAACGCTGAAAGATCTTCAAGGGTTCCTTTCAACCAATTACACCACTTAAATACAATTCTGACTCGTGACAGGAGTGACTGTTAACTGTGAAATGGAATCATACCACATATGGTGGTTCCTCTACATTCATTAGTGAAATGGTTAACACTTACAATAATACGTCATGCTGCTTAAATACATTATTATTTCCAATTATGCCAGAATTTCAGTTCATACATATTAAATGACAGCAAACCTGCAGTTTAAGACACAAAAGCTATATTTAGCTCTATTTGAGGCATCACCATTCACATTTCTTCTTCTTGGTGTGTATTCAAATTCTTCAGTGCACACCAAAGATTTAAATATCCAGATCAAATCATTTATCGTGATTGTAACTCGAACATTATCAACAACTTTTAGAAACAGATGAGATATTTCTAGTGGATCTTTGCAGAAATATTTAGAATTCCTCACCTGCCACTGATGGTGATCTCGTTGATAGCATAGTATCTGTGTCGCTGGTTCACCCCTGCTGCTCCAGTGTGGTACTGTCCACTCAGGTGTATCCTGACCTGGGTGGCATGTGCCATCTTCTGCAGGGCAGGATTGTTGTAGAAGTCATTATAGCCTGGCCTCTGGTTTGGCTCTGGGGTCAGCAGGCTGAATGTGATGTTACCTCCTGAGTAGGCCGGGTCACTGCAGGAAAAAAAAAAAAGAATTAATAAATTGTATGGTTGGAGATTATTGTGGGGGTGGCTTTTTTTGCCAGCGTTGCGATGGTACAGCAACATCTTCAGATTAATATTGTTGTTATACTTCTTTTGTATATAATGTACATATACATAATTGATTTTTTTCTGCATCCTCTTTTATTGTCTATTTGTTCTTTTCTACATCTCCATGTCTGTCTGTAACAAAATATCCCTGTCGTGGGATCAATAAAGTTAATCTTATCTTATCTTATCTTAAGTAGAGTAAAATAGAGCTAGACAGATAAATCAGCCAGGCCAATATACAGTACATTAGCTTACTGGAGCTATATCTGTGGATATGTTGGCTGATAAGTAAGTTAAAGAGTGTCACCATAGCACCACAGTTTATCCACCAGAAAGCACACAAGTTGATTTTTCAAGTGCATCTTTGTCACAACTCTAACAAATCCAAGAGATCCATATTAGAGTGTGGATACCCGATCAGAGCCTGGCGGGACCCAACAGGTTAGGCCACATTTTGACAAAAACTTAAAAATGATGTTCGGGTTCAGTCGTGTAGGCTGGGCTGGCCTGCTAGGCATTTTGCTTTCAAGTTCTTTCGGTAAAAATAAAAGCAGTGAAAATGTGCAGGAAAATCAACGGCACAGAGGCAGCATAGTTTAGAAGTCAATGTTGATGACAAAGCAGTTGTTTGTGTAAAATGAAAAAAACGTGTGGGACTCTGATGAGATAAGATAAGATAAAAGCTGAGGAAATGTACCTGTTACAGTCAGCAGCAATAGCAAAGGCAATAGAAAAAAATATAGAAGTTGACTATATATATGCACATTTCATACAAAAACAATAAAAATACAAATTCCCAATGGAAATATTGAAAAAATGTTGAAAAATTGTACAAGGATTTGAAAAAAAAAAAACACATGGAAATTTGAGAAATGCACATCGATTTGAAAAATTGCTTATGGTTTGTATGGATAAGTTAAGTAATATATGACAGTAGATAAGACAGAGAGAGAGATATGATAAAGAGAGATAGAGATAAGATAGAGAGAGATATGACAGCAAGAAGACTTCAAATTCAGCCTTGCAATGGAAAGAGCTTGCAGGAAGCAGGGTGAACAACTGCGTGCAGGGTAACATAAACTCAGTGCTTCCGCTTCTATTAACTGCATCCTGCTCAGGTTGGGTTCAGACATAAAAAACAGAGCGTCTGCCGGGTTCGGGTCTGCGCGGGTTCTGCTCTCAGACTTGGGTCGCGTTCAGGCAGAAAAATGCAACCCAAGCTGCTCTCTTCTCCGTATCAAGACAGTTATTTCTGTTATGTCTTCATGTAAGAAAAATACTATGGACTGATATACCATCGGCAGGTTTTTTAAACTCACAAATGGCGATATTAGTTTCAGCCTCAAAAGTCCAGTATTGGTCGGCTAGAGCACAGGCGAACACACAGTCCAAGTGCCATGTTTAAGACCAAAACTGTTCCATCTTAACCTTGACAGGCTTTTTCTTTACTTTCTTTGTACCTTCCACTCCCTGCAGTCTTCAGGTAATGCTGAAAGACTTATTCAGGCCACTTCTCTTGTGTAGGTATGTGTGTGCGTTTGGTCCAGCATTTGGCACACATAGTGTACACACTATTGTGCATATTGTTTGTGCATACCTGTGTCCACATAGGTCTATTTAGGCGACGCATCCTGTGTGTGTATATCTGTGTTTAGTGTTTCTGTCTGAGTTTGGAACGCTTATGTATTGATAGATAAGGTGATAAAAACTTCTGTTCAGGCCACTTATTCAGGCACTTACCAATTTCTGACCAATTTCCTGGGGGAAACGCTGCAGTTTGAACCATTAAACTAACTGAAGACCAAACAAACCACTGCTGCAATTATTTCAGTTTTCATTTTCTGTTGCAGCTGTGATTCTGAACACAAGCTGTTGGGTCATGCATAGAAAGGACAACTGCTCCCCATTGGTGTTACCTGTGATGTCCAATTGATAGATAATTAATTAGCTAGCTAATAAGATTTGAGAGAACACTGATGAGGAAACCACTGCATAAAGTTGAGCAGTGCAAAGAATATTACCGGAGAAGTCTGTAGCAACCTGGCTGAACCATAAAACACCAAGCAACTTATTCAAAGCAGTAACAAAAAAAAAAAAAGATTTGTACATGCATTTCAACCAGAAGCCAAACAATTTGTAAGAGAACAACTACTGAGGCTGGACACTCCAGCGGGCTCTGAGGAGGTAACGTCTCTTACATTTGTGAGATAAAAAACAGAAATCTTGCAAGATCAAAGACAGTGCTCTTTTTGATATAATTATCAACCACTAATGTCACAGAGTGTGTTATCATGTTGCCAATGTGAGGTTCCACTGCTCCACTGCTAATTTAACTAATACGTATTACTGTGCCAGTAAAGGTTCTATGTGATACAATTTGTCAGTCAAGTGAAAAATAAGCAATGGCTACATGATCTGTGATCTATTCATACCTGTTCTATCTAGTGCCAACCGAGGCCTTGATACAAGCAGCTATGCCAAGATGTAGTGTGTGAGATTGTGTGTGTATGCTAGGACTATGTTCCAAATCCAGTGCCAATTGAAAGGCTGTTACTGGGCATATGCCAAGGCAGCGCTGTAGGTGGTTAGCTTTATAAACCAAGTCACTGTGAGGGTGCCAGTGTGTGTGTGTGTGCGTGCGTGCGCGCGCGTGTGTGTGTTACCTATAATGTAATGTAATGAATGCTGTCGGATTACTCTGACTCACAGCACTGTATGTTTTGTGCATGTTAGTACATGCACTAACACACACACACACACACACACACACACACACGTGCATGTACAAATGTGCAGTTGTGTGTATTCATATACTTCTTTATTTTAGTCTTGCCAGTAATTTCTGTGTAATCTCCTCCGCCTTAGAGGCCGTGACCACCCCACAGCATACAGCAGGAACATGTGGTTCTGCTCTGGGGAGGAATCCCCAAACAGAACAACAGACTGTTTGAGGAGTTTATTTCAGCTTTTCTACTTATACATGACTCAATGCAATTTCAAATGGGATGATCAATCTGTGGCCAGACCAGTGTTTATCTTTATCTGACTGACTACACATTAAAATTTCACAACAGTACTGAGCACACACTAAATATGTGTATGCCCCCCTCATTTCCACAGGTTTAATGACACCATGTCATGTCCTATTGTCCAGTTGATGCCCAGTCAAGGATGTAAACTTATCATGAAACAATTGTAAATTTGTAGGGAAGAAGAAGAAGGCTAAGAAGAAAAAGAAGGCAAAGGTGAGGGTAAAGAAGAAGAAGAAGGTGAAGGCGAAGAACAAGAACAAGAAGAAGTCAAAGGGAAAGAAGAAGGCGAAGAAGAAGAAGAAGGTGAAGAAGAAGAAGAACAGGAAGAAGAGGAAGACAGACATTTGATGACGTCTACCTGGGCAGCTGCAGACAGTTGATGGAGTCTGGTCTGAGTAAAGGTCCGTTGTTCTGCATTTCAAACACACTGCAGTTTCTGGCCATGTACTGCCAGTCCAACCAGGGCTGTTCTGTGGTGGTGTCACTGTCAGGCTCTGTAAAGTCAAGCCTCCGTCTCTGGATCAGAACAGACTCAGGCAAGAGGCCGCCAAACTGAACTATAACATAGAATACCTGGAAGAGAGAGGCGTACAAGTTTGCATGTATATCTGAGAACAAGATCTGCAATACAGGCACTTCTGTGCAATGTAAGAGAACAGGCAAGCATTAAATCCTAAAGCTTTAAATGTTCAGGTTTGTTGACACTGTGTCAGACATGTATTCACCTCTGCAGTCATTTTCAAAGCAGTCTTAGTCTTGTTCAAACAATAAAAATGGCATTTTGCTCATAAGTCATTACTCGTCTTAGTGGATAGATAACCTCAAACTACAATTAAGTGTTTTAGTTGGAAACATACAACACATAGACACACACTAACACAAACACAAGCTGTTTCCTATAACACATACACCATGTGCATGTCTGTGTGTAGGTGTGGGTATGTGTGTTAAGTGTTATCTGCCCCACTACAGTGTGGGCTGGGACACTGGGTTACACAGCAGGGAGCGCATTAAGCCACCGCCACTGCGCAAACCCACACGCACACACTAACACACATTCCCTGAACTTCAGAAAGTGTCTTTTATCTGGGGACTTGAGTTGAGCTACCACGTCAGGACAGCTCCCAAAATCCTGCCCACACTCACACACACACACACTTCAGAGAGAAGAGGGACGAGTCTTTTGACAGCCCCAGTGTCGACAACGCCCAAATCCAGCAATCTCTCTCGCTCTGCCTCCCTGTGTGTCTCTCACTGCAGCGCTTAGAGAGGATGAAACCACTGTCCACTGCACATACAGGTGCAAGCAGATATGGTGGTGCCACCGTCAAGTTCTGTAAGGTCAATACAACTACACTACAACTGCTACAATACAAACACTGAACACTACACAAAGGCAAAGTTTACTGCAGTCGACTGCACAATGCAAAGTGGCCAACAATGAATGAGCAGGTAGGAGGCCGATACACCATTTAGACCACACGGTGACCTAGAGTAACCCACTTGCTGAGGAGCTGTGTGTTCTCTGACGTTCTCTAATAGCCTGGACCTGCTTGACCGCGAGCTGCAGTGTTGACATAAAAGGATGAAAAGGGTATTTGGTAATAACTACAGAATAACTCCAGAAGTATCATAGCAAAACTATAACCGCGCTATAGTTACTGACTGCAGCTTCTAGCCCTCTAAATCATATAGTCTGCAACTTTACATCTCATACACACTTTAACATGACTGCATATGGTGCTGCATTCATCTCTAATAAGGAATTTACACCACTGTGCATGCACCCCCATTTAAATACAGAGAGCAAATATTACAGTTGTTTTTCACATTGTACAAATGACAACAGTTCTGTTATTTATACAAGTGGTCTGAATGGATGAAACGTGGACTGAATTTCTGTTCATCGTCCTGCGTAACACACAGGGTTGGTGTGTGGAAGCTACAGGCAGCTACAGGATGGTATCTTTACTAGCCCACTCCACCAGCTGATCGCAGTTGTCTATTTCATGATAATACCCTCAACCACAGGGCACAAGTGCAAGGTGGACTGATTGAATGATAAATTCAATTTTGGACTATATAAACAGATTTGACTTGACTTGGCTTGAGATGAATCTTAGACAGTGTGTCCAAAAATAACAGCACAGCCTTGAGAACAGTATTTTATCACTTAACTCAATTTATGGACCAGTTAGTATACTTTATATGTCGATTTCATTACACATCTATACGTCTGTCAATCATTATTGTGGAATAATATGTGTGCTTGGTTGCATGTATGTATTATTCGATGTGTTACCTGGTATTGTCCATTAGCCAAATCCACGGTAATAGTGACTCCTTCATCCAGTTCCTGCGTAGTCATGATCTTAGAAAGCCAAGTGGTGCCCATGTCCTGATCATTGATGTAAGTGAGCGGATGAGCATTAAGGTTGAGTCTTAGGACTCTGTCATTAGTGGTGTCCTCCACACCACTGGGAATGCAGTATCTGTTAACAGTGAAAATTGTTAGGTATATTAGCTGTTATTTGAAATAAAAATGTAAGAATATGTGAACAGTAACACTTAAGATTGAAGCTTAAGAGAGCCACTGAGGAATAACAAGGCAGGATCACCACATACTGAAATGTCCTCAATTACATATACATCACATGTGATACTGTACCTCTCCACTAAAGGGTGTACTCTAGGGTGACTTGGAGGACAGCGACACTCTGACTGGACATGAAGCTCAGGCAGGACCCCTGAGTACACCTCCACTATTTCCCTGTTAAAACAAGACACAGCAGAACATATTTAACTATAATGCGAAACTGGAGCAAAATATAATCCTGTGCAGAGTGAACTGGAATGAGGAAAGTACTGGCTTGGCACTGCATTGCATTAGGTTAAACATTAATTGATGATTTAGCAGTTGCTATGACATTGACAGTGACACCCTAATTACAATATGGCTCTGTTTTAGTATCAGTGATTGTGAGGGAATGACAGCAACCAAGAAAGGTTTAGTAACAACTTCAATTTTGAGACAAACTGTTAAGGCACCTGTTGATGGGCCTTTGACCGAACAGTTAGCGCAAAGTGGAAAATCAAAGGCACACTTTGAAAACCCAATCTTTCATTCTGTCTTACCCCGATCGTGATGAGAGGAACTTGTAAGCTCCAAGTCCTCACAGTGTGCAGTACATCACTGGTAAGCAAAACGCTAATTGCCTTGTATTGAATTCTCAGGAAAATCCTCTGGAAGCAGTATGGATCTTAAGATGGAACGATTAGCCTTCCCCTTCTTTCCTCTAACCATCTTTCCCTTTATCACTACATACTGCTCCTCTTCCCTTGCTGCTTTAATCTATACAGTAACTGTCTTTTTTTCCTCATTTCTACATCTTCCTCCCTTTATTCAATCTATCTTTTGCAATCACTTCCCCTCCTTTCCTTTCCCCGTGTCAATCACGGTTCTCTTCTTCCTAACCTTTTCTTTCACAACACTCATTTCCTTTGGTCCTTTTTCAATTCCTCCCCCATTCTCTGCGTCTCACTCTATCCAACTCACCTGTTGGTCAGAGTGGCCGGATAAAATCTAAAGTCCTGCATCCGCCCAATGAACTGATTAGACCCTGGAGAGATGAAACGAGAGGAGAAAAGAACATAAAGAAGGTGGTAATGGGTTTGTACTGAAGGCCGTGAGTGAGAGGATTTCACAGTCTTTAGTAGATTATCTTATCAGTTTCTTGATACCAGCTAAGCAAGGCTTGCCCACAGCTGCTTATAATGGCCAAGTTCACGATAGAAAGCCGAACAGGATCGCCAACAGTCCACATTTGTTTCTACTAAAGAGCAGCAGGGCTTATAAGGACAGATTCATTAGCTTGGTTGAGGCCAGGACCAAAGCAGGTCTCTCTACGGATAACCAGCTATTACCCATTTGACCCACTCATTTTCACTGAGGAAAACTGTGCATCACAGGGCTCATCCATTCTACAAAGATCTACAAAGAGGTAAATGCAAAGGTGTTGGGCAAGAGATGCAACATAAACTGTGTAAATAAACACTTGGTAGAAATGCCAAGAAGGCCCTTTATCAAGCAAACATACGCTGGAATAGCTCAAACATATGGGTACAATGTCCAGACAGACACGTGGATACTGGACTGAACACAAGAAACACCATCAAACACATGACTGAACACAGTCAAGCCCCCAACACATCTCCACACATACATATGTAACAATGTTGGACAGAACATAAGAGACCCACAGAGATGTTGATGCTGGTCCAAAGACAGCCCGAGCCTTTTAGTGTCCAGCAAAGTTTGACAACAACTCTTAGAAGACAGATAAACGTCTCTAAGCATCGACAGAACCCCTGCCATGGCTAGCTTTGTCTGTGTGCGTGCCTGTGTGTGTGTGTGTGTGTGTGCTAGAGACTTTACTATGTCTATTCCAAAAAAAAACATCCTTAGTTTAGAGAAAGAGAGTGTATGAGTGTCTCTGCATGAGTGTGTGTGTATCTGCATTTGAGAGAGGCTTTGCCATGTTTGGCCCAACTACAATATGAGCATGTGTGTGTTGGGAGGGTATATGTGTGTGTAAAATGGAGAGAGTGTTATGGGATGTAAGTGTGTTAGAACAGTGTGTGGTTGTGCAGCCTCAGGCTTTGGCTCAGGATTTCTTTAGCGTGTGGAAATGGGATTATGCTTTCCTCTGAAAAGCACTCTCCCTATTGTTACTGGGATGATGCAAGGTATAAGCCTTAATTCTCTCTCCTCTGTGTAGGTCTCTGTCTTCTCTCTCTATTTCACTCTCTGTCATCCATCGCTCTCAGTTTCCTCTTCTGAGTTTATGTGTTTTTCAAGGCATTCTTTAGAACTGATGGCAGTTAATACAGGCAACTACAGCAATGTGTGATTTCTGCCTTGTTTTTCTCTCTGGCCTTCATTGGCCCTGTCACTCTCAATATATATAATGACATCAATGATTTTACTATTTTCCCTGAAGTTGTAACCCTTCAGTCATGGTTGATTTGGTGGAACCCATGATTACTGGAGGTAACAGCGACTGGGTGTTAATACTACAGGTCCCTGGATTCTGGAGAAAGCTGCAGTAGTTTGTCAGAAAGGGTAAATGGACTACATGTATATGGCGCATTACTCCACAATGTACATACAACGGGCGAGCAACTGGTGTATCTACAGTTCAACCAAACACACTCACATTGTTTTGTTTGCCTTTTATTGTCCTTTTTCCATCGTGCCAGTATCTTATTTCATGGTGCGCAAGCACTTTTCCATATAACAACATGGAACAATAACAGTCATTCTCACTGACACTGCTTCTTCTTGTGTCCATTACTCCCTGCAACAATTAAAGTTGATCCTGCCGTCAAAAAATGTCAAAGCAGGCGCATTTTAAACCACTGCTGTCAGTACTAACTTTGGTGACAAAACAGTGTGTTTCCTCTGGCTGCTTCACAATAAAACCCAGGCTTTTAATGTGACGCAACAGCAGTAAGAAATGTTTGGGTTGCACTGGGAGTAATTTATTAAAGCTCTGACACAGCTGCAGGATGTCGAAGAGAAATCAGTGAGAAACATATCAATGAGATAAAATTAGTATACAATGATACTAAGAAACGGTATCATTAGACTACATTCTGCGTAATTTCCACAAAAATGAGAATGATTACACAGAGAGGGAATTACAGACTAGAAGAGAATCAAAAACTGATTTCAAGAATAGCTTAAAGATTTTAACATTAAGGTCCCGTATTGACACAAATGTGTGACCACTTGATTTGAAAAACCTCAACTGCACAACTACAACGAAGCAGCTCTATTCAGAGTTACTGATGATCTGTTATTAGCAGCTGATTCATGACAATTTAACACCACTCTTGATACGACCAATTCTACCATCCTCATCAGCTACTTTAAAAATGTCGTAGGCAGTTAAACCTCTGCTCTTGACAACTTCTTGCTGTATTTACACAGTTTTCAGTTAGCAGGGTCCCCTCCAAAAACAGACATAGTTGTTAATCAATACATCTGATCAGCATTCGCATAATCAATCCACTGATCAGAATTCCAGACACAGCCCCCAGGTTCATCTCGCTCACACACATACACACACACACGCACGCACTCCCACGAGCCAATCACTTGTATTGATCACAAGCGCTGATGTGATCTTCAGCTGATCAGATGCTACCTGCCGTGAACTAGGGATCAATGCCTGATAAACGAGAAGAAAAACACTCGTTTATCACTCTGGAGATGAACGGATATCATTTTTCTCTCAATTTCTCTCCTATTGACTCTGAGACGGCTCCCAGGCACCACCAATCAATCACAGATGTGTAGTTGAAGAGGGATAAAGGCTGGGAGGAAAATAAAGCTGGAGTGGTCATTGACACCATATTTAGATATACAGACAAGATAAAGTAAGAGGTAATTCTTCCCCACTTAGAGAGAAAAAAATGGGGAACGGTGATCTCTGTTAAGGAAGACGATTGGAGGTGGAGCTACAGCTCCAACACTGATAACTGACTCTCGAGGATTCCTGGGCTGATAGTACTGGAACTGACCCACAGAATTTAATATTACACAATAATTGTTTTTACTGTTAAACTTGAGATATTTCAATGCAGTACCACTGAGGAAATCTGGATCTGATGCATCTCTAAAACAACTAACTTGTAACTTGTCACACGTCAAAAGTACAAAAAGAGCTTTAAAAAATGTTCATCTTTACCTTTAGAGCTGAGTCCCACCCACATGGCGCCATCCTCGCTGATATCAGAGAGCCTGGTGGTCAGACGTTGGGTGTCGAATGGTGTCCCATCCTCCTCAAGCCCATCCAGGAACAGACTCGCACGTCTGTCATGGACCTGGAAATCAGTCAAAGCGAGACATAAGTCTGTGCTGAACAGCATGAATTCAGGGGGTACTGTGTAACAGCTTTATAGGATGAATCGTGTAGATTTTCTGTGGAAGTAAACAAAAAAATGTATCATCAAACTGTGAATGCTACACAACATCACCCAATCAGACCAAACCACAATTAAAAATGTATCGCTTTGTTTTCCTTTTCGGGGTAGCTTGAACATTTGATGAGGATGAGGGGGCAGAGGCAGTCACATAGTGGGATTTGTGTTTTCTGATAAAAAAGTAGAAAGATGATCGATAGATAAACCCACATTCACATGAAGCATCATTGGACCATTAACAGTCTCCGAGCACCACAGTGGAGCCTGCGTACATGTAAAGGAGCGGCCTGAGGGGCAGATGCTGCAGTAAAGGAATAGCAGCAGGTTACAGCTGTAACACACAACGTCTCAGAGCGAGTGGCAGCTGCTCTGTGTGTGCATATGTGCATCTATCTACAAAAGTGTACGCACGCACCATTGGTGTGTTTTTGCATATCTATGCATGTGTGTATGTGTGCGCGGGTGTGACCATGTGTGTGTGAATTATACATACAGCTAATCTTCCAGCTCATTTCCCCGGTAGCAGAAAGAGCCTCGGGCTAAACTGCCTGAGCCGCAAATTAGCTTTCTGTTTGACCAAAAATCTCCGCTCCACTCCTTTCCTCTCTCCTTTCCCGATCTGCTGCATGAATATTAAAAACTGCACAGCAGACAACACCGTCAAAGCAGGAGCAGCTCCCTTTCACATCAAACCCAGGCAAAAAGAAAGATACTTCCACAAGAGGGGCTCCCCACCCCCCCAAAAAAACTTTCATGTGCCCTGTCCTACTCTCTCCCTTTACCCCATCTCCAAATCCTGTGTTAGGGAAACACACTGTGGGACCACTGATAAACGTGACGCTCCCTGTCTTACTAGAGTCCCCCTCTCCTTCTTCATCTTTCCCGTCTCGCTCCTGCTCTGGTCCTCCTTCCTTCGTCCTTTCTCCTCCTCATGAGGTCATTTGATTCCTTCACCTTTTTTTTCTGTTTTTGAGTTCCCCCGGCCTCATTTTCATTTGCTCCCTCTCTCCGTGTTTTTCATAACAATCTTTACTTTCTCTTCCCTCTCAGTCGACAACTTCCCCCTCTCATCTCCCTTCCTGTCTCTCTCCCTCATGTTTATCTTGCCCTGTCGCTCTCACTTGTTGTCAGCTCTTTAGGGAAGTTGAAAAGGTGTGAGGAGGGAAATAAGTCCAAGTCAAAAAACGCCTTTAGGGGATGAAGGCAGGCCCAGACAAGTGTCTGCCTCTCAGAGGATAGTTAAGACGCCCAGACAGACACTTTCATGATGGCTGATTGAAGACTGGCAAGCGCATGAGAGCAGAGGAGAGAGCGCAGGAGAGAATAAGAGTGAAAAAAAGGAAAGAGAAAAAAAGAGACAGGAGGGAGAAAAAGAAAAGTCAGAGAGCGGGTGTAGGAGAGGGAGCTAGAAGAAGGGCCCTCTTTAGGAATCTCTAAGCCAGAGCTGTGTGGCTCTTGGGGAGATGTGAGGCAGTTGTCAGGCCTGATGTAAATGAATCCTGAAGCGCTTCATCCTCCTTAGCCGCCACGCGCCCTTTTGAAACACAGCCAACTCCCCTTTGTTAGCTTTCACAAACACTTTCCCTCCGTTTTGGCTTTTCCCCCATCCATCTGTATTTTTACCTCCTCCTTTCCTCTACCTCTCTTTGTCTCTTTTAGCCAGTGTAACTTCAGAGTTCTTTGAGAAAAAAAGAGGAGAGGGAGTTAAGAGTATTCTTCAGTGTTGATAACTAGTCTCATTTGGACTGTGTCCACTAAATCCACAGTCCAGACTACTTTAAACTATCCTCTTCCCTTTACACAGAGGATATGTATTCTGCGAGGGCTTTTCACCAAAGCACTTTAAAGTACCATCACTGCGTGCATTTTCAGGTAGACACTGAGCTACAATAGAGCCCACAAGTCAGGATCACTAGATGTAGTTAATTATGTTCACATGATTAATAATTGTGCAAT
Source organism: Chelmon rostratus (assembly GCF_017976325.1). NCBI lineage: Eukaryota > Metazoa > Chordata > Actinopteri > Chaetodontiformes > Chaetodontidae > Chelmon > Chelmon rostratus. The sequence continues at coordinate 8,873,927 of NC_055658.1, forward strand.
TTGGAAGTATAACCTCTAAGTGTCTGTTATATTTTAAATAACATTAAACAGTGTTGTAAATCAATGTAATGTTTAATTCTACAAGGCCAATAATAATATTTCAACCTGCAAGGTGCACCCATTAGCACAAAAGTTAAAGTAAAATCTTCCTTTTAACAACTGTGATCGCCACATCTAAAAAATAACTGGAATTCTTTTCCTATAATCATGCAGTCCTGAGCTATGAGACAGTAATTAGACACACACCTGTTCCTTATAGCTGTGGTGTTGTTTTTCTGCTGTTTTACTCTTTCCTGCAAACTCAAACTCTCTGTCACATTAAGGTTGAAGCGGAAACTGGAAGGAGAGACGGGTTCAGCGAGGTTCAATCCTGGGCCAGCTTGGATATTAAATCTAACCCCTGCACCACCTGTGGTCCCTGCCACCATTCATGACTCCATTAGTACCTGGCCTGGTTGCCTATGGTTTTCTCCTGCGACATTCCTGCAAAGCCACGGCACATCAACTCAACAGGCCCTGACAGCATTTTTACATGACATTTTCCACATTATATCATACAAGTATGATGTCAGTTTTAGCTTCAGTTATTTTATGACTTCTGCTGTTCTGGGACCAAATTGATGGCTGTAAAATCACAGCCATATATGTAGGGAGTGCTACAAGTGTCTTACTTGACAACCAAATGATGTGTACTATAATTTACTTTATATCTCTTCATCTGAGAAAAAATTGTTATCATTTCCTCATTAAACAATTTCCTTCAACTGTGTTCCTAAAGGTTTCTGTGCTCTTAGGGAGTTTCAAGCACCTTTTCCTTGTGCAAAAGCCACCCCACTGGCAATGTTACCACCTAAGCCTCTCTAAAAGCCCAGGGAAACCCTGAGTGGGAAAGCTTTTAGTGATCTGTAGACTGGCATTTTGACTAAAGCTCTTCTCGATTTTCACACTCCTGCCAAGCCGTGGCTCAGTACACAGTGTGGACAGCAGTGTTTCTTCTAAGCTGACTTTGTAGCTGTAGGCCACAAAAGTAAGAGGCAGTATCAAAAATATGAATAAATATTACCCCAAGTTTGTTGTTCCAGACACACAAAGATACCAATAATAAATTCTAAATCATATATTATATACAGCATAATACAGAACTTTCACTTTTGTGAGCAGCATTGAACAAAAATGGATGGCTGTCTGCATCTTAAGCTGCAGATTGAAAACGTATTTCTCTGTAATTGTGACATCACATGCTAGAGTTCTGCCACCTGCTTTATCAACCTTTTCTTTCTGTAATGTTAAAATATATAGTTTGTACATGACATGGATGGATAGCTATGTGCTAACCACAGGAATAGGTAAGCAGAGGAGTTAGGTGTCTGTGGGCTGCAGCAACACTTCCTGATGACCTGGGTCATTTTTCACGAACCTGATCCGATCGCTCAGTGACCGACACTTTACCACACTGAAGACATGAAACAGTATTTTGCTGGCATTATTGTCAGGTATATAAAAAATATTGAGTACTAACCTTATTCCAAAGTAATATTATTGATTAATGATTTCATTTACTGTATATAAAATCACAACACAAAAGCAAGCATATTGCTTTCATATATACAGTGGCATGCAAAAGCTTGGGCACCCCTGATAAAAATGTATGCTATTATGAGTAGTTAAGTGAGTAGAAGATGCTTTGTACAATGTAAGATGGGGAAAAAGGAAAGAAGCACCACACAAACATTTAAGAGGGATAACTCTAAGAGATTTGAGCTCTCAGATAACTTTTGTCGATGTCTCTGACTTTAATTAGCTTGATAATGCTATGGCTCATTCACAATCATTGCAAGGAAGGGCCAGGCGATGCAAATTTCAAAGTTTTAGAAATATTGTGACTCCTCAAAGCCACAGGCTCCTCTAAGCAGCTGCCTCGCACTCTGAAAATTAAAATAATTGATGTCCACAATGGAGAGAAAAAAGCTGTAAGAAGACAGCAAAGTGTTTTCAGGTGTCGGTTTCCTTGGTTCCTAACGTAATTAAAAATTGTCAGTTAAGTTAGGGAGCAGTGGAAGTTAAGTTAAGGAACAGTGGAAGTCAAGCTTAAGTCTAGAAGACCAAGAAAACCTTCAGAGAGAGCTGCTCGTAGGATTGCCAGAAGGGTAAATCAATCTATTTGACTGCGAAAGACCGTCATGAAGATTTAGACCCTGCAGTGCTGGTGCTCTGTTCTACTGTAAAGCGACACCTGAACAAATATGACCTTCATGGAAGAGTCAGCAGAAGAAAACCTTTCCTGTGTCCTCACCACATACTTCAGCATCAGAAGTTTACAAAGGAACATCTCAACACATCTGGAGCATTTTGACAAACAAGTCCTGAGGACAGGCTAACGGTCCTAAACACGCCTCAAAGTCCACAATGAACTACCTCAAGAGACGCAAGCTGAAGGTGTTGCCATGGCCCTCACAGTGCCCCGACCATCATCACTGGAAGACTGTGGATAGACCTCAAAAGAGCAGCGCATGTAAGACGGCCAAAGAATCTCACAAAACAAGAAGCCTTTCAGAAGGAAGAATAGGTCAAAGTCCCCAAAACAAGAACTGAAAAACTCATAGCTGCCAACAAAAAGCAATCTTGCTTTAAAATATAAATCATATATGTCATCTTTACCTTTGTTGTTTGGAAAGTATTTTTTACCCACTCAGCTTATCCCAATAGCAGAAATGTTGACCAAACTTTTGCATGCTACCATACATAAAACCTCTAAGCTGTTACTAGTAAATAACTCAAAATATTACCAGAACCCAAAGATAGGCCCATTTCAGACAGACAGCCGTCCTACTGCAGCCGCAGACTAAAGCTTTCCAATTCATCATGATCCAGGAGAGGTTAACCACAAAACTCAGAAATTTACCAGAATAATTCTCATTACTCTAAACAGTGAGCTGTTATCCAAACATCTGACATGTTGCAGCCAGTGTCAGACTTAAAAATAACATTTTATTTATATGTGGAGCGGGACTATCTTGACAGTTTGAGGTCAAAGTGGATTGGAAGGACCTTAAGGACGACTAATACTGCAAACCAATTCTAGATATATATTTTACAGCTGTCCGATTGGTCTATTAAGTGCTAGAGCACTGCGAGGCTCTACGCAGGAGCTTAATGTTATATACAGTACTGTATGTGTTTGTGTGTGTGGATGCAAGACACCCTTTAACCTGTGCTGACCCTGTTTGACCTTTCTCATCGAGAACATTTCCCCCTCTCACCCATATTTGCCTCATCCACTCTGTTCACCTCCTTCAGATCAGCTCCTCTTCTCTTCTCTAATCATTTTTATTGACACAATAGATTTAATAGTTTACATCTAGGTCTTACACTGGCAGTTCTCTTTCAAATAAGAGAAGAAGGACATAGCCAACCTTCCACCCATCCCAGTTTAAACAACTACAGTCACTTCCAGTAAGTACTGCCATGCGCTCAATAAGGCATTTATGTACTAACTGAAGAAGCAAGCAAGGGAAAACACATGTACATTTATTCAAACTTCAGAGCCAGAACCCCCATATATCTTTATCAAATCTCAAATGTAGTGACTTTTTTAGACGTAGGGCACTGTACACAAAATACAAGCCACATTAAGTCACACTTTCTGTACTGTGTGTATTTACGATACAAACGTATGCAGTAACTAAAAGGAAAATGAGAGGAAAACAGCTAAGAGAGGGGTGGCAGTAGTGTAACTAATGTCTCCTCTTTCTCATTCTGTCTACTCAACCCTTTAACTCCTTCTTCTCACATCCTCTACCCCCCTACCTGTTTCTCTCTTTTCCTCTCTTGATGCATACTTCTATCCATCACTATCTTTTCAGTCTACTCTGTCCATACTGCACCTACTGTACGTCTGTCAGTCTGTCCATCTTGGTCCTCTGCTGCCTTTCCTGAAGTTACTGCTTCTCCTCTATAGTCCCACTTCCTCTCATCCATTTCTCCTTTTCATCCCCACATCTCCAGCCTCCTCTCTTGAACTCTGCTCATCCATTGTTTGTTTTCTTTTCTCAGACCTTCCCCTCTCTTGTTGCTCCTCTCATGTTTGTCTGCTCTTCCTCACCTATCTCTTCCTCTCCTTTTAACCTCCTCTAATCCCCGACTCCCCGTCTCTGCCCCCCACACATCCCGGCCTCACCAAACTCTCTCCACGCAGCCGCTCTCCTCCGGATGTGTTGCCCTGTGACTGACATGCCACTCACTGATAACACACCTCATTCCACAGCCGGTGAAGCTGTCATTGGGGGCAGGGTCAGAGAAGGAGTGAGACAGGAAGGAGGAAAGAGAAAGACAGAGCAAGAGAGACAGGATGAAGGGCGATGGGAGTGTAGTATTTGGGGAATTTGAGAAAGAGATTGTTGTTGATAGAAGAAAAATGGGATGCATAGGAGAGAGAGTGACATACAGGGAAAGATATTTTGGAAAGCATACAAGGAGAGCAAGATAGAGGTGATGTGGCAAGATTCTTCATACAGAAATCTAAATAATGAAGGATCAAATACTTGGGGGGGGGGCAGTCTTTAGTGTTATTAAAAACAATTTAGGTTTAAATAGGGTTGAGTTGAGTCATAGCAAAAACAGAGTCATGGTTCCTTCAAGTAATGTAAAATGTGTTTGGAGGGGAAAAAATAAGGCTTCAGTAAGGAGTAATGTTGAGACAGGGAGATGAAGAGTAGCTGGGCCAGGACAACGGAACAGGAAAGAGGAAATGGAGAAAAAAAATAATGGTGCAAATGGTTCATTCAGATCATAGCTGGCTAATGCAACACTATTTGCTGACATTAAGGCTGGTGCAACTGAAACCTGCGACAGATGTGGCAGTGATGACCGTCAGAAGGTTCAGTTGATGTCAGCTTGACAGACTCAAAGTGGACTAAGATCAGTTTAAACTGAAAGGACTGAGGGGAAACAGCTTGTTGAATATTTCCATTCCTGCCCTCCACGGGCAAACCAAAAGTGGGAGAACTCATGAGTGTAATGTGACTTTATGCAGTCCCAGCTCTCCACTTCTGCATCTCCGGGCATATTGTCACCTTTTCCTCTCTCATTCTCTCACTCCATCTCTCCTGTTATCTCTCTCCCTCTCCTTGTTATTCACCCTCCAAGCCTCTCCCACCCTCTTTAGTCCCCCCCCCTATACTTGCCCTTACCCACTATGAACTGTTAGCAGCTCTGATGTACAGCCAATATTCTCTCTATCATATTAGCACGGCTGCAGTGTGTCAAGCAAGTGATAGGAGGAGGAGGAGAGGAGGAAAAGGAATAAAGAGAGAGAGAGAGAGAGGATGGAGAGGAGACACATTTGTTCTACTCATCTCAGCGCTAAAAGATACAATTACCTCTCACAGCATATTATCCATGTTTTATACCAGCCCAGGGCCCCGTGCCTTTGCCTTGCCGCGCTCACCCCATGTACGGCCCATATTTTAACACTAGCTATGACAGTTTATTTAAGAAAAGAAAATTGTCCCCAGGGAGATGGAGAGGGGGGAGAAAGAGAGAGAGAGAGAGAGAGAGAGAGAGAGTGTGTGTGTGTGTGTGTGTGTGTGTGTGTGTGTGTGTGTGTGTGTGTGTGAGGAAAATGAAAGGGAAAGAGGGAAGGACAAAGAAGGTGGAGGGGAGAGACAATGAAAGGGGGGAGGGAATGAGAGATGAGGCAGAGAGAGAGAGAGGGGGGAGAGAGAGAGAGACAGGGAGAAAGAGAAAATCATCTTCAAGAAAAAAAAGCAGAGACAAAAGATAAAGAGAGAAAAAGAGAGAGAGAGGGGACATATATAAGGTGACACACCAACCTTTTAATAAAGACCATAAGTCTCTAAGACTTTTTCTTTCTGAGCAGAAAGCAAAGAGGGGTCCCATTTAGCCGAACAGAGGCTTGCATGAGAGCATACAAGGAAGGAGGAGCACATGCAGCATCACACAGTAAGAGGAGAGAGACATTCAGAAAGAAGATTTAGTAACAGGGCTTAGGTGCATCTGCTATTCGACAGGGACTGACAAAGAATCAGGTTTCAGCTTGGGATTGGGCCATGATGTTTCTGGCTCTGGTCAGGTTCAAGTTTGGTTATTTTCAGATGTGATTCATGGAGAAATTTCTCACGAAGGATGTAACAATCCAACAACTTCTTTGCCAAATCTGATCTGATACCATTTCTCTTTCTCCCATTAACTAATTAATGTAATTGTTGGAAGAACTGTATTAATGTCATTTACAAATCAACTCCATGTAATGTGGCTCAGACACAACATGGCCAATAAGCAATCCCTTTAAAAACATCAGTAGAGGAGTATAGTGGAGTAGAGGAGAGTATCAGATCAGTGGATCCTTAACTCTGCTCCAACAGTTTGTGTCCATGTATGTAATATGCTATAAAGTAGATATACAGTAAACGCCCAGTGGGAAGACAGAATAAAATGATTGCTTTGGTTGGGTTTGGGTCTCACACTTGACAGTGCCAGTCAAGTTCAGGCCTGGTCTTAAAGTCACAGACACAAGCCGGTTTCTGGTCAAAGTTTCAGGTCAGTGCAGATCTCTCACAACAGGCAGGGACATTAGTTTAATATCCACTGTATGCATACAATATTCTCATTACTCTATCAAGTTTCTTTTGCTCTTAATAGGGTTACTAACCTTTGCCATGCAACTTCTACTTTAGCATGGATATTTGTAGAAAGGACAGGTAAACATAACATTTGCTCTTTGGTGGATCCTTTTATCCAAAGCACCTTGCAGCACCCTTGCTGCATACATTTTTAGAACTCATATCTCACAGCTCCAGTGGGAATGAAACCCCTAACCCTGGCTGTGTTAGTGCCTTGCTCTCACTATCAAGCTGGACCAGACTGCACACTGGCATGAAACACTTATGTAAAATAAATAAATAAATGAATTTAAAGAGAGAAAATCTCGAACTCCACCACACACACACACACATTTCTCTTCCTCTCTCTCGCTATGTAATTGATGCCAGTCTCGTGCCCTTTCGCCTCCTGTGCCAGCAGGCAGAGGGCTACCATAGAGGTGTCCGCTTCACCCCTCCATAACAACCTTGCCTCACCTTCAAACGCATGCACACAATCACACGTACACAGACATAAATATACTTGTATTTTGTGCACATGCATGCACACAACACACAGACACATAAAACCTGCAAAAACATGTGCAAAAATTTATGTTGCATTAATTAATTGATTAGATTTACACACACACACACACACACATAATAAAATGCATAATAAGTGTCATAATATTGATTTCTTCTCTTTATTTTATCCATGCATGGCAATGGGATACTCTCATCTGACCACTGACAGAAGATTACTGGTCACAGGTAAATAATGACCAGTAATCTAACTACTGACTACTAACCCTACGACCCCCCCATTTCTGCAAAAGATTTTCAAGTCTCAAAACTGCAACAACTTAATCAGGTTCAAGTATCCACTGGCCATGGAGAAGAGTGAAACTTATAGCTGAAAGGGCAAGTAATTATCTACATTTCTAAGTTCACAGATTCAAGCATAGGCACTGGCAAATGTAATTAATTCAGTCAATAGGATGGACCATCATGTTGCCATGCAGTGTCAAACCCACGCTAAACCTGGATCAGGATCAAGGTAGATAAGCCAGGTCAGATAACATGTGTTGACCGGTTCACACCAACAGCAAACACAGAAGAGGAGGTGAGGAAGAAGGAAGGAAGAGGAAGGCAAAGGAGGGAAGAGGAGAACGGGAGTGACAGAGAAAGCAGAGCCTGTAGGAGAGACGGACCAAGGACAAAGAAGAGGAAACAGAGTGAAATAAGGAGAAAGAAAAGACAAAACCAGTCTCAGACAGAGTGGTGCGATGAGACATGTGCACATGCATCTATGCAAGACAGAAAGAGAGAAGGAAAGACTGCGGTGGTATCAGATCAGTCGGAGCAAATTAGCTGCCTTCTGCCAAGACCAGACCGGTCCTTCTACAGGCACACACACACACAGACCACAGTCTTCCAGTGTAATTGTGCGTGAAAACATTCATTAAGCTTATTATGGCATTCAGTAGAAGTTTTAGCAGCCAAACTGTCTAAGAGCAGAGTAGTGAAGCAGATGAGCTGTCAGGGTCTAGAGAACAAATTGTAGATTAGATAGAAACAACTAGTTCACTCCCTGTAATAAATACATAGATGGATGGCGTGTCTGTGTCTGTGTGTGTGTGTGTGTGTGTGGTTATAAACTTGACTTGACGTTAACTCACTACGACACTGACCCATGCACCTTCTTTTTGCATCTTTTGTTAACAATTCTGTTTTTCCTCTCCTTTGTCGGTCTTTAGCAACAGGTACAGTGTGTGTGTGTGTGTGTGTGTGTGTGTGTGTGTGTGTGTGTGTGTGTGTGTGTGCGCGCGTGTGTGTGTGCTGTGTAAGAGAGTGTTTGTGTACACGAGTGTTAAACATTCATGCCGCCGTGTTGCCTCGTGATGGGACCGGTGTGAATGGTTGTCCCTACCACTGCCTCATCCGATAATGCTGATATGCTAAGGCTCTAACAGACGGACCCGTCTGGGGGTCCTCCAGGCACACAGTCAATCACCGGCACTCCAAAAGATAGTACTCCAAAGCTATTTAAATCGTGAACTCTCTTCCTTTCTCGTCTTTGCACCTTTTGCCACCTTTTTGCCACTTATTTCTCTTCGTCTCTTTGTTCCTCTTTATACTGACACCAACCTCTACAAAGGTTTGCAGTACATCTTCAACACTCAGACGCAACATTTGACCCCTGTCTTCCCACATTTGTGGTACTGGGGACAATGCAGGCAGCTCATTGGAAAACTAGAGTGCAAGGTGTCAGTGACCAATGTTGTCCTCATGCAATCAGGAGGAACATGATAAAAAAGAAGCATCCACCAAGAGAACAAGCTATGTTAATTACACACAGATCATCAGCCACTGTAACACCAGTTGTGCTCCTCCCTCCTTCATCCACAGCAGTAGAGATAATTTCGTAAGTACAAGGAGATACCAAAAGCTACAGATTAGCAATGAATTCTGCAGAAAAGCACAGGAAAGTGAGTCCCACGGTAAACTGACTTCGTAACCATCACTTAACTCCACTGAGCCACCTCCCTCACTTGCCCCATCTCTCCTCCTCTCTCGGTCCCTCCCTCCCCCAGGCTACCTTTTCCTCCACCATTCACTACATCGTTACCATAATCAGATAAGACAACTACCTAGGGAGCACCAGCATCCCTACAGCACCTTGCTCCTGGCACCGTGTGTGTACATGTGTGCATGTGTGTGTCAGTGTGTGAGAATTGCTCCTGGCGCTTGGAAACCCGTATTCCTTTAGATTGCCTTTTTTGGTGTTTTGATCTTTTCAAACAGACAGATGACTGGTGTGTGTGCGTGTGTGTGTGTGTAAGGGAGGCCCGTGTATGTGTGTGCTGTATGTGTGCTAGAAAGGTTTCTAAATTACCCAGCTCCTTCATAGGGTAATGTCTGTATTGTGGCTGACAAGTCTGCTACAAATTACCGCTGAACTGTGAGTGTGTATGAGCCAAAGACAGAGCAGATAACTGTGTGTGCATGCGTGAGAACGGGAGTGTGCGAATGGTGTTTGAGTGTCAAGGATGATTATGTTATTCTTCTGAATGGCAAAGCAGATCACATCACCATACCATTAAACTAAAGGCAGACTGATTCACAAGAATGAAACAACACACACACACAAAGTTTCAAAACGCCTCCAAGCCACACGTGAGCAACACGCTTTTAGCAAAAAACCTATGAGCCTTGCACATCTCCATGCCTGCGTGTGTGCGACACACACAGATACTGTATATAGACATATATAAAAACCTACCCTGCAGGGCATACACACACACTGTACACTTGCAAGCAATTGAGCCATCAGCAACACCACATTTAGCCAACAACACACTGGACTGCCAAACTACTGTAGAGGGCATCAACACCAATCAGACAGCCAGTGAACTAAACTGTCATGTTAGATTTTCTGGCTCTGCACGATTATTTTCCTTTTAAGTACTGGTCAACATGCATAACTGCCTCATTTAGCTTACCCCTCTAGCCTTGAATTGCACGTTAAATCAAACTGCAGGTGATATATAGTAAATTCCTTTATCCACCTACATCTGGTACCTCCATCCTCACTTTTTAAAATCAGACCGTGCTTATGACAGAATATCAAATAAGTGTTTAGAAATGATGAAGCAGAGAGTTAAACAGATTGTACAAAAATAGTGCAAAAATAATCTGAAATATGACTCATCCCAAAAATGGAATGAGGGAAATGACACCAAGAAAAAAGGTTTATTAAAAAGTTTATTTATTTGCCAAGAACTATCAGTCATGCATCGACACTTTATTTCAATTTTTTTTACTTTTTTTTACACATTTTTAATAATGTTTTTGCATCTCAATATCAAGTTGATATTTTGGGAAATTTGTTACATGCTTTCTTGCCAAAAGTGAGATGAAAGCATTGACACCACTCTCGTGTCTGTGAGGAGGTGATTAGCTTAGCTTGACATAAAAGCTGGTGGCAGTGGTAAAACAGTTAGCGTGACTCACTCTACAGTTAAAAAAAAGCACCAACCCAGCCCTCTTAAGCTTAGTGATTAACCTGTTGTCTCTCCATGTTTAAGACAAATGTAACCAGAAATGCAAAAATGAAAAAGCTGTGGTTTAACAGGGAGACATTTTTTGTTTGTTGGTTGTATCCTTTTTTATTGTTTAAGACTTGGAGTTTATGATATAAAATGTCATCAGTAGGGTTGTATGATTTCATTATCAGTGCGGGGCCAAGGAACTATAAATGCTGGGGAGGGGCCATAAAAGAGGTTAACAAAATGTGTTGCAGACAAAATGTAATAAGGCCTCTGAAAATACATAACAGGTCCAATAAAACATTGTGCCCAAAGATTATGACAAAAAGCAGACAAACAAACAATTGCAGTTACAAACACTTGTAGTGATTAGGCTCAGCATGGTGTCTGTGTTTTCTCCCCTAGTAGCCCAGGTGCTATTCAGAGATGCTGAAAGAGAAAGACTGTCCGATGGAGTAATCTGTAAAATGATACTCTTCAACAGACCAGAAACACACACACACACACACACAGATTCATTTGGGGCCTCATGACTCTCTCCACTTCACCAGCTGCCATTTTAAAATGATCAGAGCCAATGAAAGCCTCTCTCTGTCCATGGCAGCCTCGCATGTCTAACTTTTGATGCCTTCTAAAATATCTTGTTTTTACTTTAGTCGTAAGTAAAAGGCAACACCACAGAGAAAAATACATACACTGTTAAAGTTCTCATCATTCTCAAATTCTGAAAATGAATGTATCAAATCTTATCTGGAGGATCTGTGGTGTACCAGAACAAGCCCTGAACAGATAACAACAATAACAAAACACTATGGTATTCACAACGGTCTGAAAACAGTCATGTGTGCTGATTGGCTTCCAATTTTTTATAAGACCTGCAAATTCTGACATAAGCTGAGTCCGATTTTCTGTCTGTCTATGAAATCTATTTCACAGAATACAAAAACATTTTTGTAACGTTTCTTTAATGTAAAATTTAAATGCATGTTCATAATAAAACAGACTATTAGGCAACTTTCACATTTTCTCCAAAACTTCACCAGGTTACAGGTCCTTCTCTCGCTCCCATTCAAACAAATCTCAAACTAAAGTGCTCCAGGTTATTGGTCTGAGCTTTTTTGTAGTAATATTGCTGTATATTCCACTTTATCCAACACGTTTGACTTTGCCAAAAGAAAACAGATGCAACAGATCTATATAACAACACATCTTGTGGTCAACTTGAGCAACCTTCCTGCCTATACTCTATTCTGTGTGTGTGTGTGTGTGTGTGTGTGTGTGTGTGTGTAGCACACAATCAGGCAGCAGAGGAGAGAGAGCTTTCAGAGAGCACAAACGTAAACGACAGCAAATCACAGCAAAGATTCTCACACTGAGCTGAAATGAAATGAGCGCACATGGAGTAGCTAAATAACATGAATAAAATATTTTGTTTCTTTCTTTCATGGAGGCTGGCAATCGTGTTGGGGGGGCAGGTCACATGTGTGTAAACTTGACTGGCACAGAATTTGATATATCTGACAGTGATTGGCCGGTCACCGGTCATGACCGATCATGCTGAAAAACAGCCGATCCGTACGTCTCTAGTGTTAAAATAACCACAACAACCAAACAAATTTAATTAAATAAGTAAAATTCAACATTTTCCAGGGGCTTTGCAATTAGTTTTCCATACAGGGCCCCCATGTTTTTTGAACGTCTGTGTGTGTGTGTGTCTGATGTAATGTGTGTGTCCCTGGCCTCAGCAGCTGGGCCAAAGCAGATGTTTTCCAGTGTAATTAACCACAAGCTCAAAGAAAGGAAGAAAAAGGTGGACAGGAAAAGAAAGAGAAACACAGACAGAGAAGAAGATAGAGAAACAGTAAAGAGACTATTCTGCTTCCACACCCTCTTGAACAACAGTTAAACACAACGGATTGAACTTCACGCACACAAACATATTGATGGATGCTCATTAGCATACATGCTCACATGCCCTTATGCCTCTCATAGTGACAAACTATGGCATGTTTAATGAGACGGTCCCACAATCGGGATCCCAAAACACTTGAGGTTTGTTACCTGTAAAACAAGGTGTGTCCACCTCTCCAGTGTGAGCCTCCCCTCTGTTCTGAAGCTGACGGTCAGAGGAGTCTGACTGCTGGACTGACTGTGCCGCAGGGTGACCGCCTGCTCCGACACCGTCACAGAAAAAAACGACTGCTCCCCTGAGCTCTTCTCCAGCAGCATCCTGAGGGAAACACACACAAACATTACAGAAAATCATTATTTTAGCAGCAAAAGACAGTCCAGACAGGTCGTTTGAATACTTGTCAGTTGTTATAACTTCACTCGGAAAACAGGAGGAAGAGTGCGCCCACTGAGTCGAGCGCCACCACACGCAGTCTCTCATTCTGACATTTACACATGGAATATCAATATTTTACATGACTGCTAGCTTTCAGCTGCTACACTGGGTGCAGACACAGACACACACCCTCCACGTGTCATATTAACCACCATCGCTGACATTTTATGGGAAATCATGGCTTTTATGAACCCAGAGCCGCATACCCTATAAATCACACATAGATGTACGTATGCATGAGGGAAAGGCCGTATGTATGTATGTCTGCACGTGCACGTGTGCCTGTGGGGAGAGAATACAAAGCTTTTGTGTGAAAAGTGTTTTAACTTTTGATACATATACATAAGAATCCTCATATAATTCAGGGTTGCAACTAACCATTATTGTCATTACTGATTATCAATAAAAACAACACAAACAGCTTCTGGTCGTGAAGCCATGTTATAGTAGGGACTAGGGTTTGTAAGAACAGGTGGCTCACTCTGTTCATTGTTCAGAGGAGGGGAGGGATGTGAAATCACAGAGAGAGGGAGAGACAAAGAGAGAGGGGTGAGGAGAGATGGACAGAGGTGAGGATAGAGACCTCCTTTCATCTGGCTTCTTTGATGGCAGCCACGATCGTCTGTACAACAAAAGACTGATAGCCAACGACGGCAGCAGAACGAGAGCGAGGGAGAGAGAGGGGGGAGAGATATTCCTTCCATTCAGATGCATTCAGCCATACAGGTGTCATGTTCGGCAGACCAAGACAACAAGACTCGTCTGTCATCTGAATCCCCAGACGGACAACTCCACAAACAAAATCACAGCATGAAACTTACAGGAGCGATTTGATCCCTGTCTGATTCTCCTCCTCCGGGTTCAACTTAACTGACAGCGGCATTTAAAGTGAACACCCAGTGAGTTCCTACCATCCACATTCGGCCTGTCTGCTGTTGCTCCAAGTCTTTCTTCAGACTTGTCACCACTGCGAAGTTAACAACACGTTTCTTTTCTGCACACTGTGCAATATTTGAATGTTGACAGACTTTATCTGACGAAAGACCAACAAAACCGCAACAGTTTATTTTAAATGTTTGTTTAATCCACAAACATGAAATTATTTTCTCACTGAGCCTTTCCTTGTTTGTCCACATACAGCCGACCATTTCTGATCATATTAAACGACCGTCTAATGAAATTCCACCACATAACTATACCACTCAAGTAAGTTATAGTGGTTAATCTGTCAAAAGGGTAGTTATTTATGACAACAGCTACACTAATTACACTGACTGTACACATCAAAGTCTGTTTACAGGTCTTGGTGAGGACAAGTGCATATGTGAACAATGTTGCATAAAGCCTTTTGAGTCTCCACAGGGAGCTGTATGAAGGCTGATAAATGTCCTCAGGTGATGTCACGTGAGTCAGCGTCAGTTTAAGAAAAATAAACAAATAAAATAAATAAATCTGGTGGAGTGGCGTTACAAAGACATGAGCTTTACCAGACCTCTGAGGTCCTCATCTCTGTTTAAAGCTACATTACCCACTACTAGCATAACACACCCAGGTCTTTGACCAAACTGTCAGTGGTCAAGGTGCATTGTGGGTAAAGAAGGCTTCAGGATATCTCCGGTTGTCCTCCATCAAGTTTGACCATTTTGGTTTTTCAGTGTCCAACTATGTCATGGGAGTAGATTGGTAAATTGGCAGCATTCTCTTTTACTAGTGACAAATACTCAACCAGCAAATGCAAACCAAGACGTCACGGTTGATTATTCTATTTTTAGTTTCTTGACAAAGCATCCCATGTTGTTCAATCCACTTTAAATGTTGCTGTATGCTGGAGGGGATCGTGTTGCCAAGCAAAGCCAACTGATCTGTCTTTGTGTGTGCATGTGCATGATTGGAAGCTGATCTGAGTGTGTGTAACTCTGCACCATGCCAGCCCTGCCTGAAACATACCAGCACACTCTCATCCCCTATCTCTCACACACAACACTTCTAAGTAGGACATGACAGCCAGTTGCTGGTCAACATTTCCTGATGGTGATACTGACCTGACAAGACCTGACCTGGTTGCTCCTTGTTATTAGATCAATATCATAGCGCTTTCTCTTTGTTTTTAATGCACATCACATCAGGAACTGTGACTCGTACTTATGACTTTGGATGAAGTATCCATCAACAAAAGTTAGCAACAGCTTCACAGGCACAGGCATGCAGGCTCAGCATGCAACATGGGTTTGATTTGAATCTATGAAAACATGGAGGAAGGCAGTGACAGTGCTCTGGAGATTTTTCAGCCTTATAAGAAGACTAAATCTGAAGTGCGGATGCAATGCATGAACTTTCAGCGTAACCTTTTCTTGTAAAAACAGTACACACTGTTATGCAGTTATATATAGTTTAGTCAACCAATCAACCAACAGAAGAAACACTGCGTAGACCCTTATACAAGACTCCTCTATATTCAGGTTAATCGGGCTCATTGCATGCACTTAAATACAACACAGAAGATAGACTCTGTGTGTGTGAGAGAGAGAGAGAGAGAGAGAGAGAGAGAGAGAAGAAGAAGAAGAAGAAGAAGCAGAAGAAGAAGCAGAAGAAGAAGCAGAAGAAGAAGCAGAAGAAGAAGAAGAAGAAGAAGAAGAAGAAGAAGAAGAAGAAGTAGTAGTAGTAGTAGTAGTAGTAGTAGTAGTAGTAGTGCTCTGGGCATCAAACTAGAGCCAGCAAACACAACCTCAGTGTGAAATCTTCAGTAAACATCAGAATGACTCATTGATTCTTGGAATGTTGTTACTTGCATCGTATTTTTTGGAGATACTCTGAGTTTTATTGCCCAAAATTGTCAGCCCAGACCTTCCAATCATCACCTACCCACCAGGCATCCCTGCCTCCTGCCTACCTCTACAGGCAGGAGGAGCTGTGGGTTTCACCTGGTCTGACTGCCTTTCTTTGCATATTGTTAACCCGTCTTTTTACTTTTAAGATGTTTTTTTTCACCAAATGCGCTCTGACCCCCCGAGTCAACCCTGAGTTGTGATCCAGTGTTAAGGAGCACAGCTGAGTGAGACTCAGCATGTTTCTAACCAGGAAATGTGAGCTGTCAACTTCTTCATCTGGACACCTACTGCTGTTAGAGCTATCAGCCATTTCTCTATGCAGTACAGCGTTAACAAAGCTTGATAGATGTAACATGATGTTTTTATCGCTCTTACTGGCTGTGCCAAATAAAACTGTGAGGCTTAATGTGTCTTTGCTCATCTCATAGGTCAGAATCTATCCATCAGTTATATATATCTATCCATATCCCTTATCCCTGGCTAATACCTCTTGAAGCACTTCTAGCTGTGTGGTCACAGGCTGCAAAGAATAAAGTTTGAGACCACTGACTTTCAGCAAAATCTGAAATCACCTTCAACATTACTGAACTGTCATTCACACAGAGAAACCACCGACTAATTGGCTTCATGTACACTCATACATCTAGCCTCTGCTTTGCTACGCAGGAAATAAAATAAGAAAAAATAGGTCATTTAAAAGGGACTTTTGTCTGAGTAATGCACAGTGTATGTACTGTAAGGTATGCAACTGACAAAAATGAAACTCACATCTCTCCAGGAGAGCTTGGTTTTATCCACAGTGCCAAGGTGAGGGAACCCAGCGCTCCCAGTTTCTGTGAGGGGGGAGAGACCAGACATCCATCCCCGATTGGCCGAAACAACACACTACTGGATCCACCAGAAGCCCCCTCTGAACTGGGAGAAGTTCCGGTCTGTGTCTGAGTCCCAGGACGAGTGTCATTACTGTCTTCGGTTACACAGGTGCCCCTGGTGGAAGAAAGTATTTATATGTCAACAATGTCCTTCAAAAGGACCATAAAAGTGTTTTCTATCCATTTAAATGTATGTCCAAACCTGTTTACATCTATAATGTTGTCACCAAAATTACTTTACAAGTGAAGTCAAATTTTTGTTATTTTGCATGAATTGAAAGGTCAGAGGTGCTGCACGGATGCTGTAGCCTTCTAAACACACTTAATAGCCTTACTATGAGTTTGATGTACCTGTGTGCAGGCAGCAGCAGTGGGGCATGCGGAGGTGTGGAGGACCTATAAGGACACCCCTGCACACAGAAGGCCTGATAACATGTCATCAGCTCAGGCTGGGAGGACGGCGACTGACAGTAGCTGCTCCGCTCTGGAACCCCACAGGTGGACCGAGCCGGAGAGGTGGACAAGGGTTTGAAGGCAGCAATGTTCTCCATTCGCGGGAAATTTCCCTAAGGATGAAGACAGTTTACGGAGTATTATCATTCCACTTAATGTGGGTCTCTTGCTACTTTTATTTATTTGTGGCAGCAGCAATGTAAGACGTTTGACCTGTGAAGCCATTTTTAGCAATCTGGAGAATCTAATTCAACATGCTATAAAATGAAGCAGCCTATGGTTGTAGGGAACAGTTATGATACAGCATATCTCATTTTGAATTAAATGAAAATAGACATAATTGGACATATTTGTCGTATGAACATTAATTCATCTGAAGCTTCTAGCAGGACACTTTAACAGAAGACACGCTGACATGTCGCAGGAGGAAAAGCACAGGTGTAAACAGTCAAATGAGTGAAGGCTGAATTCCACTTGGCTGCCTCAGTGTCAGGGACCTGTTATTGTGCTGACAGGCTCACTGTAACACATTTGAATGGGACAGAGTCCTCGTTAATGTTAGTCGTAGCAATGCCTGTGATTCTCACACTGACCAGTCAAAATGTCTGCTGTGATCATGAAATCATGAAATAGTCCACAGACAACTAATCACCTTTTAACAGTGACAAACTGAAATTAGATCGGGCTCTTCAAAGCCACTCTTACCTGTGCTGAAGCAGGTTTTGGACAGAGGCTGAAGAGGAGGAGAATTAACCAGAGGAAGATATGATGCCACCTCATCCCTTTCGACATGTTTTTCCCTCTCTTCACTTCTCCCTCAGCGGTGTTTTTCAGATGAAATGGCCCAGGAGAAACAGGCCACCTCTCCCTTTTCCCCATCCTTTCCTCTTTTTGCTTGATTTCGCCTTCTGTTTCTGCAGCTGAAAGAATCCCGCGGACGTCCGTCTTGTGCCTTCCTTCCACACATTCCCTCCCACTTTTTAGCTCTGTTCTAACTTCCTTGCATTTATTCCTTAAGTTACACTGCTCCTCTCTCCTTCCTCTGTTCATCCTCTCTCTACCGACTCCTCTCCCCCATGTTTGTCTCCTCCTCTTCACTGCCTCTCCTGTTGCTCTTCTCTCGCCGTCTCCTTGTTCAATCCGTCTCTGGCCTTTAACCCCACAAGACGCCAGACTGGGATTCTGCGAGGGGTCCTGCATGGTCCGGGGTTCTAGAATCTCAGACGGGGGTCCTGGAACATTTCCGGAGGCGAAGGGATGTTCAGGAACCTGGATTTCTTTCGGAAGCCTTCCAGCAGCGCTTGAATAAGTGATGACTGTCATGGTTTCATGGCTCCAGGGTTACAGGGGCATTTTTTACAGGCCAGTGCCCCTGGGGTGAGGCTGCGAAGCTTAGCTCTCTGTTACACTGTCTCTGTCCCTCGCATACACACCCACACCCGCACACAAACCACAACCAAAGCCTTCACATGATAGGTAGGATTTCACAATCTAGAGCGGGAAAAGAGAGGAGGAGAGCAGGAAAGAGAGACGTGGTCAGACCAAAATCCAACATGAGACAAATCTGAGGAGAGCGAAATGCCATGCAGGCTATTCCCGAGCCAAAGCCCACACTATCATGTACAGCTTGATGGAGGCACAGCTCAACTGATACTGCTACATTGCTTTCCCCTTTTCTTCATTTTCCATTGAATTAAACATGCCCCTTTTTTTTCCTCTGGCATCTGGCCTCCAGGTTTTTATCCAACTGAACGGGTTTTCACATAAGTTTGTTGGAAATTGAGGCTTAGGCCAAAGCTCTCTTCATTACAATACTTATCGGCTTCAATTTCACATTTTGACACACAAAAAGAGGCCAGCAGTGCAGTCATCTCTAGTGTTGAATTACTTGGACCTTCTTGCCTGCGTCGTCCCTCACTAGATGGACGGTGTATCTAATAGCGTAATATCTGATAATGTGTTGCTCTATGCAGATATTGGAACATAAAGTATCTGGCAGCTCCTCGTGGTTACCTGTCGTGGTGGATCCCCAGCACAAAGCTCTATCCCCATCACAAGCGCGGCGTCGGGGTACATTCAACTTGTTGCTCTGGCACGAGTCGAGCTAAACAAGCTACCTCCACACACCTGCCTGTCAGCGACAGCAGACGCCGCTCCAGCACAGAAAATAGTCCTTTCCGAACATGACTTCAGTTATCTGGTCCGTCGTTCTAGCCCACACTTCGACAGGAAAAAAAAACTGAATGACACAACTGAACTTGACAAAGCGCCTCTTTTCTCTCTCTGTCTCACCGCTCTCATTCAGAACATGCGGCACGCGGCGCTAAGGAGATTACCGCGAGGCGCCATCTGGCCAGCAGCGCTCGCGGCGGCAGGATATTGGGCACAAAGTAACGACGATGCAACGTTACACTGCTGAGAGCCAAGTAACGGAAACTTGAGAGCCCTGGGGCGGCGTGGGAACAAACAGGGCGACATATCCGTGATGTGGAAAGCTAAAGATTGTCCGTAACAGCAACATGTGAACATGTGATGTAAACAGGCTAATTACCCCCCTGCCTGGCTGGTAGTTACGCTGTGCCCCCCTCCTACGTGGGATGCGTCTGGGTTTCAGACAAGTGCCTCTCAGAGAAAAGAGGAACGCTACTGCCGTCGCTAGGCAACCGTGATCCGCTCCGGACACAGAGCGCGTGGGGATGAAATCATTAGGACAGGAGAACAGTCAAATGTGCTTATGTTTTTTTTTTTATAATGCCGTTTAAGATTGTAATGCATTATGACATATACAAAACAAAACACAAAAAAAGAGATGGAACCATAAAATGATTTTGTATGGACAGAAATCATTGATATATTCATACTTCCTGTAGGAGGAGGTGGAGAGAAGCACATCAAACACTGACACAACCTCTATCTACAAACTAGGCTGCTTTACACACATAACACCTGAGACTGTTAAATGTAAAACTCAATTTAGATCAAAATAAAGCCATCAAACTAAAATTCAAAACCCTTCGCAGGCATGATGTAGGCCCATGGCTTTGGTATATTTTCACCGCACAAAAACTAATTAAATGATATGACCAAGAGTCAACAAAGTATCGGCTTCCAAATGGATGAAGGGGCAGCAGTTCAGAAATCAGTCATCCCAGGCTCAGGACACACTGTTGGCCCCCGTGCATAGCTGTTAGTCAGTTAGCAGAACAGACTGTGTTAGCTCTGAATCTGCATGTGAAATGGATCTGAACTGAAGGACAATTTTAAAGAGGGCCCTTTCATTTGCAGGAATGCCAGAAGGGGAGGCAAAGGAGCCGGGAAGGTGTCTTTCCCTGTCAGCAATTTCATGGCGGTCACCAGGGATACACAGCTATGTGTGCTACTAATTGGTCCCTGGTAACAATTAACCATGAATTACTAATTATAGTTTGAGTCTGTGATGAGGCCCTGTATGCAAAAGTGACAAATCTATGTGCTCTATAGCTGCTGTGAATGCCTCATGATGCATGGTTGATCATTTAGGCATTAAAAATATTTGTATTTATGTGTGTATATGTGCTACATGTTTATAGAAGCTGAACAGAACTGACCATTTGCTCATATGGCAGCGAGAGAAAACTGTCACCAACATATAGGACATTTAGATCTTATTACATATTTGATCTTTTCATTTTATTTCTGCAGTCAGTTACATGCATAATTCCTCTACTTTTATAAAGCTGAACATATGCGAGCCAAATTTAAACAACACCATCAGCACACACACACTCACATACAGCAGAAGCACTAGCTCAAGTAGTTTAGAGCTGCACCGTGTGCTTAAGCGTTCTGCATTTAAATTGTGTAAACATTTCTACCAAAAAAAGACCCGCTCTTATATTTTTCCCAGCCGACAAGTTTTTACGTTATCATACTAATCGCGTTTGAACAGCTGCAATTTGCTTTGGTTGAACAAAGGCATTCTAACTAGGTTTTAATTAAGTGTTCCTAATGACCTTAAGGAGATTAGAGGTTCGCCTTCTAATCAATACCAGGCAGAGAGGAGCAAAGGGAGGGGAGAGGAGGAGAGGGGAGGTGGCTAGGGGCTAGGATAGAGGTAGGGAGGAAAGGGGGTGGAGAGGAGAGAAAAGAGGAGAAAGCAAAGAAGGTAAGGAGAGAAGAGGAAGTGGAAGGTGTTGGAAGGAGGAGAATCAAATTGAATGAGGGGAGGAAGGAAGGAGAATAGGAAAGTGAAGGAATAAAACGGTGAACTTGATATTCAAATATTTGTTAAAAGGAAGTAATGGTCTCTACAATCTACAATTTGAAGGCAGATATGTGAGTTACCTGGCTGTCCAACAAAATGACAATGTGCTTTTAATGCTGAGCATCTCTCAACAAGCAAACACTCCCATACAGAGCATGAGCATTTACCCAGAGAAGAGCTTCAAACTCCTCTTTTAGCAACCCTCACCACAGCCTCCTCCTGTTCCTCTGAGAGGGTGAAAATGACATCACTCCACTGTGTCAGATATGATCATCAAGAGCTTTGTTAGCCAAGAAGAGTTTCTCTTATCCTCTCCTCATAAGACATTTGCATAGATTTGCACAGAGTGTGTCCACATGACAGAGAATCTAGTCATACATTGATTGTACTAATTTATTCGGCCGGGCGCATTCAATTCCAGAGATTGAAGTGCTATCACAGAAACGGGATTAAAACAGGATGACGATCGCACAATTAATATTGTCTCATTTTCTAAATTACTTATGTATGACTTATATTTGGCTAAATTGTGTTTGCTGGTCTAATAACATTAAGGGTAATAAGGTAAATGTAGGCTGTAAATGTAGCGTCTCTCTGAGTCTGCAGAGCAGCATGAATATGTATGGGAACATCCTTGGCCTCGCTGCTGATTAGGAAAAGTGGAATAAATTGATGGCTGGGCTGTGTGTTTTTTAGCAAAATACAATATTAGGTTGTCCGTATGGAAATGTTAGACACACACACACACACACTTACGCATACATACACACCTATTTTAGGCCTGATGCATTCAAGAACAATTTTAACTCCTGAATAATAGCATAGTGCTGAGTGCAAGCTCATCATTTGGCTTCCTTTGATTTCATTTTTTCTTTTTTTCTTTTGTGTGTGTGCGCATATGTCTGTGTGCAGCATGCATTAGCATGTATTCATAGTCCCACAAGCGAATACGTTAAAGGCACACCGTGCAGTTTTCTTGCAAATAAAGAAACACAGTGTTTCATACCTTGAAGTCTAAGAAATCTCCCAGAGCCATGGTGGCACATGCAGGACCCACAAGTGGAACCATTGCTCCATAGCACTACTACCACTACTTTTGGTCATAAAACTCACAGGGTAGCCTACCTATAGATAACAACAACATTTGTTTTGTTTTTTTTAATGATTTAGTTGCACAAACACACGCTCAGCTCTTCAGATATACATAGTGGTTATATCCTGTGCAGATTCCCTCACAGTCAGATACGGCCTTTGCAGGCCATCTCATGGAAAAGGCAGAACAGGTTGATGCTCACGCAGAAAAAGGATGCTGCGTGGGAAAAAAATGCTCGAACAGAAGCTGTACCCTGCAAAACGTAAACGTATTTTGGCTCTGGCTGCCCAGGCCGTACGCCCTGTAGGGCCACGATACTAATAGAGTGAGCGACACCATGGATGAGAGCTGAAGCTGGTTTGGCAGTGCCTTAGGATGCAGCAGCACAAAGCCCGCTAGATGCTGGCATCAAAACATTTCCAGCTGAGTGACTTCCCTCCAGTCAATAATGTTTTTTAGTCTTTGTGGTCCATCTTTCAAATTTAAGACGCAGTAGCTGCATCAAACACCAGAAACGCTGCAGCAGCATGCTTAGCTGGCAACTATGCTGGTCAGACTGAAAATGTACTTTGCTGTGCCGGTGTGAGGTTTATTTAGGCTATCTCCT
This sequence comes from Chelmon rostratus, assembly GCF_017976325.1. Taxonomy (NCBI): domain Eukaryota; kingdom Metazoa; phylum Chordata; class Actinopteri; order Chaetodontiformes; family Chaetodontidae; genus Chelmon; species Chelmon rostratus. The sequence continues at coordinate 8,897,021 of NC_055658.1, forward strand.
CCATTTTCCTCCGGCACTTGCGTCATCCTGCCGTCTATACTCTATTTTGGTCACTTCTGTCCTCCACTCATACACCTCTCCCACACACCCAGCTCTCCACAGGCACCACTCATTCTTTCCTTCATTCACTCCGTTCCCTTCTCCCCTCCCCATGCCCTCAATCCCTCTTACCGTCCTCCACCAGCGCTCTTCTCTAAATGTCCTCTTCTTTCTTGTCCTTCTTTTATGCAGCATTTTCTATAAATAGATATAGATATATTTTAATCCATGTTCATCATTTATCCTCCATGGCGCTAAATGAAATGCACCAGAAACTAGATATAAAAACAATTTGGCTTTTCCCAGGCTTTTCAGATTTTATACCCTTAAGTCATAGGGTCCATATTGTGTGTGTGTGTGCGTATGTGTGTGTGTGTGTGTGTGTGTGTGTGTGTGTGTGTGTGTGCTGTGTACATTTTCTGCCCCCTATTGGGGTTGAGGCCAGTGACACCCTCAGGGCTGTGCTGTCCAATCCCTTCCATGCTGCGTTTCTATAGGATTGAATTAACCTCCTGCCTCTCTTGACAATGCACATACACATAATCATCCAGTCTCACACACACACACACACACACACACACACACACACACACACACACACACACACATGCACGCACACCCTTTGTCTAAGCCACCTTTACCCTGTCAAGGCTATATTATTAGCTTGGGGCACTTCAGCAACCATTATCACTTAGCTTCACCCACAAGAATCAACCTGCTAAATGTTTATTTAGCAGCTTATATCACAGAATAAATTGCACATCGCTGACTGCATGGGCTCAACAACAGCTGCAGTATCAAAAGTTTTGCTGGCTGTAAAACTTACTGCTGCACTGATGGCATGAGAGGGCAGAACGTCGTGGAAAACAGCAACAGCTGCCTTCAGCACCTCTTCATGCACCTTTAAGTTCGGATTTACTTCTTTAAGCTGGAAAAATGAACTGAAATGTCACTTTAATTCATTTTGCCACTTAGTCAGCCAGCACTTAACAAACACTTTCAAGACTTTATGCTTTGAAAACACAAGTTTGCTTCATGAGCACGACTTCATTTCAAATGAGTCAACAAACCAACACATTAACATCAGTTCCTGTGTTTCCTTAAACTTGTCAACAGATATACTGGCACTGAAACATTTTTCAACTTTTATTATGAGGTTTTTTTACGACATGGCAACAATTAAGGTTTGGTTAAGGCAACCAAAACACTTTGTTAAGAGTAAATTGGCTTAATTGTTCACCATGTGTATATAGGTTTAGATACAAGCATGTAAACCCACCATTTATTACAGTATTACAACTGACAGTATTTCTGTTTTCTATTTCTATTCTATTCTATTCATATCCTGTTTTATTTTGCTTTATTTTTTATTTGCGTAGTAGCACCTCGGAATGTCATTTCGTTCAGCTGTATGCATATGGATGGATGACAATAAACAAACTCGACCTTCATTAAATCCAGGCTAAAACGCAGTGTGTCACTGAAAGTTTGTTGGTAAGAAATGTGCCCTGTTGCACCAGCAGCCACACCCAACACTGAATCACCCTGGAGTACAATTCTGCATCACCCCAGCAAGGTGCAACGTTTTAAAAAAAGTCTGCACTGATGGTTGGTCTGTGATAGGACACCAACCCCAGTGAGATACGCTTCACATCCATTCACTGCCCCACTCTCCACACTTTTACACGCCTTCTGCCCTGTTAAATAACAGACACACTGCTTCCTGCATTGGCTCTGAAAGTTGACGGTGGACATAAATTGTGTGCTGTAACTTTATTTATTAATGTTATCCATGAGGTGATCCAACATTTGAATAATATTTGTATTTAGACTATAAGATGTTGTGCAGTGGGATTTTGTGAGTTTGCCAGCATACAGTGTGAACGCGGGTGTGATACTAGACTTACTGCAAACAGAGATGAGTTTGTGAAATTGTTTGTGCTCCAAATTCAGTCATGTATGTCGGTAGCGTACATATCAGGCCTGGTTAGGTCTAATTGGTTTTCTGAGGAAAAGCGGCGGCTGCATATCAAACCTTGCAGCTATCTATTGGCCACTAGTGGGTGATTTTAAGTGCCACTAATTCACTGGCCAGTGACACATCAGACTATTTATTAAAGTACACTAACTTAATGAATGGCCCATAGAATGGAGAGTTAAAACATTTACTGTCCTAAGAGAGAGATAGAAAGCAATGGACGCAGAAAGAGGAAGAGACGTGGGGGAGAGAGAGGAGCGAGTGAGAATAAATGGCCCCATCGTATAGAGTTAAGACGTTAAAAGTGCAAATAGACAGCTGACCCTCTTATAGCTCGCACAGGCAGCTCAAAAGCGCCCGGCCGCCTGAGCCACTTTACACCCTGTGAGATAGAGGGATGGCGGAAAGAAGGGGAAAAGAGAGCGGAGAGGATGGAGAGTGGGATGACACGGGAGGACGCTGGAGGAACGGAAAGAGGCGAGAGATGGAGGTGAGGCGAGTGGACGTAGGTGATTTATAGTTACAGTGAAAAAGATGAATGACAAAACAGAGTGAAGGATCAGAGACTGAATGAGGGAGACACAAAGAGCGAAAGAGGGGGAGAACACGGAAGAAGTAAATCACCGAAGGTTTGCACAAACGAGAGGCTGTAAATTACCCGCAGAGTGGTCCGCTAGTTAGCATGTAAGCTAAGTAGGCCATATGCAGGTTGATGGAGAGAGGTTCAATGGAGGGCGCGGGACAAGGAGAGAAGAAAGAAGGAAGAAAAACAAAGCAGGATGGATGTAAGAAACAGCCTGTAATTTATTCTGAACGTCATAAGAGTGATCTGGACTCACAATTATGTTCCTGTACTTTATCTATAAATGATATTTTCTGTCCTTTTTCTGTTTATTACATGGCAATATGTATGCCATGTATTTATTCTCTGTCTGTGGCCACATTTGTGCAATGGTTTGTTTGTCGCTGTGCACTGTGTTACTCTCCTTATCTCTGTATGTGTGTGTGTGTCTGTGTGTGTGTGTGTCTGTGTGTGCGTCAGGGGAGCTAGATGCTGTGAAAGGCCATTACCACCGTGAGTCCATGTCACTAGGCCTGTGAAACCCAGGGGAACCCCACCGCTGATACAAGGGGATATGGGGATAAGACACACACACACACACACACACGCACACACACACATACCCAAAGGCACATAGAAATTTAGACACATATAAATAGAGCTTACAAATGACCGCATGCAGACTCCACAATACTGAAAATTATAAATCACACATGTCAAAATGAAAACACTACTACCATCTACACACACACACACACACAAACACACTTACATATAAATATAAATATATATATATATATATATACACACACACACACAAGGGGGGTTAAATAGCCCCAAAACAGGCCTTTGAAACACCATCAGTGTGAAGCTGCCACACATTAGCACTTTACAGGTCAGAGCGCCTAAAACAGATATGGTCACCCTTGGAGACTGACCCTGTTTGGCACCGTATTAGGAGGAGAAAATCACATCCAGACTTTCTCCCAAACCCAATAAGAACTGCTCTGAATGAAATCAGACTCCAGTGTGAGGTCTGGGTGAAGCAGCCAGTTTGTGTAACCGTGTTACTTATATGTTCCACATTTTGAAGAAATCACAGATTTCTGAATAAAATGGCCGGATTTTCCCCCCAGGACTTATTTTTTTATTTAAAATAATGCATTATATGAAATACATGTCCTGCTGATAACAGGCCACAGTCGTGGCTCTGGTTTTCTTCATGTCAGATAATTGTTGATCCTTTAGCAGCAGCAGCTAAACTTTGTCAGCTGTGACAAAACAGAGCTGGTCAGTAAAAAAGTGCACCTCGAAACACCTCAGCATGTGCTTTCCTCTTTTGTCTGTATTCTTAAATTGATTCTTCTTTAAATTCTGTTATTTAACATGCTCCTTATTTAAGAGCGACATGTGTGTTCCTACTCTTTCTCTTAACAACTACTTCTACTACAGGTCCACATAGCAGTGCAGACTGTCACAATGAACATTTCAAAGTAAGATGATTAATGACTTGAAGACATGGCAGGAAAGCGTTACAGAGACAAACAGAAACAGCATTAGAAACATGGATCCTCGTCCTCCGGGAGATTGAGCCTCTCCTCTTTATCTCTCTCTGTGTTTGTGTCCCTCTCTCCTACCTGTGTGAATGGTGTGCTTGAGCTTTGCCTCGTGTGTTTGTTCTAGTCTGTCCTCTTTCCGGGTCTCCATGGTGGACAGATGGTCGTGTGGCTCAGGTGTTATCTGTTTGGCGGCACCTACAAGTTGCTTGATGTCCAGTTGGATCCATACTCTTCATATATGTTTACAATCTAACTATAATTTTGTCTTCCTGATTGTCTGTACTGTGATTTTACTATGTTGATCTATTCTATACACACACACACACACATATGGCATGTCTGTACGTCCAGGGAGAGGGATCCCTCCTCTGTTGTTCTTCCTCCATTTTCTTCCGCGTTTAAGGTTTGTTGGTGAGTTTTCCCTCGTCAGAATCGAGGGTCTGAGGACAGCAGTCATACGCTGTTCACATTATAAATCCTTTTGAGGCAAATCTGTGCTACCAGGTTTTATAAATCAACCTCACCTGCTGAAGTTATGAGCGTACGGAACGGTACGGAAAACGAGAGATTCCTCGCCGTGTGCATTCCGCTCACACACATGCAGACGGAGTAGGCTGGTTTACTCCAGGAGCTTGTGTGTGACATATTAATGAGGGCAGGTACACTTTGGTTTGTAAACTGGTTTCAGCACAGGCTGTTTTTAAACTAGTTCATCAAAGCTCAAATGGCCATCAAATCACATACCTCCCTTGTTAATGAATTTTCTTTCGAAGCGCAGCTCATTTATACTGAACGGATGTAATGGAGGTATTTGAATAGAAAGGGGCCTTATCCTTTGGATTTGGATTCATTAAGTTGTGGAAATATTGGTAACATTCAACACTTCATATCTGCGAGGCAGCTTCTACGACTGTCTAGACTAATGGTGCCATTAGGTGTTATGGGAAGCTATAACCGTGTGTCATTGGTATAACAGTGAAACTTTATGCATGTAAATGGAGAATGAAATGGGGCCGAAAAATTAACCCTGCGGGACCCCCAAAATAATGTGTGCTGTGGATGAACTGCCTGTGGTGACTGGAAATGCCTCATCAGACGGCTGGGTTTTAAAAAACCCAGCTCATCACAATTATCAACAGCGGCAGGTCAGGGTTATATCCTGGTTTTAGTGTTGAACAGTCACAATAAGCCGTGTCATTCATTGGTCAGTTATGCTGAGTAGAGTCGAAAGAGCCGGTGCTGCGTTTTATTTTCTTGGATACAAAAGAGAAACAACCAGCAGAGAAATATTCAAGGGGGAGATTATGAGAGAAAAGAGGAGGCAGCAGAGGAGCGAGATAAAGGGACGAAAGATGCTCAGAGAGAGACAGAGATAGATGGAGAGATGTAGATGAAGCCAGAAGGTGGAGGAGGAGAAGAGAGGAGTTAAGTTGGCCATTAGCGATGCGGCGTGTGGAGCCCATTCTTACATGCGTTCCACAAGGTTAACGATAAGAGCCCCTGAGCAGCTGAAATGCTCAAGTAGCTTTTATCGTATCATAATAATGAATCAAAGATAAAATAAAATAAATGAACTCCAAAAAGCAAGCAAGTAAAATAGAACGTATGTGCAGAGGGCCGGTTGACCAGGCAGCAGCCCAAATCGAAAAGAGAGGGAGAAATAAGAGAGACGGAATAAAAATCTCGCCCTCTTTCAGATAATATCTTCTTATGTCATCTGGTTGAAAAATATTTGCCTGCGGGTCAGGGCTCCCCCTGTTAGAAAAAGGCTTCTTAAAACGCTTCACGGCTCTCTGCTACATTAAATATCTGGCCTCTGCATCCCATTTACTGCTGCTGGCTATTAGGGAGAGAGAGAGAGAGAGAGAGAGAGAGAGAGAGAGAGAGAGAGAGAGAGAGAGAGAAATAAGGAAGGGGAATAGAGTAAAAGGAAAAAAGGGGGCATAAAGGGATGTCTGAAAACAAAAAAACACAAGTCAAAATAATAAAGGAGAGCAGAGGCTAATAGCTAAAAACACAGCAATTAAAGAATCAGAGAGAGAAACAGCATGAAAAGCCTCAGTTCGTTTGTTTTCTTGTCATGTTTGTTTATGCTTTTTAGGATCTCTTCTTTTTAATGTTGCACACAGTATGTCAGTGTGTGTGTGTGTGTTTTGTGCCCTTGGCCATTCTGAATGGACAGTAGTTAGCCACCCACCAGAGCAAGCTGTTACCACTTCCTTCCCCTACCCTCCTCCTCCCGCCCCCCTCCTTCCCTCTCTCTCTCTCTCGTCATTCTTCGCTGCTCTCTTTCTTTTGACCTCACATGAAAAGACGGCCGTTGAAACGCAGGACAGTTCTGGTGTGACAGTATCCCAGAGTTCACCTCAAAGCCCATGTTTGGATGCTCTAGACGAATGCTTCGATTAGCATGTAGCAAATAGATGATAATCATGCTCCCTTAGTTCCACAACTACAGCTCTAGTGGCCTTTAACAAGCCACTGAAATCCATGATAAGCATCTGAACACTTCTAAAAATCTCTGGTTATGTGTTGTGCATTTCTTGACCTTGAATTAGGTTTGAAGTTCTGGTGGGATAGCCGGTTTCATGTGCACCCTGGCTGGGTTACAGTTAGGGTTTGTTGCTCCGTGCAGCGGGACGGTTGCAGCGCCCCTGTTTAATTTCTCTCCTGTGCTGCTGATCTTGTATGCACTGTCCCAACTGCTATCAATCATGAAACATGATTTTATAGCTCTGGAGATTCATCATGGCTGCTATTGGCTTCAACGATCATCAGGAAAAGAGTAGAAAGATGACGAGTTTCAAAGTAATCTAAGCGTGCTTGCATGTATTTGATGATGATGTGTCACTGTGTTCAAGTAGTAGAGCCACTTTCATGCAACTTTTTTGCAGGACAAACCTAAATTTTTTCTGTCTGAACGTCGTGTAAACATGAACTTGCGATGTAGAGCACTGCCGGAAACCTTATAACCTTTTAAGTGATGTGTCTATCGTGTGGCGCCACTCTAAAAGAAAACTCACCCGTAATTGGAAACAACAAAATGAATGTTAAAAAAAAGAATCAGAGCCAAAAGACAGGTGTCAAAACTGGAAGCCTGGTTTTAATTGATATTGCTCTACTGTAATAATCCTGAAAGGCATAGTCTGGAGTAACACATGTAATGTTTCAACCCATAGTAGTTTAAGTTACAGAATCATAGGTCTCTCTTTTTGCATTGAACAATATATACAATGTGAAATAAATACATTTACACAAATGGACATTATTGTTGGAGCACACTTGTATGATACACGTCACAAAAATATACAGGTTACTGTTTCTTTTTTTTTTTCATTTACTGATGTGAAGCACATCTAAAATCTACGGACATGTTTTTAATAACACTACAGGGTCTTGTCTCGTACACAACTCCTCTCCACCGCGCAAGGGTCCTTTCCTCTTTAAATATGCTTTGTATCCAAATGTGTCGTCTTTCTCTCTCCCTTAAATATTTTCTTCACATTTGCAAACTCGGGCCGCAGGGTTAGCTGCGGCACGAGTGGGAGTGAACATTTGGGGCTTAAATACAACTAAATGACTAAACACTGTAGAGCTGTAGATAGACACAGTTTGGCCTTAGCAGGTTTAAGGGGCAGCCGTGGTAGATGGACCATCCTGCTTTGTCTTAAATAACCTTCTGCTTTCTGGCTAAACTATTGGTACATAGAGTATTCGCAGCTAATGAGTCTAAGTTCCAGATGAGGGCGATAACATGGTGCCCAAAGTGCAACCAGGTCAAACTCTTTCTATCTCTGGCTCTGCAAAAACCCAGACAGTCCTTCCTCCAACGCTCCTCCTAGAAAATACCAGTTTGGTTTGTTGTCATTTATGTGGTTTAAACACGAACTGCAAGATCATCTTAATAGCCAGAACAGCGTTTGGATGTATAACCCAACACAAACTAGTGCAACTCTTGTCTCGTCGTTGGACGGTCATCAACATATTGCTTTTTAACTAGAAACTCAAATTGTTTAAGGGAAATCACTGTTGTCTTGTACATGTAAATCATATGTTGGCTATGAGCAGCAAGTTATATCAAAACCTCGGAAAGAATGGCACAGTCTCCCTCCTGATGTTAGCCGGTGGCTTTGCTCGTTTTCAGTCATCTGAAATAAAAGCACTTCTGCTTTCACTCTGCGATTCCAGTGATCAACTCGCAACGACCAATTGACATCAATTTCAATTCATTACTTGATTGACACTCATAACTTGATGCTTAAATAAATTCTACAAAATCAGTATTTGTTACTGGCAGGGAAGTAACTTCATGCTGTAACATGACCGTCAACCCAAGTCCAGCTCAGCCTTAATCAGCTCAGGGAGACGTGCACCATCTTTCATCGTGACCAGAAGTACAAAGGATGGCTTTAACAACTGACAACAACATAAAAACAGGAACAGAAGAGAAACAATAAGTAAGAAAAGAGCACCTTTCTTCCAGAAGTTGTTTGTAGATTATTGTACAGCGGATGAAAAGAAATATCATCACTCTGACAGCGACACAGTGTTTGAAGCTACAATCAAAACAGGAAGTTAAACTCTGTCATCGGGGACTTCACTTACAAACATCTTTTATGCACCTGTGAAATAATTGGTATGTATATTTCCTCTCTAAAAACATTACATGTTTAAGACCTTTGATGAGTCCTAACTCCTGACTTTATGCTATTTGTAGCCCAGAATCTTTAAATCTACAAATGTGTATAAAGAGGTACAATGAGTATAATAACAGGGGCCAAAGCAGAAACATGTCCCACAATGTAATGAGTGTGTGGTGAAGAGAAAGGAGAAACGGCAAGTGCAAACTAAACATGTCAAGCTTTTTCCCATTAACTCACAAAAACCTTTAGTCCTGACCTTCGCCTCACTTCCCATCACTTTTTACTCTTTGTTGTAAAGCAACATATTTTCCTGGAAATGAGCTGAAAAACAGGACACAACAATGGGGGATAAAAAGGTTTCTCATCTTCATATTTTCTGAGTGCTGAAACAGCAAAGATAATGAGTGAGCCGAGCTGTATGGAAGGCAGTTATGTACAGCGAGTTTATCAAAAAAGAGTCACCTACAGTTCTGAATTACTCAAATGTCCTTTTCATTTCTTGTTATTTAAACCTAAAGATATACAGTATATTATTTATTCTACAGGAAAAGTTACACAAATGATCCCTTTTTAAATACTTGTATGGTGTTTCTTCATTTAGATACTAAATATTTAATTATTTATGTATAGTTTGGTAAAGATGAATACTGTAATTTGATCTTGGTGGTCTAGTTAAGTTTCTAGAAGAAGAGCCTTATATCCGGTTCGGTTCATTGGGAGAGAATCCGGTACCCAGACCCCCAGCGGACTGATCCGACAGACAGACAACATGGCCTCTACTCTACTCTGTGTTGTCTAAAGAAGAAGCACACGGCACAAGAACGGGAATCACCACAAGAAAAAGTACACAGCAACGCCTCCGAGGACTCAACAGAGGAGGAGAACGGATCAAACAGAAAGAGGACTTTAAAACAGAAACAGATAAAACCAAAGAAACAGGGTTTTTTCTTGATAGAAAAAACAGCGAACATGAAACACACATCGAGGCTGAACTAGATTTTTTTTCCTTTTTTCTCAATTTTGTTTCCAATAAAATGTCTTATGTTAGAATTATAATCTGCATAATTTACAATATACAATGTTTAAGAAGGCTGAGAAAATACCCCTTACTAATAATACTGATGTTTGATACAGAGCGTGTGATGTTAGAGATCGACTACACTTAAACTGCAGCTCTCCTCAACTGTGACAAGTTGCCATCTTATATTAGATTACACCGTCATCTAGATTACACATTTTGGCATTGTTGTTCATTCTTATCCGGCTTTAGAAATTACATAAACTGACAGAACAAAAAAAAACATTAAAATTTTAAAATTCCTCGACAGTCTTTACCTGTCAAAGCTGAAATCAACATGGGATGTCAGACAGCTTCCTGTTAGCTCAGCTTTCCATTTCTTGCCTCTAGAAACAGGCATTTTTTATGTTGACATTAAAAAAAATCCTATAAAAAATGCCCACTTAAAGTCTGTGTGGTTATGGGTTAAATTAATTAAGATAATTAAAAGGACATTTTCAAAAATGCTACTGGAGGAGACCTCTGCATGTCTACTTAAAATACATGTTATGATGTAGATTTACATTTAATCTAAAGACTGCCTATTATTCATTTGATCAATGTAGACTGCATTTGGCAGGACTGTTGGTTTTTACCATTACAACATTTAAGACTTCCTTTAAAATAAAGCGTCTGACGACAAGAAGCTAAACAGCAGGCTAACACGAAGCTGTCATGTGTTGTTTTATTTGGCTGATGTTCAGTACCGGTTCCCTCAGAGCACAGATCCAGATTTAGTCATCTTATTCCGACGCTCCCCACACTCAGCCATCAGTGGCTGAACAAGCATGCACCTCAGGGACAAAAACTGTGCGTCGCTGTATTACGGTTGATTTCAAACAAAGAACTGTCTTGTTTTGATCAGATCAGAAGTGGCAGCAGGAAGAGCCTGGTCACCAGAACCAGTGTGATAACTGCAAACTGGATGTTGGATATCTGAGCTGCTTTTGACACCTCCTTCGCCCTCCTAACAGCTACTCTTCACACAGCTTTTACGTGACGGCAGCATCAGCATCTCACGGTCCTTATTTGTTCCTGTCCAACTCTAACAAGGGAAATATTGACTGTTGTCTAATAGCTTATGGCAAGTTACACAGAGAGAAAGAGAAGCTACAAACTCTCCTCGAATCCCCTTCCTCTCTCTCCCAAATTTAAGACTGGCACGTCATGTTAATATTGCAGACTTTGTCCAAATGCGCAAACCCTCTCCTTTAAAAACCACTATTGCTCAGAGTTTTCTAAGATAAACGCTGATTTGTTAATACATTATCACTTGTTATATTTATATATATATATGATAATTGCTGAAAGTGGTCAAGCTGATAGAAAAAAGGAAAGACATATTGATTGATTCAGTTTTAAGAAGACAATATTAATAACAAAAACAAAGCCGTGTTATATGTCATATACAGGATGACAGTTATTTACAACCCTAATACTGGTATCATCGCTAAGATTATTTTCAAGATAGAAATAAAGAAAAAAAATAAGGAGTTTGAAAGCAACAATAGTTGTTCTTCAGTCAGTTTTGTCAGCACACCTTTCCCTCTGGTTTGTATTGCGTTGAGTGACTGAATCTCCCTCATCACTCCCTGAATGAGTCACAAAAACATCTCCGTACTGACGCACGAGATGAGCTGGAAATTGCGAATGCGACGGAGCAAGGAGGGGAGCACTGACGTGACACTTCGGGGTTTTCGGAGTTCGGGTAATGAGCGTGGGCTGGACTATTCTTCATGGCACATTGACAGACTGAAATCTCTTCTGACTTGTGTGTGGAGAGCTACAAACCTGGACCACTGAGCGGCCAAAAACCTTTCAAACAGACGTCGAATCACAGGAGGAGTGTTTGACAGAATATCTAGCGTCGCAGAGACTGTGGGCCAAGCCTACATCTACCAGCCGGACAAGCAGGAGTCCAGTCAGATCAAGTCTTATTTAGTTATCTGTTGGCAACATTTTTTACTGAGAAACTCTGCCAATCAATCTCACCTCAAGTGGTTTGATTATTTGAAAGTATTTTCAGCCACGTCAAGTGTGCAAACACTCATCCTGTGTGAATACTGAGCAGTTTGGGAGGCCAGGGTCACTGGTCCTCACCAAACACCACAAATAGTAAAGCTGAAGTTGAAGTTGGGGAGTCATGGGAAACCAGGAGCGGGATTTAGGGAGAACCAGAAAGTGTTTACGGCAGTGGTTTCCAATCCTGGTCCTTCGATCTCTGCTGGTTTTCAAAAGAACCAGAAACATCTCAGATAAGTGGTGGAGGTGAAAACCAGCAGTGCTCTTGAGGTCCAGCATTGAAAGCCACTGGGAGATCAAACAGAAAGAGTTTTGGGTAATGACAGTAAAGTTTGCTGGCATCCTCTGAATGGATGAGCTCCATTCTTTGGCAGGGCAAGTCTCCTCTTCTTTTCTTTCTGTCCATCCATCCAAATTTCATTGTACATGTAATGTGACAACAAGCGTCATTAATACTTCAATGTTCGTTTTTTTCCCCACTCGTCTTCTTCTTAAACACTTAAAAAACTCTGTTGGGGGAAATTGGGGAGGGAAAAGGAGACACGAGTGCAGTCTTACAGTCTCTCAGGACTAAAATGAAGAGTTTTCAGTTTTTTTTAAATGTGTCCTCATTTAAGTTTTGTCATTAATAACATCTTAATCGTTATTAAATGCATAAGGGTTTTGCTGTCGTCAATGTTCGGAGCCACCGTGGTAACTGGTAAGTGAGTGTTAATAGTTTTAAAAGGAAATATCGTCTTCCCTTGGTAACGGGGGTCAGTCTGTCAGCATCTTCCCCAAAACAAAAGGTCCAGGAAGCGCCCTTTTGTCAAAGATGGTGGAGGTTTCGGGGTTCAGGTAAGACGTTTAGGTTACTTGTTTATTCATAGGGGGGATGTGTCAGCAGACATACTTCGGGGACATATTTCTGTGTGTGTGTGTGTGTGTGTGTGTCAGAGTGTGTGCGTGTAAAAGAGCAAGAGGTCATTCAAAGTGAGAGTTTGAGTTGAAGCTCAGGTGGTCCAGACTGGTGTCTAGCTGTCCTTCCGTCTACTCTCCCGTCCTCAGACCTTGGCTTCCAGCAGCTCCAGGAAGAGTTTGTGCATTGGGACTTTGCCGTCCTGCTTGATGCTGTAGAAGTGCTGCACAGCCTTGGTGGAGGTCTGGCGGAGCAGGGGGAGGGTCATAAGCAGCTTGCCCGTCCGGCGGGGGTCCTCCTGGTGCTGGGAAGCCTCGTAGTCCTGCAGGGCCTCATGGAGCACATCCTGGAGCTTCTGCACTGCATCCACATCTTCAATGTGCATGGAGTCTGCAGACAGAGGGAAGGAAAACACATGACTGATACTGATGACATGTGATTTGTACAGTATCTTACATGCAACATATGTATAAAAAGAAAATAGGAGGTTATTGGTTTGATTTATTTGTCATTAATGGAACATGAAGCAACCAGACAATGTTTCTATGAATAAAAAAAGAAATTCTGTGCGGTGAACTCTCTGACTGACTGACTGAAATGCTTATATTCTGCATTTTCCAGCTATAAAGCCAGGCAGGGTTTACAGTGCAGGAAGCTGCCACAACCCTCTCAGATAACGTTTACAACACCGTGTGTCTTTGTTGGTGCCTGTGTCCCGTCCGTCTGCGGTGTTTATGCTCAGTGCTGCAAAGGGGAGAGGTGCTAAAGATTCAATCCAAAATCCAAACAGGCTCAATGTAGTGATGCTACTGCAAGCCACAACTCAGGGTTGGAAGTTCTTAACAGTGTAATGAAACGTGGTTTTTACGAATATTTGTAAGCGCAAAATACTTTAACTTTAAAAGTAGAATTATGAATTAAACACTTCAAAATATTAGTGTGTGGTTTGACAGTGCTCTGTCATGTCGATATAAAACCCACAGTTTCAAGTAGAAAATAAATCCAGGAGTGGGGCTTTAAATGCAGGGCCTGCTCCCACCTCTGTCTTTAGAGTGTGGGTCTGTGGGTGTGATGAATGGACAGACAACGAGACGGGTGGGTGGAGAAAAAAAGAGATAGACTTGTAGAATGATGGAGAGATGCAGGAACACCTGAGAGTCTGTGTGCGTGTGTGTGTGCGTGTGTGAGTGCGCATAAGTATTTGGCTGCACACATCTGTAATCTCTCTTTGAGCCAGCATGTAAGGTGTGTTTCAGCATATGTGGCAGAAAAGGCTGAGAATGTCCCTCAATGATAATGCGCCATATTGCCCCGTAGGGAAGCAAAGTCTTAATGTGAGCTGGCCTTTAGCTCCCAACCTCCGATCAATGTCTCAGATCAATGGCTACATGCATGTTAAATAATAATCACATGGCAACTATTGATAGGCCACTACACCCCAACACCCACACGTGTATACACACACACACACACACACACCATAAGAGACCTATAAAAGGTATTTCAAAGGTATTTCATGTTTAGACACAGACATGTGCACACACAAGCTGATCTGTTCACACAATATAAACTGCATGGAGCTCTCGAAACACACTGCGTCATCATGTGTGTCTGCAGGTAGGTAGAAGAATATGAAAACATGTGAGCAGTATTTCCATAGCAGCTTTTGTTGGGAGCACTTGTCATTTTACTGTCTTCTCTATCGTTTTTAGGGTCGCCGTGTATTTGATAGCACCATGTCAAAACAACAGAGGTGTGAATATTAAACACACATTCCTGAGCTTTTATATATATTGAATGCTACTGTGCGGAAAGTGGCGATCTGCATGCACGTGCGTGTGTTTGTAGAATGTTACCGGTGCATTAAATTAAAAAATCTTGTACGTATGTATACAAACACATGCTCACACACACATGAAAAATATAACGTGTGAACACAGCCACACACACATACACGAACACAATCAAATACACAGTGTTGGATCTATAGAGAGTAATGCATGTATCAGTATGCAGGAGCAGACCAGTCAGAGGGCCAGATTCTACAGGGATCAATAGAAAACTCAGCTTCTATCTGTTCTCAAATTTTCTACTTTTTCACAGTTTCAACGTGAGTGGGTGGTCCACAATAATTTGCTCAGTGGTAAGCAGTATGACATTATTGTTTACATTTTTGTTCATATGCAAACATGACATATCATCTACTAACAATGTAAACTGCCTCTGTCAGTTTGACTCACTTTAATGTTGCTTTTGTTTTCGATATTGAGGCTACATTTAGCTGCCCCTCATGCAGCATCTCTTGTTAATGAAAACATATGAGAACACGTTAACAATATATTCTATGTGACAAGACATAACAAACACGTACTAAATGTACAAATTAACGAGTATTATTGTCACAAAAGACAATCCCCTTCGCCTTTTTATTCTGGGATTTCTAATACGTGGTTACCTGAAGTACAGCCTATAATGACCACCAGTTAAAATGAAGTTTAATGAGTTCCACATTGTTTTTGATTAATTCTGTGTGTTTAGTATTTAAGGTGCTAGACATGGCTGCTGCCTGTGCTGTGACCTGCAGGACACTCTCAAGTAAAACAGCAGACGTTAATGAGCAAGAGCACAAAAGGCTGTTAAAAACACACATGTTAACATAGAACTCACACCGGCGTGCACACGCACACACGCACACACACACACACACACACACGCTCAGATAGACACACACGTGCCTCCTGTTTCCCATGGCTAGTTTGGCCGTCTTTGCATGTGGGGCACGTTTGCTAACATTTCTTAAGGCTTGGCTTCATTAATGCAGACGATTAGCATCCTGTGAATTAATTAGTGTCAGTGCCCTTCAAAATGCTAATGCTAGCATTCTGTTGTCTTGAAGAGCAGTTGGAGAGTGTGGGCAATGATGCAAAGTTCTTATTTTGGCGTCAGCTGTTTTGAAATCAATCAGTTAAAAGAATGACTATTTCAAATGTGAGCTTTCTCAACAGTGAGGTAAGCTTTGCTAGATAATTACTCTCTGGATTTATCTGGATATATTCTGGTATATTCAAGCTGGCAAATATATTTCAGCTTCAGAAAGAGCAACATGCAATTTCCAACGGCAGAATAAAATATATATTTCGACTGACATTTCGTCAATTAGTCATCTACCTTTCCAGCACTTCATCTGTCTACAGTCAGATAGTAACAATGATTTTTATTCTTGTGGTAAATATCCTTGTATACTGTGACATTCCTGACATGTTACTCAATATGAATAACACAGAAAAGATAAACACAAGACAGAATGAAGATGCAGAAGTGTTGATATCAGACTGTAAACAGAGTGAGCTGTTTTGGTATGTCTGTCCCTCTCATGTACTGCTGCTGCAACTAATGATTCTTTTCATTGTCGATCATTTTCTCTATTAATTGATTAGTTGTTTGACCTATAAAATGTCAGAAAACGGTGAAAAATGTTGATTGATGTTTCCCAAAGGCCAGGATCAAACGAGACCTCATCCTCACACGTCTTTTTTTTGTCCTCAACCCAAAGATATTCAGTTTACTGTCACAGAGGAGACAGAGGAGAGAAGACACCAGAACATATTCACATTATATTAAAAAGCTGGAATCACAGAATTTTGTCTTTTTTTTTTAATTACTGATATTGATTAACTGATTATCAAAATAGTTGGCGATTAATTTAATAGTTGACAGCTAATCGGTTAATCTCTGCTCAAATTGGAAACACCATTCATTATAACCCACCGGTTAAGTGATGTGTGGATTTGCTGCAGTTCTCTGCTTTATATCTTTGTAAGATAAATGTCTGTGGTTTCTGGCTGTTGATCAGGCAAAACTATTACCTAATGCATCTGTGTTACCTTTCAGTTTGCCTGCTGTTACGTAAATTTCATTTATGCTTTTGAAATCTGTTGTAATGCACCAACATGTAAACCGCTCTGTCTCTCTCTTCCAGAGCCGTCAACCAATCTAGGCCAATGGAAATCTTAGAGGCAACAAGGTCTATGTAACACCTGTTTGGCAAATAATTCGTCACGATAGCAGAACCATACAGCTTTCTCAACTTTCAGTCGGCAACATTTATAGACCACCAGACATGCACGCACAAACAGGCAGGGCCAAGAGATTGATTGTCGCACACAGCCCACAGGAAAACAACATGTCGATATTTTCTGCATGTATATAACAGTATGTCAGTGTGTGAGTGAGCATTCCTTTGTAAATGCTCATATTTAAATACACACCAATCTTATATGTTGGCGTGTGTTTATGTGTGTGCCAGAGAGACGAAATCGACATATTTGACAAAAAGAGGGTCAATGTTTTTGTGTGTGTGAATGTGTTGGTGTATGTGCGTTGATGGTGACAGAATCAGAACAAAAGGCCCCTCCCTCCCTATTCAAAGCTCTCCCGTTGCATTCTCCCATTTAAACACATTGTATTGACAGCTCCCCCCTTGTAATTAAAGAGTACTGAAGAGCTGGCCGGCTTCCAAGACAAAGTTCAAAAGACGGGTCAGGGGAGGAAGAAGGCGTGTGTGTGTGTGAGAGGGAGTGTGTGTGCGCGTGTGTCAGTCAGCTGTCGATGCAGCTGGACACATCAGAGAGGGGGCTTTATCGACAGACTTTGGGTTCTAATGATTTCACCTTATTTAACAGGCATCTGAAGAGACGACTATGCTAATTGTAAAAGGGATTGCCACTTTGTTTGGGGATGGGAGGTGGGCTTCAGATTGCCTCTGTGTGTGTGTGTGTGTGCACATAAAATAACTGTGGCATATGTGACTATTAAGAGCATGAAGAGACAACTGTGTGTGCCTCTAACAGAGAGAGTGGAGGGTTTGATGACGGCAGGAAAAAATGTGTCCGAGTGTTAAAGTATGCATCATATATCACTGTTTTGTGTGTGTGTGTGAATGTGAATTTCTCATGTTGTGTGGACATCTGTTTACACAGTCACATTGTGGGGACTCGCCTTCCTTATGGGGACAAAACAAAAAGTCCTAATTTTAAATGAGTCCCATGAGACTGGAGAGTCCTAGGATTAACTCTTTCTCCACTAATCATGTACTCACAAACTCAAAACACAGACACAGAAAAAGCATCAGCTGAGAGTGAATAATGTCAAACCTGAGTTAGCCAAAGCAATGGCCTTGAGAGTGACAAATTCCTCCTTCTCTAGCTTCATACTCTTGTATTTCTTGACAAGCTGAAGGATGGCGTTGTTCAGATCCAGAAGTCCAGCTAGCTTCGACTGGTCCTCGTCCATGATGTAGTCCTCAGCATACACCAACTAAAGAGAAACACAGCGAGGTTGCAAATAAACATGTGTATATATGTCTGTAATAAGAGCGAGAAACTAACATAAAGCCAAAGACACTAACTTTGTCTTCAAAGGACAGTGAGCGGTACACAACACGTAGGATCAAGATCTCCATCCATGCGCTCTGCAGTAGACTCATCTGGTCTGCCAAGGACAGCGTAGAGAAACCTGGGGGAGATCGAGACAGAAAAGAAAAGTGCAAGAGATGATCGTTAATTGAACATCTTAGCCCCAAAAACATTTAGCGAGAGAGTGCAGCAGTCTGTCGCTGTGCAGAAAGAAAAATGTGAAAATCGAATGCAATATTCTGTATGTGGAAAATGTTGGGCTGTTCTTGTTTTTTTACTGTAAATGAAGGGACATTTAAAAGTAAAACTGGGGAGGAACAAAGGGGATGAAAAAGAGAGAATGAAGCTTGTTTTGAAGCTGGTGAGGTCTTCTCTCTTCCCTCCCTGCCCACCCTCCATCCATCCAGTGGAGTTCTCCTCCTCCTCCTCCTCTTCCTCTCTCCCCTGTGCCCAGGGCTGTTCTCTGGGGAAAGGCAGGCCTTATCTCCCTCTGACACAACCTCCATGGATCAATGCTGGCCATCGCTGCTGCACCGCTCAAACATACACACTAATTGCCGGGATGGCCTCAAAACTCTGGCTTTCTCCGGTGTCAATCCATGTCTTTCTATTTGCCTACGTCTATATCTGTCCTTCTCTCCAATCGCAATCCATGGCTTTTTATCTGTCAGTGTCTGTCTACAGCTGACCATCTGTGCGCCTGATTCTGGCTTCACCTTTTTTCCATCCGTCTTGATGCGTCTTGGTCTGGATATCCTGTATATCTATCTCTGTTTCACAGTTTAGGTCGCTGCCTTTTGATAGTTTGGTCTGTTTTGGTCTTTTTTCCTGCTATCATTTTCTCTTCTTTATTTCCTATCTGTCAATTACATTCTTACTTAAGTGCACAAGACTCTTGCTTGTTGTCTCTGTCTTTCTCTTTCTGTCTGTCTATCTCTTTAATGGAACACCTGCCCACTCACACCTTTCCTCACAGCTGTCCTCTCCTCACACACCTGTCCATTCACACCTGCCTGTCTGTGTTTTTGTGTGCGTGTGCAAGCCTTCATAGGCACAGGCAAAGACAGTGGCCCATGTGAGCACACCTGTCAGACCTCACTGCAGCCCTCCAGTGTGTGTGTGTGTGTGTGTGTGTGTGTGTGTGTGTGTGTGTGTGTGTGTGTGTGTTTGAGATAAGCATCCTGCCAGGAGAAGCAGGCAGATGAGAAGGAAGATATTTCTTCAACAACATCTGCCGCAATGTGCCTCCTCTTGAGATGGTAGGTGTGTGACAGTGTGTGTGTGTGTGTGTGTGCATTTGGGGCTCTTATCTCACAGTGTGATGATGGGTAATGGCAGGCGTCTCATTATGTTCACGTTGCAGGCTATTGTTGTTTGTAATGTGCTCTAATTCATTCTATCTACAACATCTCCAACACACACACACACACACATACGCACACACACACACACACACACACACAGCATCCTCTATTTATATATATATATAAAAATAGAGGATGCTTTTGCACACGCATACACACACACACACATGCATAGACATAAACGCATAGGAACACAATGGAATGAATCCAAATGTGTATGATTCACACATGAACACGCATACGTGCTCACACACACACACACACACACACACACACACACACACACACACACACACACACACCACAGTGAAGAGAGCAGTATCGTTGCCAACTGGCAGTGTCTTCTTCTACTTAATGAAATCATCAGAAGGGATTAGAGGTGAATTTCTTAAGGGGGTCTTCATGCACACACACCACACACACAAACACCCACACACGCATCATCAGATGTCTTTAGGGGGTCCTTAGGACTTCACCACTCATCGTGGGCAAGTGAAATAAGCACAGGCATTGCTAAAATTAACACACACCCTTATTGAATCTGTTCAAACCCTGGGGTCAAGTGAAGAGAAGAAGACATGAGTGAGGGGTTACTCTCATTTAATAGTGTCACTAGTTGTGTGTTTTAACTTGTCCCTGTGCGTGTGTGTGTTTTCAGCGCTCTGGCATTAGGAGCAGTCCGGAGGGTTCAATCAATTTGCACACATCCCTCTGGTGGAAGTTGATCCAGGGGCCAGTGGGGGCACACATGGCTCACACATGGCACACACACACACACGCGCACACACACACACACACACACACACACACACACACACACACACACACACACACACACACACACACACACAGGATCTCAAAAACACAAATACTGAAGTACACAGGAGGTGAAAACAATAATTTAAACATCATTCAAAACCCATCCATGACTAGCTACCGTATATATTAGTAATGTGTTTTGAACTGACATCCCATCAACAGCCATCTCCCTCTTAATTACACACAACATGCACATATATGTGCACAGACACACACACACATATATATATATACACACACACATACACACACACACAAAGGAAATACCAATAATTAAAACCCCTGTGATTAATTTATTGAGGTGAAAGTGCAGCTTTTGTTATTGAGGTACATCGATGATTTTACCAGGATGTGGTTTGTGTGTGTGTGTGTGTGTGTGTGTGAGTGGTGCGTGAAGGCATTCTGTGTGCTTTTGTGAATATGTGTATGATTATATTGTGTATTTGAAGATAATGTACATAATTGTCCTGTGAGTGTGCTGTCTTGTTGTTTCATCAGCATGTCTGCATGCACACATTCCCATGCATATGTTTCTGTGAGTCTCTGCATGTGCGTCTCCATCTGTGTGTATTTGTGTGTGTTTGTGCGTGTGCCTCCCCGACCCCCTCCCCTCCCCACCAGCCTGTCTGCGCTGTTCAGCCATCCAATGCCTCTTATCTGTCTGATTAATAGGCGGCCAGCTTCAGGACAAATTAATTAACAGATAACGCCATCTCTCCCTTCTTCCCTTCCTCCCTTCCTCCCCTCCTTCTCATGAAGCGATCGATACAGCAGAAGAAAAGAAACATCAATGGGAATTTAGTGCTGATGATGGAGAGAGAGAGGTATTGATGAAGAGAGAGAGAGCACGAGAAAGAGTGAGATGGAGGAGAGAAGAAAGTAAAAGGGGGAGAGGTGTTAGGAGAGGTGATGGTGGTGGTGGGAGGGGTGGAGACCTTTCTTTCATACCTGTGATTTCACTGGACAAAAGAAGGTTCCTTAGTTGACTCTAATTACATTTCCTTTCTGCCCATTGTTGATAAGGCATCTCATACTATGTGTGGGAGTATGAGTGTGTTTGTGTGTGTGTGGATGTTGTACAGCCTGTGTGCTGTTTGCTGTGGTGATGGGCTGAGCTGAAATTACAGCCATGTACAATGAAAATAAAGCTCAAAGCTTTGCTTTGACATATTAACAAAAAGAGAAGAGGAGGAAAAAGAGGAGGATATTACTACAGGATAGCGCCCAAAAAATGTGTCCACCATTATTGGATAAATGCTTATATCTTTGGTTTGAGCAGGCTTTTTTCCTTTCCTCAATTAATGTTAAATAAACACCACGCATCACTATGTCAGTTATTAAACTATGGCCATTGTGTGAAGAGTGTCAGTTGAATTAATAGAGAGGATCTGCTTGTCATATGTCTGCTACCTCATCGCTTCTAAAAATGATCTTTACACACAACAAATTTGCACCAACAAAGACATAAAGCAATGTAATGCTGTCCATATTATCTTTTTTTTGTATAAGGAGAAAACACTGAAATGAACCAATCCGTGCAGCAGCAACATGTTCTTACAGTAAAAGAATCTTTAAAAAGTTCACTGTTGCACTTCATTTTCAACTAAAGAATTATTAATGATTTACAGTTACCTTTAGGTAACTCAAAGCAGAAGTTAAACGAGGCCACAAATCTGAACACTGCCAAATACCCACCATCCACCCCGTCCACCTCTCAGTAAAGTATAAGCATATACAGCATATACAGAAAAAACTTTTTGTAGAATATAACCTTAATTTTTAGGAGACAGGGTTGGACATTAATTTTGCTTTTACTAAAGACAAGTGTGATCATAATGTGTGGGATGAGTTAAGGTGTCAGGTCAAGTTAAAATTATATATTAGGTTGGATATGTGTATGCACTTTTATTTGGTCATATCTGCTAAAATATTACAACACTCTCTTTTATCTACGAAGGTACAGAGAGAGCGAGTGTGTGTAGGTATGTGTGTGTGTGTGCATGTGCCATACATTGGTCTGACAGAAAGAGGCTGCAGTGCATTCATGCAGACTTAACCTCTACTGCTTGCTCTCGTGCTCTTTCTTTTTTCTCTTCCCTTTGCTCTATCAGACACACGCAGAAAGACAAACACACACACAAACACACGTCGATTCCCCAGCCACCCTGCGGCCTGTTTGTCTGCCAAATGAGTCCTGACTGCACATTTACACCCGAGACCGCACAACAGTCTGGCACAGACACACACGCACGCACGCACGCACGCACGCACGCACGCACGCACGCACGCACGCACGCACGCACACACACACACACACACACACACACACACACACACAGGATAGCCCTCTCTCATGCCCCAGTTGCTACACAGACAAACACACATATCCAGGAGGCCTATATTTGTTTTCTTGTGGTTACAGGGCAAATGGGAACCAGTGAGAAGCGATTGTGATGCTTATGAGTACCTGTGCACCTGTGTGTCTACAGTTTGTGGCATTTGTGAAGCTATTTGTGTGTGAGTGTGAGTCTGTGTGTGTTTGTATGACAGTGCCTTTGTGCATCTTCAATAACGATTGCTGTGTGTGCGCGCACGCATGTGCGTATTACTGTGTCAGGTGTGAAAACAGGTTGCAGTACTGATCTGGTCCCAGTTATTAACACACGACTAGTCCTCACATTCTGTCACTTCAGTGGAAAACAGGCCTTTTGGCATGTATTTGGGTACATTTTTATAACCCTGTGAAAGTTTGCTTTAAAAAGGACTGAGGAAGTGAAGGTAAATCATATCCGTAATAATAACATGATACATGTCAGCCTTCACATTAATGTACACTTGACACATTGTGAGGGTTCACCTGCATGCTGCCAATTAAAAATGTCTCAGCTTTAATGAGGCCCCAATTTCACGACAGCCAACTCATTCTTTTCTTCTACAGCAAATACAAAAATGTCTTTCTCTTGACTATCTGAAGTTTAATCCTCAACGTCTTTTCTTTCCAGTGGTAATGGTGGTCCTCGTTGTGTACACCATTTTGATTGTTGTAGTGGCTCAATTTATGATGTTTTTAAATCAGCAACAGCTCAAAAAAGACAAAGAAAAGAGAGTGTGTCCTGGTGAGAGTGTGTGTCATGGCCAGAGTGCTGCCAGCAGAGAAGCAGGTCAGCTCAGTGTTGCTGGACTACATTTGATCTGAATGAGCCAACGACCAACTTAACCCCCAGTGTGAGACTGAAGCTTGGACAGAATAGAACAGTAGTGTCTGGCCAGTCTGTCTTGGATTGTGTGTACATGATTTATATTCACTTAAACATGACTTTTAATCCTTAATCATATTTTACCTTTGTTTTTTGCTTCTGGAAAGCTGAATATCTGAATACAAATAGGTCACAAATATTACAAAATACAAATGGTGGTCCATCTGCACACTAGTGGGCCTCGCACTCTTCGAGCACCTGCTTGCTCTGTTACCAATGACACGGTGCTCTGTCCTATTTGATCATGACCCCAGGACACATTTAACAGGAAACTTCTCAGTCTGTCTCAGCAATTTAACAGTAAAGGTTCACACACTTATCAAGAGTTATCGCTCTTGAAGTTGTAAAAATAAGCTTCACACATTGTCATAGAAATGTAACACAATATGGAAAACCTGAACTCACACTTTAGCACAGCTACCAGAGCTGGATGTGTTACTGTAAGTGGGGCATTCTGGCCTAGAGCTTGCAAAAATGAGTAAAAAGTACATGGTGTGTTACTATTGCAGACAATTTGATCTCCAACAATACTACAAGAGTGCAATGTCCATGTAAAATGGACATGTAATAGACCTTTAGCAAATCAAAATCGTAAAAAAAAAGAAAAGAAAAAGACTTTTCTTAAGAAACTGTTCAATTCTGACAGAAACCCACAGATGAAACAACAGCTGATGAGAATTTCATAGTTAATGTATGGAAGAATGGCTGGTTCTCCTCTACAGTTCGGCAAAATATAACAACAGGCACAGTCCTCTTTGATGCAGTTTACCCAATCTTTTTAGTTAAGAGGCATTTTAAAAGCGGAGAACAGTGATGAAGTGTTTTATGATCATTGAGTTGCTCACAGGTGCGAGGAGAACACTGGACTGTCTATGTGCAGCATGTACACGTATTGTGTTCTGCAGGGGACAGATTTAAGTCTACTGGCCCACTGAGATAGAGATTGCATTAGGACACGTGAAGTTTCCAACAGTTACCAGCACATTGCTGCCCTGCATGTGTGTGTGTGTGTGTGTGTGTTTATTCTGTATGCACACCGTGTTATGGGGCTCCAGTGCTCTCTCTCATACCACTTTCTGCATGCGTTTGTGTTTAAATTTGTGTTAGTGTGCACATTGTTGCACGCTGTGCAACGCAAGTGCTCCCTTGTGATGCTTTTTGAGTGTGTGTTTCTGTGTGTATGTGTGTGTGTGTGTGTGTGTGTGTGTGTGTGTGTGTGTGTGTGTGCACATCTCAAACTGTTTTGTACCATACGGCCAGACGCCGGCCCAAATGAACATGGACCCCCTGTAATGGCTTTGGCCAAGCTGAAACAACACACACCAGATATACACACACAACAAGCATGCTGGCAAATGCTGTCTCTCTCTCACACACACACACACACACACACATCCACCAGCTGACCCAATTACACAGAGATGCGCAACGAAATGGAAACAAATCTACCCAGAGAACCAGCTAATTTAGAGGGGCTTAAAGACGCACTCACACACAGGACACACACCAGCTTGCACACACAAACACAGATACACAGACACACATGTGTATACTGCAGTCACTTAAATTCTATAAACATCATGTGTCAAGTGGAGTTCATATGATATGAAAGTGCAATTCACAAATAAAGTTTTACCTTTCACTGATCTATCAAAATCCTTTCAGTGTATCAAAGGTGTGTGTAAAGAGATGAGGAGAACAGAACACAATTTCTGTCCATTTCAATCCTCTCTTTTGCCTCATTTTCACAAGGAAGAATCCTTGTGATGTGATCAGTAAGTCTATTCACACTGTGGAGACTGAAGCCAATGTGGCACCATGTTTCCATCAATCAGTATCCTGTTATTTGTATTAACCAGTGAAATCTACCTTTTATTATTGGTGTTAGTCCTGTCTGGTGTTTGTGTGCTATGGTTAAATTGAATGTGACTGTAGATTATAGAGAGAGGATCTTTAAAAAGTCTTGTGACAAATACTTATTTGGTGGTTGTTTGGTTTCATTTTTTTTAAAGCAGTTTTGCTGAAGACTGATTGTTGAAGTGTATGTGTTGGTGATGGTTTCACTCTGCGTCTACATTTGCTGCATGCAAACACGTGTCATTACCTTCACCTTCATCCCCTCGCATACTGTTGGCTAAAATATCTTTCTTCAGTTTCTCTCAACTTCCACCCTCCCCCTCTCTTTCCCCCTCATTCCCCCTTTTTCTCCATGCGGCCTCGGGGAGAGTAGAGCAGTCACAGGGTTGCAGTAGCCTCTAATCAGTGTGAACAGCGAGCTAATTACCAAACCCTCAGCCCTGGCTGCCTGTTAATTGCATACATTAGACACCATCAGCAGCACTGCAAGATTAACACTTAAAATCTTCCCATTGCTGTAGTGGAGATGAGTGCTCTATGTGTGTGTCAATGTGTGTGTGTGAAAGAGAGAGTCAGGGGGAGAGAGGCAGAGGTGGAGGGGAGGGTTGTGTGCTCTATTCTCTGCGTGCACGTGTGGTGTGTGCTGCCTCTGCGGTTGCGGGCGCTAATATTTAACACTTAATTAGACCCAAAATGGAGACGCTGCAACACGGAGATGGTTGTCAAGAGTTATAGCTGCTGCCGTGGCGGGGGTGGCTTAGGTGGGGGCAGCCGGTCGTCGAGGGCAACCCCACGTCTCTGTGGAGACGACAGATGGAGTGACATTAAGAGCATTGCAGTGGAGGCATTTCAAATAATAAAATATCAATATTTACATTTTAATTACCCACTTCTAGCTCCACCAGGGCTGTGTCAAAGAGTGTGCGGGTGAGCGTGTGTGTGTGGTTATGTGCCACAGCTAGCTCCACTGTGGCCATGTCATCTTGACTCGAAATAGAGTCAAGAGCACTGCTCAAGAGACTACAGTCTGCTCTGCACGACAGTGTCTTGGCGAAATACACATTGTGGGAAATAACAAATTTTGCCACGATGTTCTGCTTTCCAACATTTTTCTTCATACCTTATTTTTTCATTTTTCTTTCAATCAATCCACCCATCTTCTTCTAACTCTGCACCCTGTCTCTCCCTCCTTTGATACAATGCTGATGCAGGCAGGAATGACCACTTTGTGAGTGTGTGTGCGTGTGTGTGAGCATGTGTGCACATCTGTCAGGGGTATTAAAACTGAGAAGCTTACATGCCAACTCTCTGCTGACAGACAGTTTTCAAGACAGTTAAAAAAAACAAAAAAACAAAAACACAAAAGGTGAGTTAAAGAATAAAGAATAAAGTGAATATTTGAATGCCCAAAATGTCTCAGTTATACCTCTGTGTGTGTAGGACATCTGGACTTACTGTTATATTTTGATGATGTTTCTGTCACTGACCCGAAAGCGTCATTAGGAAACACACTAAGACACTGATTGGACCTTACATCAAAATTCATACCCCAGGGAAAGTCACCCCATGTCTGCTGAGACTCCGCAAGACACACACAGAATGAGTCCCTCTTAAGCCATCAGCAGCATCCAGTCAGTGGTGGACAACATTTCTAAGTACACATCCACAATGCTTAGTCAGTAGGAAAACACATCCCAGTTTAAAAGATTTAATAAGCACAGTCTGATCACCACGCAAAGGCTAAAATGTAGGGGCCAACTGGGTCAGTATGAATATCAGGATAATGCACAGGTTTTAAATCAAATTATCTATCTATCTATCTATCTATCTATCTATCTATCTATCTATCTATCTATCTATCCATCCATCTATCTATCTATCGAGACTGTAATTAATTCATTTTCCCAGCTTGTTCAATTAACTGGGTTGTGACAGTCTATCGATCTCTTGGTGGATTAACTTTTCAGAACAATATCCTGCCATAACATATTCTCCTGAAAAGACAAAATCCATAGTCTAAGCATCAGCAAATTGGCTGCCCTGCTATCTAAACCACTGGACATTTTTTTAGTTTTCAAAGATGATTACATAAAGTGTATTATCAATATTATAGGCAAAATATTCTAGTTCATAAACAGGTAAATTGTGAGTGTTTTTTCTGCTAAAGCACTACTGATGTATGAATAGAAACTTACTGATTATGGCTTTAAAACAAACCCCAATGGTCCCTGTCCAGGCCTGGTGTCTGTATATGAGATTATGAGGCTGTGTTGATTCTATCTTCCTAATCCCCCGTAGCTTTCCATAGAGAGAGGACCGCAGAAACTCCACAGGGATTAATTTACCATTCACAGATTAGAGATATGGTCTCCAATATCATCATCCAGGACAGGCATTGAGAGGAAGGGCTCAACAATGGAGCAATGAGGAGAGGGAGAAAGAGAGAGACACATACACAGACTGAAGGAAAGACAGAGATGAAAACGAATGCACACAGGGAGACAGCCTTCTCTATAGCATCATGCCTTAATGTCCTAGCTCGAAGACAAGAACATTAGACCTCATTCCACCTCCTCATCTGGGCCTGAAAAAGCCTGGGCTGAAAATCTTAATTAATTGTCCAATAGTGCTGCGGGGTCATTATGCATTGCAATAAAGAAGCGTGTAATTATGAGATTTAACAGCCATTACCAAGGCCAGGAACTCATATGTCATCATCAGCAACCAAGCCAATGGTTTGGTACGGCTGTGTGTGGGGCTTGATGGACAGCACACACACATACACAATGCATATAGTCGCATATGTTCATGTTCTTCATGCAGGTATATAGTGTTTAGGTATATAAGAAAAGTGTCCGCTCTCATACAGACAAACAGTTGTAGGTAAATAAATGTGCATGCAGACTGATGGAACACAAACTGAAAACGCATACAGACAGGAACACACACACACACGCACACACACACACTTGCACACATACAGTACGCACCAGTCTGACCCAGACAATAAGGCAGCCAGCTGTGATAGCAGCCTGCAGATGAAACATCCCATCAAGATTAAATGGACACAAAAATACACACATTACTGCTGCTGCGTGTTTTGTGTGTGCATGTGAATGCAGAGTGAACTGCTGAGACCACAGACACGGTCCTCCGCCACATAGCAGGTGGGAAGTGACACACTTGTATAAGGATGGAGTGCTGTGCACCAAAGCATTCACATCATACAATGTGCACAACGAAAGAAACATAATGTATGAAAGGAAACATATTCGACTGAATGTGGAATAACACAGCAGTGTCAAACAGTCCATTCTAACCAGAAAAATAGCTGTATAGCTCGTCTGTACAAGCAGGTTAGAAGACCCATATTGAAGTATAATGTTACGCAGCGAGTTTAGTGGACACAACACAAAGAAAACGTATGCCGTTATTTTTGCAAATTAGCCTAGTGGAGCATTTTTGCAGTCTATTTTCATTCATCACCCAAACCCACTTCATAGACATTAGCTGTAGCGAGCTACTGTAGTGATGTAAACTTTGACCATGTGTGTGTATGTGTTAATGAAACAGCTCAGATTCTTACATAGTTTAGATCTCACTAAAACCCAACTTCTTGTTTTCTCCACATTTTCCTTACTTTGCCCTTTCTCTCTGCACAGAGAAGATTTGGAGTCACAAAGCCTGTGAATGAGCAAAAGTTTTAGCTTGTGTGGACATGTTGTCGTCTCAATTCACATCAAGCTAATGAATCCTTAAAATTACTTTAAGTTGTTTCAAATTACCTTTCAACACTGCTGGACACAGGTAAGCGGTAGTCCCAAACTGCCTATCAGCAGGTATTTTCTTGTGTATATGCCTGGGGTTTACCTGTCTTTGCGTGTTTACTTCCAATGTATGTGTGTATATGCACACACATACACACATATACGTAGTTTTTATTGTTGACATGAGCATACTGTTCATTTGACACTGGAAAAGATTTACATCGCTTGAGGCAATGCTGCTTGTGGAAGCAGGCTTGTAACTTCCTGAGACATTTCACCCATTCATATGAAACACTTTGCTTTGGAATAGTTATCCAAAGGAAAACTTGGATATATGTATGTATATGTGTGTGTGTGTGTGTGTGTGACTCTATGTGTGCATTGTGTTGTGTGCACAGACCATAAGTCGTCCCCAGCTGGTGACAAGCACGCTCCAATCCTATTTCCCCACCTGCTTATTCCCTGATGGAAGGGATGAATCCCCTGGACTGTTATTTAAGAACGATGGATGGAGGATGGGAGAGAGCAATAGATAGATAGATAGAGAGAGAGAGAGAAGGAGGAAGAGGGTACAGGATGGCATGGGGAGCATTATGCAGGAAAGACATGTGAGAGAAAAACAAAGGAGGTGTGAGGAATAAACAAAATACATACAAGGAAGAGAGGGGACGAAAGAGGGGAAGAGAGGAACAGAATAGAGGAACGATGATGGAGAGAGAGGAATAAATGAAGGAGCAATGGATGAGACTGAAACTGAGCAAAGTCAATAAGAAAGGGAGAAAAGATATTGAAAAAGGGAGGAAAGGTTACGATATAGACATAAACAGTGAGGAAAGAAAGATAGATAGCTTATGTGGAGAGAGAGAGAATAACTATTTCATGCCCGTCTGTGAACTTTGCATGAACCGACAGAAATAATGTGATGCCATGACAAGCCTGTCCCTCCTTCCACTAAATTTGCTGCATGCATAGGTGTGTGATATGTGGGTGTGGACGTCTGTGAATCCCTGTATGTGTGTGAACTCTCTATATTGCTTTTGGTGTGTGTGTGTGTGTGTGTGTGTGTGTGTGTGTGTGTACACATGTGTGCTCCAACAGATAGAATAGGATGATGATGATTTGAAATGGAGTTTGGCCTGTGCGTAATTATGATCATCTATCTTTATGCCCCGCCAGCATATCATATCATATCACATCACATCATCTCTCTCTCTTGGTCTCTCTCTCTCTTTCTCAGACACACACACACACACACACACACACACACACACACACACACACAGAGAAAAGCAAATTGAAAGTGGTAAAAGCTGACTGTTTGCTAGTGATGACTTAGATGATGATGGGCTCAGATGGTGTGCTGATTTATTTGTTACTGCTCCTCTGATGTCACATATTATAAAGCTGTGCACGTCTGCATGTGTGCATTTGTGCACATTCACTGAGTATTAGTGCTACTTTAGAAGTGGGTGTATGTGTGTTTAGAAGTGTACGTTTGTGTGTTCACGGGTGTTTTCTATGATGTATGTGTTTGTGTATGCATGTTTATGTATGCAGCTTCTTTCCGGTGTGTGTTTTGTGCGTGTGCGTGTGTGACAGACATTATTTGATGCAGATTAGTCAGTGTACTCAGATTGCAGGCTGTGTCTCAAAGGCTGATAGACAAATGAATTTGATTTGCTAATGTAATCAAACTAATAAGAAAAACAGCAATGGGCTGCTGAGTGCAAATCTCATGACTTCAATATTTGTGTCTTTTTCTTCACTTTTACTTGAACATCCATCTACAGAATGACTCAATTTTTTTAGAAATTAGAATAAAAATTATTCAAATTACTTATAATGAGAGGCTGTAATCTGAGGCTGGTCAGAAAAAAAAAGATTTTCATCAGGCACCACTTTTAAAATCACATTAATTCTTAGTATATATGTATTTCATTCACTTGTTAAAAGTGCTGGAAAGAGTAAGGGTACTGTATGATGTCATCATGTTTTCTTTATGCACTTCACTCCACTTCCACAGGCTGCCACCACCGCTGTGTGTTTTATGTTTCATTCTGAATTCAGGTCTGATATAATGTGACACACGTGGATACAGTGACAGCGACAGCTGGTAAGATGTGTGAAGCAAGTTGTGTGTGCGTGCGTGTCTCTGTCCGTATGATCTGTCAGGTTGCTCCACTCTCAAGGCCTAAGGTGTGTGTCACCACCAAGGTGTGACCTGATAGAGGTAATGCCAGCGTGTGTGTGTGTGAGTGTGTGTGTGTGTGTGTGTGTGTGTGTGTGTGTGTGCGTGTGTGCGAATATTTGTGTTGAGTAAAACAATGTGTGTTTTTAAAGCGGGCAC
Source organism: Chelmon rostratus (assembly GCF_017976325.1). Taxonomy (NCBI): domain Eukaryota; kingdom Metazoa; phylum Chordata; class Actinopteri; order Chaetodontiformes; family Chaetodontidae; genus Chelmon; species Chelmon rostratus. The sequence goes on from NC_055658.1 coordinate 8,928,604, forward strand.
CTAAAGCTGTGTGTGTTTGAGTGTCATCATAGGCACATTGTCATGGAAACACTGTCAACACGGTGATGACAAAACAAACAGGACACTGGACAGACAGGAGAGTCAACACAGACTGAACGTGCCCTCAGAGCGTGAATAAGGTGCATTTGTGTGTGTGTGTGTATTCTTTAGAACATCTTATTTGGCAATAAATAACTTCCTCACAAAACCAGCATCCCAACACAGTAAAGAAATGAATAGAATAGCTTGCTGTCTCAGTTTTCTAAAACTTAATACACATGTTCCACAGACACAGATGAATGGGAGGAAACATTTCTGGGACACATGGATTCCATTTTGTTAAATGAACTCATATTGCAGTGTTGACTTTCATGCTTACAATATTCCTTCTTGTTTCATATCTGAAAAACCAGGTGCTCCTTATCACAAGTTAAAACCAAAAGACTGACCTCGCCCTATTATAACCCAAAAGAATGACGCCAACACAGGGACAAAAAGTGAACACAAGAAGTAGATAAAACTAAAGAAAAGCAATGCACACAGAAAGAAAAGTGTTCTCCTCTGTTTTCCAATATTGATGAAATGCTTCCAATGCCCACAGGCTTAATCCAATAAAGAAAGCCCAATTTAATCCAAATATTAAGATCAGATATCAAATATTCTTTTCCTAATTTGATTTCATCAATATTTGTTTCCATCTGCAAACAGGGGTATGTTTGTTTGTGTGGGCTGCAAGAGAAAACCATGGCGGTGGTGGACTGGAAAATTAGATGTCTCTTATGCACCAATGTAGACAATGAAACAGACAAACACACACCCACACCCACACCCACACCACTCACACATAAGCAAACACATACACTTGAAACCAAGACATCAACCTCTAAATGTGTTATGTAGCTCAGGGATGAGCAGAAATGGAAATCAAACACGCCCAACAGAACTCAGAGAAAACCAACAGTGACTGGAAACACACACACACACACACACACACACACACACACACACACAAAGATGTATACTAGTCAACAAAACTGATGAAAGCAATGAACTAAATCAAATTCTGATTTGAAATCTAAATCTAAATCAGATCCTAACAAAGTCATATTTATGAGTTGAATCTCATTAGAATATGGAAAAGGCGGAGTCAGTTCTATCACAACAATAGAGACTGAGGGCTGTCAGTTATCCTCTTCACCTGAACTGACTGTATGAAGTGTGTTACAAAAGCAACCTTGTGACCCATGTACATATTTTCAAGATCAGCATTAGAACAAAACATATTGCTTCAACATTTCTTACTTGTGTACAGTATCTGCTCCTGGCTAAAGAATAGTTGGTTATTCCTGAAAATTCTCTGAATTTTTGACCATTAAACTTTTTCGCCTCTGCATATTATGCCTATAAAGGCTTAAAACTAATAATGTGTGTGTATTTCAGCAAAATGTCAGTTATCTGTGTTTATGTGTCTGCTTGGACACTGCCATGTATATGCTTTCATGTCCATTCACCGTGTTGTATGTGTGTGTGCATTTGAATGCAGTCTGTTTGCATGTTGTGTTTTAAGAAGGCACCTAGCATGCTGTGACTGTCAAGGTGAGCTAGCCTTAGCCGACAGAATGGGGGCAAATCTGCTTGTGTGTGTGTTCGTGTGTATTTCCGTGTTTGTGTTTTCATGAGTTTATGCGTACAAGTCTACCTAGACCAGGCATTTTATTGCAGAGGTTAATGGCACTGAGAGGGGGAGACAGACTGAAAGATGAAGTGGAGGAGCAGCAGTGAAGGGAAGTACAGTTTTAGAAGTTTCATGCCAATAAAGCTCATTGATTTAACAATTGGAAAAGAAACAGTGTGTGTTTTGTGTGTGTGTGTTTGTGTCACTATTGCTGGAGAGATGTTTCTCCTCTGATTTACCACTCTCTGACCCAAAGCCCAACAAGCTCTTTGCTGATTGATGACAACACCAGACTTAATGAGGAAAGCCATAGAGTGACATCACCACCAGTCTGGGCTTTTACACTCCTCTATCACCCTGCACACACACACACACACACACACACACACACACACACACACACACACACACACACACACACACACACACACACACACACACACACGCACAGGCAGTGCTGTTCTGCATCTCTTGGAGCACATTTGGAATTGTTATAATGTGTGTCAGTGTTAATTTAGAGAGCTGCACTTTCAGAGTCAAGGATGTGTGTATCCATGTGTATACATGTGCACATGTGCGTGAGTGTGCGCGTGTGCAGAGGTTCCCCTTGGCTGCTGAGACTCAACATTTGATTTGCTAAAAGGAGCAGGACACTTCTATTAATCAATATTTGCTGACTGACTGGGTGTCTTTCTGGCTGATTGACTGGCTGCGCAGTTACTTGACTGACTGATTGGCTAACTAACTGACTGGCTGTCTGGCAGTCTGAATGACTGGTTGACTAAATCTCTAAATGAAAACCATTTATAACATGACCAAAAGAGAAAGAGCACAGCAGACAAACAGCCGAGGAAAAGATCAGGGTTTATTTGGTTTTATTGGGTGCTTCACTGACTATGCTGTGCCAATATTAGCAAAAAGGCATATTTGAATGAGTGATCTTATCGATGTCATCATACAGTTTCAAAGTCTAGAGCTGAACTGAACTCAATAAACCCTGGTTGCTCATGTATCTGTACAGACACACAGACGGACAGAATCTATGAGGAAAATGGTGACGATGGCTGGTTGGGAGGATGAGAGAAGAGGCGAGGTGGGGAGTGTGGGAGGGGATAGGGGTTGAGAGATGAGGTTGACTTGATAATGAAGAGGTTAAGGATACCATGGAGAGAGAGGGTGGGAGGTCAGGTCAGATAGTAGGAGAAAAGGAGGGAGAGCCAGAAAGAAGAAGGGAGAGAGGAAAAAAAGAGGTCACAAGAGAGGTTGAAGAGGTGGGGGACATTTAGCCATTGGGTCAGAAAAGTATTGTGTTAAAGGCTCTTTGGGGGTATCTATGTTATACTGAGGTAATGTATGTGACCTCCCTGCTTTCCATTTTCCTTCCATTTCCTTCACTCTTCTTCTCTCCCTTTAGCCTTGTGTGCTTTATTTCAAACCTCCTTCTCAATTCTCCATTGTTCTTCATCCTATTCCCCCGTCAATTTCCCTCACACACAGAGTAAGATATATGATATAAAAAAAAACACAACTCTTAGTGTGTGTAGAAATCTAGTAATATGTAACAAATAATCATAAAATAGTAAGGTAAAAAAATTGACAAAAAAAGAGCGAAGAGTGTATTGAAGTATTGAAAATACAGCCCACTAATACAGTTTTACATTTGCAAAATTACTTGATTTTTTAAATGAAGCTTCAGTGTCTTACATAACAGGTATTATGGTAGCAGGTATTATGCAAAAAATAAACAGCCAGTCAACCATTCAGGTTATTGTATTGATGAACTCTGTACTGTTTTTCAAAACACTAAGTCCTATTACTGTCTTTAATAAATTTGTATCTGTCAAAGGCCAAAGTGGCTTTGCCCTAAAACTACTTAATTCCAGGCCTGAAAACGTCTTTAAAATACCTGGGCCGTCTAGAGTGTCCTCCCAATTTAATCAAATGGGAGAACTGCACTGTGTAAGCCCAATCTCATATTACAATTATCTTCAAGTCAAACCTCTTCAAAGTACAAAGTCATTGTAAAATAAAGATTTCGTCCATCATAATGATGTTAATTTTGAGACAATAATTACTCTTTGGAAATGAGTCTCTCAGAGGAATAGCCATCTCTAAAGCCCTTTAAACTGAACGGGGAAGAGGGCTGTTCAAAGCAGGGCTAAAGCAAAACAGTAGAAACACACGTTCACCATCTTCAACATCTTCACTGCTGACACGGAGGCAGCAAACATCAGAGTTTAACAGTCACCATCAATGACATGAGACAGAGGCGGTCCATCATCCAGACATAAACCTAGACCTCATTCATGTCTTCAGCATCACCATGAGGTATTTCAGCACTCATGCTCATCCCCAACATGGAGTAAGAGGAAGAAAGAGACAGAAGAAATGATGAAGAGGGAGTGCAATAAATGACTGAATGACAAAAAAACAGAGAGAAGCATGCCGAAAATGAAGCAAGAGGACTTCCCTCCTCACCGACTATCCCATCACCATCACCACCACCACCCAAACCCTGGCTCCCATATCTCCATAAAGGCCGATTAAATGAATAGACCGACAGCAACCTCCCTCCCCCTCCCTTCCCCCGTTTTTACAGCTCAATCATACTGAAGACACATAGACTGCTTATCCTGAGTGTCAAAATTGAAAGGGGAACGAAAGGAAGAGAGGGAGAAAGACTGTAAGAAAAGAAAGAGCAAGTAAGGGGAGATAGGCAAGCAAGAGAATAGTGGAGGGGAAGTGGGGGGCGGCCCAAGAGCAATTTCTCTCTTGAATAAAGGAAGAATGGGGGAGGGGGGGGTTGTAAAAAAACAGTAATGGCAAGGCCCCTGGTTCTGGTAAAATAGACTGTGTTATAGGTTCTGGCTCTCGTCCGTTGATTCATTCATTTGTTCATTCCGAGCTCTTTCGTCAAGTCAAGTGCTCGCCTGTCTGTCTTTCCCCTTTTGTGTCCGTGACTCTAGATAAGAGCTGCTGGCATGACTGCTTGGTAGTCATTTAGTTATTATAGAGAGGGAGAGAGAGAGAGACAGAGAGAGACAGAGAGAGGGAGAGGATGGAGGAGTAAGAGAACAGAAAAGAGGATGAAAAGACTAATTCAACAGACAGATAAATGGCTCATTTTGAATGCCCTTTCTTCCTTTTAATTCACCCTCTCATTCGCTCCTGTTTAAATATTTGCTGTTCTCCTCCTCCTCCTCTCACCTGACCGCTCCTTGTTCCTCCTTCAACACGCACACACACACGCACACACTTGACTGTGACATGCAGTCTAATATGCCACAGGAATTGTCTCTCTGAGAGCTATTAAAATGAGATCTTCTCTTCACTAATCCATATTATTGGACGCCAAAACCTTTCAGGGCCTCTGAATAACAACTCCTGCGATATTTCCACAGTTTCCAGAAGGTGACCGTATACTACTCATACACTTTATAATCTAAGGGAGCAAAGGTGTAGGTCACTCGTCTATGTGTTGCCCACAGCTTGAATAAGCAAAATGCTTTTAATTCTTGTCTATGTTTATGAGTTTGTGTACATTTGATCTCTCTTTGACACACACACACAAGCATGTGTGAGGTACATGTCCATGATAGTGTCCCATTCCTTGTGGGAAACTAGAGACACATACTGTGTCTGAAACCTCATTTTCCTCTCCTAATGACATATCAAATGTTTGCATATAGGCCATATCAGTATGGTAATGAGCGTGCACACACACATACACACAGCTTTTGAATAAAAGAACCAATCAAAGAGATATGTGTGTATATGTGTGTGTTGTCACAAGTCTCTAAGGTTGGGCGAGTCTGTGTCAAACATGCCTAGAAACACACAGACACAGACACACACAGACACACACACACACGTCCCTAGCCTTGTTATCCGGGGGCCTGTCTTGCAGGCAGCCTCTCTAACGCTGAGTGATGTTTAAATTAGTTTACAATTTAGCCTCCTCGCTATCCGCAGACGGCTCTTAACTCAGTGTGTGTATGTGATGTGTTTTTGTGTGTGTGTTTGTGCGTGTGTGAGCGTAACAAATTGTTGCCAGTACGGCAGACATCTAATGACTTCAAATTAGCTGCCTGGCGCTCGCCTTGACACGTTGTTACCACTGTTAGCAGCCTGTGTGTGCGTGTGTGTGTGTGTGTGTGCGCGCGCGCGCGTGTATGCAGCGCTGCGCAGCCATATCATGAAGCATAAATTGGCTTCACCTCTCCTCTCTCTACCTCTGTCTTTTTTTTCTCTTTGTTTCTCTGTCTCTCTCCATCAATTTGATTAAAAAAATTACTGTACCATGTCGAGCGAAGACGTGTGCGTGTGTGTCTTCACATGTACACCCTGCAGAGTCAGTCACACACGCACACGCACAAGACGACACGACAAGATGTGAAACAAGACGGCTCCAAAAAGGTTAACAGGTCTATTCTTTTCTATTCTATTCAAGATTTAAGTCATTGTAGTCTCTTTATTGTTTGCCTTTTGTGTGTGTGTGTGTGATGGAGAGTGTGTCTGTGTGTGTGTGTGTGTGTGTGTGTGTGTGTGATGGAGAGTGTGTGTGTGTGTGTGTGTGTGTGTGTGTATAAGAGTCTGATAAAGAATGTTGAGGAGGTGTATTTCTTTCTGACAATCCCTTCCACCCTGAGTGAACAGTAGATCACTTTCTGTGTGTACATGTATGTGTGAGTGTGTGTGCAAGAGAGAGAGAGTATTAGACCAGTGTTCAGTGTTGTAAACAATGAGGATTTCATAAAGTGTCACATGCACGCACGCACGCACACACACACACACACACACACACACACACACACTAGGAAGATGAAGAGTTCTATCTTTCTCTGTGAGCAGTGGATTGCCTTTCTCGTTCATCTAATCACGCCATCTTCTCCTCTCCGCCAAGCAATCGTTGCACTTCGCTCCCACACACACACATACACACACACTCATCCCAGCACATAACCTAGCTACTCAGTCCACTCACTTGTAAAAGTAGTGAGCAAAGGAAAAGGCAGGCCCAATGCAAAACAAGACATTAAATATAGATCAAGTTGTATGTTAGTGTGTATTTTGGTGTGTGAGTTTTCTCTTTGTATGCATGTTATACAAAGTACAGGTGCATCCGAGAGGTGTTTAGAAAGACACGAAGACAGTAGGAGAGAGAGATAAATGGATTAACAGGGCAAATGCAGGACAGGGAGATTAGAGGAAAGGAGATAGTATAGGATTGAAGATGTGTGCTGTTTTGAAAGAGAACAATAAATATTCAAAGAGCTATACTTGGTATATGGATCAATATATATGTCTGCTTACTGTCCATATAGTAGCACATAGATCAATACATTAACAAGAAGCAATGTATATTCCCATCTCTCTTCAGCTCGTTTTCTCTCTTTCTCTCTGTTATTTTCTCATGTATTGATAGGATATAATATAAATCATTTGGAAACCCAACTCCATTGACTTAATTGTTACAGATTTACGCAGCGTGACTGAGTGGTATTTATGCTTCTAATCTGGTGTTTCCCCCTGTACTCTTACAACCTCTTATACTGTTTGAGCAGTGGCAGCAGGGGCTAATTCTATTCTATTCTATTCTATTCTATTCTATTCTATTCTATTCTACGTATAACCATATTTCCAGTCGACAATGAAACTAATCTTTGTGCTAATCTGCGTTAATCTGAGACACTGCTCTGCCCACCTCAGTGCTGTCACAGTAGGCTCCCTCACTAAAACCAAAACCAGATTATAGCTTTCATACATCTTGCTCCCTGTCATTCTCTTCATTTTAGCATTCACCACTATCTTGCTCTTTTCAGCTCCTTTGTTTTCTTATTCACTCATTTTCTCTCTTTTTTTGGCTCATTTGTGTATCAGACATTATGTTAATTTTCTCTTCTTGTCGTCCAGATTCAATTTTCAACAGATTAAGAGAGAAGAGTTAGTTTAAGAAGATTAGATTAGATTCCTCTGTTTTAGTGATCAACCTGTAGAGAGAAACTGATGTGCATAGGCTAAAACAGACATGTTCAGCTGCATATATAAAAAACAATACTCACTGCTTCATAATCAGAATGAAACATTTTCATGGTCCTTTATTTAGTTGGATTTACTTTTTTACCTTTTAAAAATCACCTGCTGTTTTAAAACTCTCTCTGTTGTTTTAAATACCAATATTAACACTGTTACCACACAAAAATATGAATTAATGCTCATTACTGAAAACCACAATTACCTGAAAGCACGTTCTGTGTCAATACACTCTGCGTCTCTCTTACAACAAAACAAAACCTAAAAAAATTATTCTCTACATTGTGCAATGGTTCAAACAGCCTAAGGTGAAGGTTAATTTCACCCTTATTGTATATTTTTATGACATTTTTGCAGCTGTGACTGTTAATACCAGTATAGTAAAGCTATACACACACACACACACACATATATATATGGCACAGTAGAAGTTAAGGGGATTGAACTGTTTAGTTCAAAAGGTCAGATTTCCTGTGTGTGTGTGTCCAATGGGGGCATTTGGTTGGTCAGTTGGAGGAGTCAACAGTTCAAAGTGACTGAGTGTAAGGATTAGGGTGAAAGGTAACACCTTAGCACCAGGTGTGCTTGTATGTATGTAAGTCTGCTTGACCTGCCTCTGGAGCAGCTGATTCCAACCTTGTACTCACTCTGCCATTCACACAGCATGTGTGTATGTGTGTCCATCCTGCATATGTGTGCGGGTGTGTGTATGAACTCTGCTGTAATATGAAATTGAAAAAAAAAATGTATGGATGTACACCTGTGTGTGTGTGTGATAGTGTCACAACATGGAGTCATCTTAGGTTCAGCGTGAAAGTCAGGGTCAGCAGTTTTTTCCCCTTACCTGGGATATGTTTGGCCCAGCCGATGTTCACCACCAGCTCCCTGTCCGCCAGGTCACACAGCGTAGTCAGGGCCTTGATGTCGCTGTCTGGTACTGTCGGGTCAGGCATGGCGTAAATCTTCTCTGGCTCGGCCACCAGCAGGTGAGAGACGATTTTGTTATCTGCAAGGCAGCCAAAGGCAACTGACATGACCACCAGACAAGGAGAAAGACACAGAGACAGAGAGATGGTGAATTTTTGCCGTATTAGGCTACAAGCTGTTCCACACCAATCCGGTGCAAAAATGTGAAAGGTCATATGCAAAGTCCCTCATAACATAAAGGCATTTCCCTAAGTAGCAAAGAAGCCATGTTGACATGTTGTGTCAAATCAACACACAATACATTTCATTATACTCCATAGTATCATGATGTCAGATATTACACATATAGTATTTCACACACACACACACACGCACACACACACACACACACACACATAGTATAGTATTGCACTGTTTATAACACTTGAGTATCAAAAGTAATGCAAGTGTAAAATTTGAGTTTCTAGAACATCTATAAAGTCAGTTTTTACAGTATAATATACAATAGTCAGTTTACAGTTTTTGTGTGATGTCATATCACAATATGCATTTGAAACAATAACAAATAAGAGGATACTTAACTACAATGTGTTGCCTGCATGTCCTGTGGAATTTTCAACAATCAAGCAGGATAATTGATTTGATTGCAGTAATTTGGCAGGAGTAAAGATGAATGCACTTGACAAAAGATCAAAAAATGACTGGAACGTGTCCAGTTTAGGAGATGCTTCAAGGTGTGATTAAAGGTGATTACTGCTGGTGATTCAGGTTGCCCAAAACATTGCCTTTTGCATCACAGCCTTAAGAAGCTTCGCTGATACATACAGAAGGGAAAGATAATACTGAGAGCCGAACAGCTCAGCTGGTAATGGTGACATGTGGTGATGAGATCTCTATGGCCCATTAGTAACAGACTGATACCCTGCTTCCAAATTAATCCACTGACTAATCAAGCATGGGAATAATAACAGAGGATAGAAGGCCAGAGTGAAACAGAAAGAGAGAGAGAAATAAGCAAAGAAAAAAATGGAAGAAGACAGACAGGTAGAAATAGAGCCATGGACAGATTGTAAAAGACAGACAGGAAGAGTCGAGAGAGCGACAGCTAGATGGAGATAAACAGCAAGAGGGAGTGAAACAGAGTTTGGGGGATGAGTTGTGTATTGATCCAACACTCCACCCCCAATTCTGTTATACACACACACAAGCTATATCAGATATATAGCTTGTGTGTGTGTCTGTGTATAGATATATATATGTATATGCTTTCTATCCTCTTCCCTCCAGCTCCAGGGTCGTTTGAGCCAAACCAATCCCAGTCACACTGCAGTATCTGTGGGTAAATCTTATTTAATGTTTCCCTAATTAGAATCAATGGAAGCCCATTTCCAAACCCTGGGCTATTGTTCTGTTCTCACACAATCAATGGGGACGCTGCGGCGAGGGATTGGGCTACAGATAGATAGGCTGTGTGTGTGTATCTGAGACAGAGACAGAGGGACACAAAGATTATTGTGTGTATTGACTGTGAGTGAGAGGAAAAGACCAAGAGACCTAGGAAGTCTGTACGACATTTATCTTTTTAGTGATTTTAGTTTTTGAGATTTGTTTTACATTAAGGAAAAAATATAAACTAGGCATTATAGCCTGAATCGCTGTTGGAGTGGTCACTGGTGATTTCAGTAAATGACTCTTGCAAGATACATGAAAAAAAATGATAACAGGACTAAGATTTAAATATAATTTAACCAGTTCAAGAGAAAACTGACCTATAGGGGAGCTGCGAAGACATTCAGTTACCTGGAACACAAACATGCTCTGTGTATGTAAACACATGCATTATAAACACAAACACACACACACACACACACACACACATAGTGTCCACACATTCTTATTATCCCATCACTTCAATGATTAGTAGTGCAGAAGTCCTGAAAGCTGTTGTGCAGCCATTCAGCATATTGGCCTAAAGCAGAATATGTTCCAGCTTTAAGCAAAATGGGCTTTGGGGACCAAGCTGCTAAACACTACTCAATCTGCACTGCGTGTGTGTGTGTGTGTGTGTGTTATGTGTGCGAGCAGACGGTTAGCTAAAGAGCTAACTCTAGTTTGATGTGGTTGCCAGATTGGATTTAATCCGGATTAGGGTTCTGGCTGCCCCCCCTCCCTTCCTCGCTCCCCCTCCCTCCCCCCCTTCTCTCTCTGAGAAACCTTCCCATTTAGGTTCAGTCTCTCTCTGTCTGTCTCCACCTGTCTCTCTGTCACTCTCACTCACTCTCTCCCTTGTTAATTTTTCAATCATCAGGCTTTGGCGACACTTTCATTCTTTAAAAAATGCAGCCAATCCAGCAGGAGCTAAATTAATACCTTTATAGTGAAATATTACACATATAAAATGTTATGACCCCAAACTGGTAGCAGTAGAGACAGGGAGATAAACTTGGTCGCAAACAGATGGGGTTCTCACTACCCTGTGTCTATTTATGTGTGTGTGTGCGTGTATGTATGTGTGCTTGTGTGTCTGTGTGTTTAAGTGTTTTTACTGTCCAACTGTCCCCATTAGGATAGAAACTGATGGAGGGGCAGTTCCTTGTACTCCTGGTCTCCTGCCTATTACATGAACATCACCTATACTAAGTGATACAATGTGGCAGAATTGAATATTTTCGTGAATATATTGTTTATTTTTAGGGAGGATTTATTTTTCTCTGTGTACTGTCCATTGAATTTGCTTCATTGTTCCCTTTGTGCACTGTGTCAGATGCTGTTGCCACTGTCGCACATGTGTCAATTTGTAGAGTTACTGTGCATGGAGGACAGTATGCAAATTTCTGTCCTAGGGAGTCACTGCTCAAACTCGGAGCGAAAAGGGCTCCACATGTACTGTTGCCAGTCAGAGTTTGTGCGTGTGTTTGAGTGTGTGTGTGTTCTTACATGGCTTCTTGGGAGGCAGAGCCAGCTGTGGGTTCAGGTATGGACTGTTGTCCGCATCTATCCGGCGTTTATACTTCTGTCTCCCACCGCGAACCCTGTCCAGACGAACACCTGTAAGAAATGATTGAAGAAGTGGATCAATACACTGTGCATGACACTGGCGTTAAGAGACTTTTCTGACTATTTAACAAGAACACAAGAAATAATGATAATAAATATGCAAATATGCAAAACATTTTAAAAGAGAAAGTGGAAAGGAAGGGAAGATCCTGATTCTACTGTTTCTGCAGTGCATGCATGTATGTATGTGTTTGTCTATGTATGCAAGCTTGCTAAACTCACTTGCCTCTTTTATTCTACAACAAGATTCATTTATAGAGACACCATTAGAGTAAAAGGCCTCTCTCTCTCCCCCACATTGTCTCTCTGGCTTTCTGACTTACTCTTTTCCCGTCTCTTGCCCAATCTCTGTCTCTCTGTTGCTGTGTCTCTCTCTCTCTGTCTCGTTAATTAATTGACACAAAGGAGTCCTAATTTAATTAGGCCTATCTCTCAGGGGATTGGATGTTACCGTGGTTACCACTTAAAGATGGATAAGGAAGACAGAGGTGTCATGTACCCTGGAGGAGAGAGGAGAGGAGAGGAGAGGAGAGGAGAGGAGAGGAGAAGAGGAATCTGAGAGGGCATTCAAGTATTTCAAAGCTAACACTAACTGCATTGTTTGTGGAAAGAATGCAAAATGACTTTTGCAGAATGGCTGCAGAGCGAGGCCCACGATGTGTCTCTCTTCCCCCTTTTATATATTATTATATATAAATATATATATAGATATTATATATTTAAATAATTTAGAAGTATTAATCTATTGATTTGTACAATAAATCTAATCATTTTAATGCTACTCTATGTCAGCTATCATTTAGGTCTACTTCATTTCAACCTAAACCATGTACCAGCTTTTTGAATTGCTCATTTGATGAAATCAGGCCTATCAATTACAGCAAAAAAGCTCCTGGCAGTAGCAACAGTGGCGTCATTGTAATAAGTACAGGAGAAATGGGAAGTTAACACAACCAGTAAAAGCCACTAACTCTCGACAGACATCAAGAACAACATCTACACTCCATCATTAGATGATGAACACACTTATTGAGTGAGTGATCTGGGTAGTGGAAGTGAGAGGGGAAGAATTAGAATGACTAAAAAACTAATTTTAGTTCCTGTTTTTTATACTTTCTGTTATTGAAGATTCAAAGCGACTGCAATTGGAACTGTTCAACTTAGAAGGTGACTTAGCTGGTTTGCTCAGAAGTTGGTTGGTTTGCTGAGTAAGTGAAACCCAACCAAAATCAGTGTTAATAGAATGCCTGTATAGTGCTTTAAACTCCAGCAACATTGATTTGAATGGATTTCTGATGCAAAGTGCATTTAAAACAGTCAGGATTTGATATAAATGTACAGACTGAGAGAGAAAAGGAGGGTGAGGGGAAAGTGAGAGAACAGAAGAGAGAGATTTGCTAACACACAGAGATTTAAATCATCTGAAAAATGTGCTGATCATGACGAAGACAACACACAGAAAAGATTTAACAGAAAGACTTCCTATTGGTAGAAAAGAGGGAAAGAAATGTCAGGGAGCATGTTTGTGCATTTGTAAGTGCCTGTAAGTGGATGTTTTCCCCTGATTTATTTGTGCTTGCACATGTTGGTGGCTGCTTATTCAAAACATGTTACAGTGAAGTGAGTGCACACATCTTTTCTACGGAAATTTAGTCATTTAGAAACCTCTAACTAGCCTAGGCAGTGGCCAATGCACTGAACTGACCATGACATACACCTGTGTGCGTGTGTGTGTGTGTGTGTGTGTGTGTGTGTGTGTGTGTGTGTGTGTGTGTGTGTGTGCTTAAGACAGAAATAGGTAGACAGAAGGGCTGACAGTCCAGGTACAGTGGGGGATGGGGCAGTGTCAACAAACGGTCAAGAAACTCTTAACACCAGGGGGTAAAAACCCACTCAAACACCCACTCTCTGCTTGCTCTCTCACACACATAGTCGCACATCTATGTTTCTCTAACCCACACCCCCATGTTGTGTTTGGGTAAGCCCTGACAAGCTGCTTGCTCAGTCACTACCTGGGTCAGTGGTTGGTCAGAATGGAAGAGGGAGATGGAGAGAAAGCAGAAATGTTGCTTAATAGGGAGGATGAAGAAAGACGAAACTAAAAACAGGGTTTGAGGAAAGCTTAAAGGTTCCATATTGTAGAAAGTGAGATTTCCATATTTGATTATCAAGCTGGTCTAGGCGCTATATAAATACGGTGAAAGTGTCAGAACGCTCAATCCACTGTGAAATGCACACAGCCCATGCCCTCAGCATGGCTGAGGGTGCAAAAACATCAGCAGAGCTTATGCAAAAACATGGTGGCCCACGCTGCTCAGGCCTCGGCGAGTTGACCAATCAGAGCAGACTGGGTCTTTTTTGGGAGGTGGCGTTAAATGAGCAGGCGCTAAAACTGAGTGTTTCAGACAGGTGGTGAACAGAGGTGCTGCAGCAATGCACAGGATGGAAAAAACATTGTGTTTTTGAACACTTCTAACAGACTTGAAATTAAAAGTATAAACCTGAAAATGCGCATAATATGGCACCTCCAAATCATTAGGTAAGTGTGTCTCAATAACATGGCTACATATATTCAAATTCAGATTCAAATTAAGTTCGGTGAGAAATGAATCAACATTTGATGCAGGTGTCAAAAAGCCTACTGTGTTTCCCATGTCTGTGCCGTGGCATCACTTGTGCATGCATTTAAGATGCACCTCCTGTTAAGCCCTCCAATCACATACCTACTTTGAGTAGGTATGTGATATGCAAACATGCATAGTGCCATCAAATATCCGGGTGGCACCACCAGCCTGCTCACTCATTTAAAAAGGCAGCAGGTATCAAAACAGAAGAAAACCGCACTGACTGCACTGTTTCCAGTGGGAGCAGTTAACCCGATGCAATGCAAGCATCTACAACCAGCTCCTGCTCTAGTTAGGGGCAGTGTTTTGCCTTTGTGCCACACAGTAATTCAACTTATTTTCAGTTTAAAGTACAACACTGAGATTGGTAGATGCTGACAGCCCACTCAGCGACATTCTTATTTATTCTAAATTCACAAAAAAATGAACACAGTCAATCTACACACACTTCATCTCATATTACTCTCTCACACAAACTCTCACATGCAGACTCTCAATTTTTCTCTTTCTTTTTTTCTTACACCTACAAGACCCACTGCTCTGCTGAGATCACTTTATAAAGAGCCCTCTCTAACTACCTCATCTATTTTCCACCAAATTAACTCTCTCTCAGCACTGATTAATGATCAAATCTAAATGAATCAAATTAAAAATTGAAAATTATATTTCCAAAGCCCACAAAAAAGAGACAGGAGGAGGCTAGGGGGGAGAGTGAGAGTGCTGTACCTCCTCTTAACAAATGAGCCTTCAAATCATAAAGAATGGGAAAGAGAGGTGAGGAGGGAGGCAATGGAGAGAGGAGAGTAGGGGAAAAGGGTCAGGGGAGAGGAAATGTAAGAATCAGAAAAAAATGATGGAAAAATAAAAGGAAAGGGAAGAACAAAATAATTGAATGGTGAATGGTTAAGAAATTGAATAAAAAGATGAGAGAAAAATAGAAAGAAAAATGTTGATAAAACATGCTAAAAAGCATTAATAGGAGATTATGATAAAAGAAAGTGAAGGAAAAAGAGAACAGAGGCAAGAGGAGTAGAGTATAGGTTGTGAAACAAGAGGAGAAGGGGAGGGGTAAGTAATGGATGGGCCAGTAAACAAAAGAAGAAAAGAGAATAAGAAAAAAAAAAGAAATGAGAGAGAAAAGGAAGGATGAAGTGAGAGCTAATAAAAGAAAATGAGATAGGAGTAGAATAATGAGAGAAAAGGAAATAACCATGAAAGCAAACAACAGAACGAAGCCCACAGAGGTTATACGCCTTAATTATATGCTTTAATTATTATGTCAACTAACAGAACGCCTCTACTCAGTCCACTGCTTCTACTTACATGGAGCACAGTGTGTGTAAACTGTATTTTATTGTATTTCTTACCATATAATTAATAAAACCTTTTTTACTTTTTAAAAAATGTGTTGAGTAAGATACCTGTTTTCATTGTACCACTTTCGTCATATACATAAACACACGCACACACAGTGACAGTGATGAAGGTGAATCATTCCTATCGTGGGAATATTGCTGCCTGTCAATAGCACGATCTGCGCTGATCAGATCAGCATAGATTTTACGCTGCACTGGCGTCACTCAGTGTCAGCGTGTGTGTGTGTGTGCATGCGTGTGTGTGTTTGAACAGTGAGGGATTGTGAGAGAAATGCCTTTGACACCTAAGTGCTTTTGAAGAGAGAAGCGGCAAGCATGGGAAGAGAAAGGCAGAATGGAGAGGAAAAGAAGAGAGCGGAGAGGAAGACACAAAATGGATTGATTTCAGATGGTCAATGATATGATACGAGAGTGAGAGAATGAAAGAGGGTGAGAACAGGAGTGAAGGATAGAGTGGAGAGTAGGAAGACAAATAAAATGATTGATTTCTGTTGGTCACAGCAAAGAGAAACAGGGATGACAAGAGGAAGAGAGCATTTAAAGGGGCAGAGACAAGGAAACACAGAGATGGAGAGGAAAAGAGAGATTGGAGTTTTATGATAATTGAAGTTGTAACAGGGTTGAAGTCTCTCTTCCACGTTAGACCAGGTTATCACCTTATGTTTCTGTGTGTGTATTTGTGAGTGTGTGTGTGTGTGTGTGTGATACCACAGTGCTGATGTAATAACATAAAAGGTTTTGCTATGTGGGTCTAAGAACTGATGGGCGAGTAGATTGGGTGAGACAACAGACCCATTTAAATCTAATGTGTGTGTGTGTGTGTCTTCTGCATGTGAGGAACAATAAGAAAAAACAGGATAAAGAAAACAAATGTTAACACTTAGCTACAGGAATACCAGATTAGGGATTATTTTGTTTGTATTTTTCTTCACGTTGGTAAAGGTTTTCTCGCTCAAATCTGAGACACTGACAGAAGACATCTTAAAGAAAGCGAGGAGAATAAAGAGAGCATGAGCGAGGGGGCGGAGGGGAGATTAAGAGGAAAGTGTGTGTAATGTCATGCAGTGACGTTTGTTTAGACCAGAACAGATCAGAACAGCAGTGCCTGAGGCAGCGGGCAGGTGGCTGTCACTGGTGTGTGAATACGTGTGTGTGTGTAAATGCGGGCATGTGTGTGAGACCATGTGAGGTCCCTAAGAAAATCATGCCTTTTCCACATTAATGGCATTTTTTACCTTTTAAGGCCATTTTTTGAAAATATAGCAATACATTTATACTACTAACTACTGTACACCCAACACTTCTGAGATGAGGGTTTTTATTTTACACTCGAGGCTACACTTTATTTTCTTGTTGCTTTTGATATGCGAGTTTGATGAAAGCACTGCTATTGTGTGCTGTCAAATATAACTTAAAACCTAATAAAACAGCTAAATTTTGTTTCCATCCTCTGTTAAATACATTGCTATTCCCAAAGAGCCACATCTGGTCTCCTCTCAACACAAACAGAAAGAAAGTGTATGTGAAAGAGAGCGGACCACTTAGGCAGATCTCTCACAGTATTTCCATTATCGCTCCTTTCTAGCTAGGATGCAACCAGATGCCACTCACACACACACTCGCTTAGGACAGACACTACAGGGCCAGATTTAGCTACAAGTTTCCCATGGGGGAACACCAGACGCCACCAGTTGTCTGGCGCTCCTCTCCTCTGTTTCCCCGTCCTCTCCTCTTGTCCCTCTCCCCATCAATCGCTCTCCCCTCCTGTACTTTCATTCTTTCCTCCCTTTTTCTTGCATTCCTCTCTGTCGTCCCACAAACCGGGTTCTCCTTGTCATTTCATCTTCTATTTTTTACCTTTTTAATCAATGACATCTTTAAAATAATGTGTCCTTTGTGGGCGACAAATTATCTTTGTGTGTTTTGCATGTGAACATGTGTTGGCCAGTCATCTTGAGTGTGGTGTGTATGACTGCATGTGTGTGCAGCAATGAGATTGGATAGCTGCAGTCAGGACTGTTGAGGTATGAAGAGTTATGATGCACACTACCAGCTGTATGTACACACACACACACACACACACACACTCACATGCACTCACACAGACTGGGGCCTTCCACCCGATCTCACTCATTAGGTCTTAGAGGCCGTGGGGAGCACGGCCAAAGTTGGCACATGCAGTTACTGTGTGTATGTGTGTGTGTGTATGTGTGTGTGGGGCAGTATGCCAAGGTTTATATTTGCGGTCTGTGGACTTGTCTCTCTAGCAGTCCACCATCTGAATCCAGCTGGCCGTTTACGGCAATATAGAGATGGAGGCTTTGGTTGTGGATTCAACACATTCTGTGTGTTTAACCATGATTCATCAGACGTGCCATCATCAAAGCTGTTATGTTGTAAGGGAGCAAATCTGTCAATATGACCATATGTACAATATACATGCATACTGAATATTGTTGGCTCCTGGACTGCCTGCCTCTGCCAAAGCCTTTCATGTTCAAATGTCTGATCTGTGTTTTGTATTCTGTTCGTGACAATTGTATGCATTACTGCTGAATTTGAATGCATTATGTCTGTCTTGCCTTGCCAGTTGTGGATAAAAAGAAATAACTGTGACAGCTACAGTGTTGCTACCTTTGCTGCTACCTTTGTTTTTAACTTGTCAAATAGACAAGATTAAATGAAAACATATTTACTGAGTTCAGCATTTGTTCAAAATCACTTTCAACCTTTTCCTTTTCCTGTTTCCTTTACCTGCAATAACACCCACGTTCTCTCACCCCCCCTCCCCTCTGTCTGGGCAGATGTAAGCTCCGCCCCTGTAACCTTTCGGTCTTCAGCTGACGCATCATTATGACCTCATTAAAAATGGACAGACAGCCATTGCCAGAGGGAAAGTTCTCATAATTTAGTCAGGCCTTTTAATTGCCTCGCTCCAGAAATTAGCTGCTACATATTGGTGGGTGGGTGCCCCATGTTCGTTCATTCCTTCAGTCCACCCCGACCCCCCCTCTCGTTTACTCCTCTCCTCTGGATGAGAAACATACAATATTCCACACGGACAGGGCTGTGTGTGTGTATTCACATGATCAGGTGTGTGTTTAAGAGAATGTGTGAAGAAAAGGCTCCACTCTGAGTTGGTTTACTGACCCTCTGGCCTCTTGTTCGCCTCTTTCCGTCTCACTCGCTCACACACAAACACCCACACACGCGCACACACACCCACACACACACACACACTCACACACACTTCCTTGCTGCCTCACTTGCTCTTCATCTCACCCTTTCTGTCTCCCAGGGCGACAAAGCTAATTTGAGGCAGATCTTGCCCTGAGGGGTAAACTACAGCATCTACACACACACTCTACCCCATGTCCTCCACCCCACTCCCACTCCACCTTTACCACTTTATCTTCACCTTTCTCCCGTGAGCTAGCCCCTGACAACCACAGTTAGCTCTGATGCTAACTGATCTAGCCACTTAACATTATCATCTATGTAATTTTGCTGCAACGATGCATCTACCCAGAAGGGCGACATGAAACACAGCAGCCTCTGTTCTTGAATCTCTTGTGTGCAAAGGATTGTGGTTGAGAGTGTTAAAATGTTTAACCAGGTAGTATCACAATATCATTCTCTGCTTTGGTCTTATAAGGATGTATTATTATTGGTCGAGTGTAAAATGTCATTCAACCCGATGTACCAAATATTTGATGAAATAATCCACACAGGGATTTGAAAATGAAACACAAATGTTTGATATGGTCAGTAATTGGCAATAATTTCCAGACTAGATGTTCTTTATCGGTAATTGGTTTGATTTGAACTGGGCAAAGGCCTTTCCAGTGACACTGCTGCATTAAAATGGGTTTAAGTTGGTGGGATTCTTTTTTTAGAACAACAATTCAAGGGGATGTTTGATGATGTTTTGCACTTGGTCTTTAAAAATGACAATCAATGAAATTATAACTTAATATCTTGAGCAGAATAATGCAACGGTGAAGGGATACATTTAGCTCCATTTTATGGTTATTGATCTTTTTCAAAAATTCCCAGTTCAGACAGAGTGAAAATGAGACATAAGAAAATGGATGTATCAATTTTCTAAATGACCCTTATTCATATGTAGAGTGGGACCCCCTGTATTAAATTCACACCCAGCACAACAAATGGGGTGGCTGTGGTCTGTCAGGTTGATGTATATATATGTAGGCCTTGGTGTGTGTGTGCATGTTTGTGTGTGAGTATAATGCATGTGTTTGGAGCAGGGAAGCAGCAGCAAGAAAAGGCAGCTATAGTTCTGCTCTTTTATTGGCTTAGTGGGCAAACCACAGTCCTGAAGAGGTAAAATCGATAGCATGTCTACCGTTTGATTCTTGTTCACTCGTTGCTAAAGAAAATATAGGTAACAATGTGTTTAAAAGTGTAGCGTTAAAAGGAACTGACCGCTAAAAAATATTCTCTTGCAGCTGATGGCTTTGTTTCGAGTTTTAAAGACAAGGGCGGTGTGGTTTCTGCGTCCAGTAGGAGGTTGCAGCGTGAGCCTTGTGAACTGTGAGACTGTTGGAGCTGCCAATAATACATGCAATTACACGTGTGTGTGTTTGTGGCCACACACACATATGCGAGACAAAACAGGAGATGAGACACAGGTTCTGCCTATGTCAGACCAACGGGGAGAACAAACGCCACGACAGCAGCTTGTTGGCAGTGTGTGTGTGTGTGTGTGAAAAAGAGAGACAGATGAGCATGCTTTTACAGTGAAGTAAAACTGTGCTGTTGGAGGCAGTGAAATGTCTGAATTTTGTGCGAGGGTGTTTAAGTATGGCTAAAGCTCTGAGGCATCTCATTTTGAATTTTTCTTTTGTAATTTTAGTCTTTTTTTCTACAACCAATATTAATATTTGTCACAATTATATTACAATTATTAAAAGTTTTACTGTAGAATTAGTCAAAAAGATCAATAATTTTTTTTAACCAAGCAGTGTTATATGTTTTTGTTTGCAAAGTTGTATTTTTGCAGTCTTTGTGAAAAATGTGTTATTTCACATTGCTTTGTCATAGCTTTTGTGGATAAAATTCATACTGCATATGTGGGACAAAAGCTATTTCCCTCAAACAGTTATGCTGTCACATAATAACGTCTGAGTGGGCGAGAAGCAGCAGGTATGGATGAGTGCCATGGTGCCAACAGGATGGAGAGGAAAGGCAGAAGAGAAGCAACAGAAACAGGACAATAATACCGAGTGGGAGAACTGGAGGGAGCGGTGAAGACAGGAATGGATAGAGGGAGGGCTGGCAGGCGTCGGCAGAGGCACGCTCCCTGACCACTGTAAGAAAGGGGGCGTAGGCCAGGTCTCCCATCAATTACAACCTTGACCCTCCTCTCTTCTCCTTTCTATCTCTCACACACTTTCTGCTTCATTCAACCATCCTCCCCCTGCCTCTCATCCTCCCCTGGTCCCTCTCCTCTGCTCCTATAAATCAATCTCTTCTCCCTCCCCTCTTCCCTCCCTCCCCTCTCCCACCTTCCCCCTCCCACTACACCTCTCTCTCTCTCTCTCCCTCTCTCTCTATCGGCCCTCCTCTTCATCCCTTGCCACTCCTCTCTCTCCTTTCATCGTTGGAAGTGCAGTGGGAGTAGAAAGGTCAGAGGTGGGCAGACGAGAGGGAGAGAAAGAGGCAGAGGCAACAAGGGAGTGTGAAAATGAGAGAGTGAGTGTATTTAATCAAAGTGGTGTGGGGGCAGATAATATCACTTGTTTTTCTTTTTTTTACCTTTCTTTGCCACTGAACAACTGCTGAGTGTGAGTGTTGCTATTATCCAGTAATTTCTATGTTTAGCTCATTTAGGTAAAGTGAAACAAGGGTCTTTGTGTGCACACGTGCTCTCAGAAGCTATTACATGTAAATGGGGTATGTGGAATTGAAAAGTGAAAACACATAATACTTCAATATTAAGTCACTGTGAGAAAAGAAGACAGACAACAGAGGTAAGGTAGGAGAGAAACAGAGCTGTGAACACATGTGGATATAAAAAGAGACTGAAAGTGTTTAGATGGAAGTGAGAAGGAAGCAAGAGGTACACAAAGCAAACAGAAACAGATTACAATATACAGTAGATAAAAGAAATATTAACAATTTCTTAGAAGTGTTACATGTAGCATTGTTCAACATCACTAAATCATTGTCAAACATTGGTGTTTCTTGGTATATATACTATAAACCAATGATACCGTGTTGGAATAAATGGCTGGTCTGTATTTATGGCACAGGTTGTTCTTGTGTTCTTCAAACTTAAAGCAACACTTCTCTGTACGGATTTATTGAATCTTTATCCAAAATCAACAGATTTGACTTAATTTTTCCATATCTTTGACATTTACTTCACCATGTGTCATGAAGTGAAACTGCAGCCATTTTTAATGTTTCATTCTTTAAAACAGCATCTCCAGGAGTCATAAATAAATCTGGTTGATCACTTGCAAGATTTAATGCATTGTCATGTGACAGTGTCAAAACACTGTACAGAGGTTGGTAGAGGTTGCTGATCTAATCAGCACTGACCTCTGTTAACCGAATAAATAAACACACTTAATAGGCTTTAAATGCTACGTGTAGCACGTTTAACAGAGAAAGATAAGGAAGAGACCTTTTCCCTTACCCTCCCTCAGCATGCCCACAGTCAGACACTTCATGAAGCGGCAGGCCTGGCACGACTTGCGTCTCCTCTTGGTGATCTCACACTCGTTGGTGGCTGGACAGCTGTACTCAATGTTGCCTGTATGTAGACATGTTGGAGGAAGAGAGAAAGGAAGGTTTCATTTTAGATAGACACATCAACAGACAGCAGGGCAGACAACTTGTTCGACACCAGTACTCAACACATCCTGCTGCACAGACAGAAGAAAAAACATACATATAGTACATGTTTTCATTTAGATGGACAGAGAGAGAAAACTATAGACACAAACACAAACACGCTGATACAATAAAATAAACCCTGGTCTTGATTTTTACTTTAATATGGCCCTTTGTTGGCATCATGGCCCTATACAGCAAAGAGCAAATGCTGAAGCTTCATAAAGTTCTAACTTTGTTTAAAAACTGGCAAAGAAAACAGTGTATTTGTGTGTCTTATATGAATATACCGCAAACGTGCATGTGTCATGGCTTGAGCGAGCTGAGGTTGCGTGACTAGCTGCAGTTCACTCATGGTAACACTCAGGTGTAGAGCTGAGGTTAAGATTATTAACTCATCTAAGTCTATTAACTTCACAACCTTTGCCAGCAAAAACAACAACACCTGGAGTTGTCGACTGTCTCACTATTTCTTTTCTCTTTGTTGTGGGTAACTCACTTCCCAAGTAGCATTTCAGATACACCACTGCGTATTCAATATTTAAGAATCTCTCTCTTTGGTTTCCCTTCCTTTTTACCATGCTTCATCAGTCTCTCTTTACATCTTCCTATTTCTGTATTATAATATGTCCTTTGACTTTGCCTCCTGTTTTCGTTCCCATTTTATTCGCTTGTTTTATTTTCTCATTCTCAGCTTCAGTCTCCACCAGTTCTGCTCATTTCCTCCGCTAATAATTTACTTCCAGTCAGCTCTAGAGCAAAACACAGTTGTGGGGACAGTTTGGATGGTTACAGAATTGTTCAAACGGTTTTATTTCTTCAGGAAGGTTTATTTATCTCTCCTATGAGCTGTGCTGAGATTTGAACCAGAAAACCCATTTTTCCCTTCCTCCTGTGCCCACCTGACAACTACAGTACCCCAGCAAGCCAATGCATCTCCAACTGAAACAGAGTAAACAGTGATTACTATTGACTGCTGCTGTGGAGAGGATGTTTTCTCATTACTGGGCTGATTAAGGGGGCTAGTTAGCTTGGGAAAAGGCTAAATGCATGAACACTTCTTAATGGGTAACAAGATGCTCATTAAACAGCCTTGTTAGTTATAGGCTAAACATGCTAAACACTGGGGGAACCCTTACAGTCTAATGGACACTACTAATGGGACTAGTTAGCTTACACCCAACCTTTACATGCTGATGATATAGGAGGAGCAGACTAATTCAGCAATTAAGAGGGACACTTACCTAGTGCTAAGGCTAAATGTGCTAATGACACAGATTCTGCATGGGTTAATGGGTGGTCAGTAAAAGGCCTTGTTCGTGCGAGGCTTAACAGGCAAGTGATGCTAAATGGACAACTGCAGTAAAGAGTCACTTACAGGGCTGCAGCACTAATGCTAAATGTGCTAAATCCTCACTAAGAACAAAAAAATGCTGACACTGACAGATGCTTAGTGTTACTACGGAAGTGGGGTCTATACGCAGTAATAACAATGTATATTATTTGTTGATTAAAGTGATACCCATGAGAGAAATCACAATGTTTGAATTCGAAATGACAGTTCCTCACCTCAACCAGGATTATTACCTGAACTGAGAGTGTGCTAGATTTTAAAACTAGCATATTTGCATAAAAGGCACTTGATATTACAGACTGTACATATTCAGAGAGGGGTTAGGTACTGTAGGCATTAATTACAGACCAATATAAAGGTGTGACCTAAGTCATGTGGCTGTAGATTTTTGTATGCTCAGACACAGACATAAACACCCTTCTTCAGAGTGAGGGTATAGGGTAGGAATTAAAAAAGAAGGGTTTATATCAGGATGTCATAGCTCTCTGTGCATGTGTGTATGCGTGCGTGCCTTTATGTGTCTTACTGTGCACTGGGGTGGGCTTAGAGCGGAGAGGTTCTTGGAAGCCCCTATGTATAACATGGGAGTTTGTACTTGTGTGTTGGTGTGAGTGAGAGGGATATATGAGGTCCTCAAATCCCCTGCAATCTCCTTTGAGATGTGTGTGTATGTCCACCTGCTGCATGACAATTGACCACCATTGTACAGGCTGTGCAATATGACCGTTCGTGTGCGTTTTTGGCCTGCCACACTCTTTGAGCTGTCGTTGTTTTTACCTCTTCTTATCTACTTTACACCTCTAACTTTGTCCCGACATAAGTTCAGCCTCTCCCTCCCATTCGCTTTCTTTTCTTGCTACCTTGGCTTTTTATTAGATAGTTTTAACTGGGGAGCTGAAGAGAATATATAGTTAGAGGGTGAAAGAGGTGACTAGGGAAGGTTTCTGGACCAGATTCCAATCCAACACAATGCAGTTACATGCCATTCTCTTAGCCCAGTGATTCACCAAGATACCCCCTACCATTTTACATGCAGCAACATGCAGATATGTTTTGTGCATTTTCAGCTATTGAGGAATTTGCTTATTTTCTTTAGGACAGTATGAACAGTACTATCACACAAACTCCCTCGCTGGATCGTCCCACCTACCGTTTTCACTGCACCCATTCCTTTGCTCTACATCACCATCACCTTTCTCATCTTCCTCATTCCTGCTCTTATCCACCTTTCTTTGTCCCTCTTGCTGTCTTCCTCTTCCCATTTCATTGCCCTATCCCTCCCTCTCCCACACTTTGCCCTCCTCCTCACTCCCCTTTATCCCTCTCTCTCAATAAGGGAGTGATAGATGCAGGTTGTCAGGTGTCGCTGGACTGACGCCACAGAAACAGCAGCTGCCACAGCCACTTCCTCCATGCTGTGGCGCACACACACACACACACACACACACACACACACACACGCATACCACTAATTCCTTCCTACATCCATGTGCCCAGTCCACCCTCCCCATTCTCCTCTTTCTCTCACTCCTTGTTTCAACTTGGTTTTTTATCCAAACTGGTGTACACATCTCCTCCCCTCTCCTCTTTTCTCCTCTCATCTCCTCTCCCACCCCATGCTCTCCTCCCTGTCCAGCTGGAGGTGTTTTTTTGGTGATTACCTGCGGTTTTATTGGCTAATGGGTTGAAACATACCAATATGTCTGCCGCTGCCCATCTGAGGCTGGCCCTGCTTTCGAGCCAAGATACACACACTAACACACAACTGCACATAAACACAGGCATATCTGCACAGAAATACACATAAACTTGCACTCATTTACATGGATGAACACAAGCCCACACACAGACACACAGGGTAATGCACACATCCACTCGAGCTGTGGATGCGCTTGGTTTGCGTGGTAGCCAAAGATAATGTCATGACCCATTTGTTCCAGTGGATCCAAGACTGCTCAGTCTGTGTCCAAACAAACATTAACAGTAGTACTATAGCATAGATATTGATAAAACTGAAGTTTGGCCTCACATTGATAGATTTTCTTTATTAATAACTAGTTGTCTCCATTCAAAATTGATTCTTAGCAAATTCTTCATAAACATCCACGAAATTCTATGTTAATTATGACCAAGAATGCAAAATAGTGGCTGTGATTTAAATCCCTTTTGTGGCTCTAGTCTCAACATGGCATCCATCCATTTGCTCACTAGCCTTTCGTGACAGTCCTGTAACTAGTTTGGCCAAAGTCTTGACCCATAACCTCAAACTCAAGCCTTCCTGATCTGCAACATGTCAACTACAGGAGAAGGGAGGATTACAAATAGAGTGAAAATGAGGCCGTGAGAGAGGTGGGACAGAGCATTGCTTTAAATCTATTCAAGGTCATACACTGAAGAGGCTCTACTGTCAACATGGCATCATATCTACACGTTTGCAGGGCTCTTGTATTTAATCTGTAACTGCGTCCTCACCTATGTAACCTTTAACAAGTCCTCAAAATGAAATGAGACATGTGGAATTGGTCAACTAATAGACACTACAGCCATGACAGATGAAGTAAGGGTTAAATCTACACACGGAGTGATTACAAAGCCATGTGTGTGACTGTCTATGCATGTGTGTTGGTGTCCACGTGTGAATGTGCTTCTGAGTTTGTGTGTCTCTGCCTTTATCTCTGTATGTGTGTGCTGCAATCTCTTTGTCAAGATTGCACCGTGTCCTGATCTCATCCCATAATAAACACATACAGGTCATCTCTAGGTAGTGGTGACCATCTAGTGGATGTAAGATTTCAACCTCCCCACATCTCTCTGTGTCTCGCTCTCTCTCTCTGGGGCTTTACAGGGAAAGCTGCTTATCGGAGGCAAAAGAAAGCAGCGACAGATAGGTGGATGGATGAAAACGCAGATAGATGAATCCTGTCTGATATGACTGACTGACTGACTGACTCAATGGATCGATGACGGCTGGCTGGCCGTCTGACTGGTAGCTTGGTTATGGCAGTGGCATACAGAATGACAAGAAGGCTGTCCTGCTGACTGATGGGTCCTATTAGTTACAAGCTATTTTAAAACCTAAAAAAATAATTAAAGATTATTACCCAAACATTAAGTCTTCATAGGTTTATCATTTGCTTACCGACTGTTTCACAAGGTCAAAACACCAAGGCGGTCGCAATATAATAATGATAAATAATAATTTCAAATTCAGTAAAATTTCCCTGACTTCCTAAACCTAAAAGTGCTTCACATAGCTATGTTTAATGGATTATTAAATGCACTACTACATATTTCTTATTGCCAGCAAATCCCATGAAACCCAAGCCAATAATTTTGCCATAGAGGTCAAAAATATGCCAGTGACATATTTGACATGACATGTTCCTTTTATATGATTCTATACATATATATAAAGTGACAGATTAGCACATTGTTGGTTTTGGTCCAGTCCTTTTGGAATTGTTTGTACTCACAAAAGTACATAATATCACCATCTTAAACAGTCTAGTTAGTATGTGCTTTAGGTGTGCTTGCTGTGGAGAGAAACAAGTGAAAACCATCATAAAATCCAATGAATTTGTCAGTCAAGTTGTAGATTTTGTTCAGTGCCATATCTGTTAAACAAGTTATGTTAAAGTAGAATGGCTGCATATCACTCAACTGGGTGGATTAATGAACAAATTGCTGCCTTACTGGCTTGCTTTACGGCTGACTGGACTGACCTGTGCTGTACAAGAGTAAATGACGGACATAAAGGTGATCAAGTTGAGAGGTTGAGTTTGACTTGAATATCCAGAAAACTGGAGAGGATAACCTAAATACCTGTGCACTTCCTGGACTACTTCTCCCTCGAACAAGAGACAAGCAAAGGATTACTGAGCCTAATTCCTGGTACTCTTCTCATCATGTGGATTACTGCTCTATCCCTTCTCTCCTCTACCCCTAACCTCAACTCCCGACCCCCAGACATAACCTCTGACCTTCTTCTGACACTACGTTATCTCCTAGACAACAGGCTTATAGCTAACACGCTTCCTGTGAAGCATAAGCAGCTAGATCTGTAAATGCAAACACTACCTGGAAATTACTCTTTGCTGTTGATGAAGAGTCAAGGTTGAAGGTGAAAAGGAGGTGTGTCTTGCAATTGCTGTGCATGGAGTGCATGCATGGACCTGATTGGATGCTTGTATGTGAGCGTGTGTATGTGCATGCGTGACAGGAAGAGAAATGGTGAAGGACAGAGGAAAAAATAGACTGTGGTGTGTGTCCTGGTGGCTCACTTAGCAGACAGAGGAGGATACATGTACCATATAAAAATCTGGGTTCACATCTGGCCTGGGGCTTTCATCATCTGTCCTGGATCTAGCATAATGGCTCAGGTGTGTGTGCATGTGTGACAGAGTGCACTTTATGTGTGTTTATGTGTGTATGAACTTCATGTGGAAAAACTACAGTTTATGTTTTGGGTGCTACAGTATGTGTGCAATACTCCTCTGAAAGGCTGTGCCTTTTAAAGTTCAACATGGAAAAAAAACATATCACCTTTAACTTCTGACGTGTCCCCCGAAGCTAACCCTGTCATGTGTCATGTGTCATTTTGTTGTAATGTATTTATGGCCTGCCATGTACTCTCATAGCTTCATAAATGCAAATTCGGAAGAAATCAAATTACAATAACTAGAAAAAACATTTTTTGACAGCTTTAAAGGCCTGCCATTAAAGGCCTAACAAATATTGATGTAAAACCACACAGACACTCAAAGTAAAGACAAGGTTGAAGACTGAAAATTAGAGGCAGAATGAATGCAAATCTGTGATTGTAGACCTGATACAGCAAGAGATAGACACAGAGACAGAGACAGAGAGGTAGACAGACATACATAGAGGGATAATTATGGACAGAAAGTCAAAATGGAAGCCAACCTTGGATGGTGCGTTTGAAGAAGGCCTTGCAGGCCTCACAGGATGCCACTCCATAGTGGTACCCTGACGCAATGTCCCCGCACACCAGACACAGCCTCTTGGGCATCGAATTCAACATGTACTCGCACTTAATCTGTGAATCTTCCCCAATAGTTGACGAACAGTCCTCATAACGCTTTGATCCGGGACCGCCAGCAGGACCCAGGGGTCCTGCGTTGGAGCCGTAAAGGCTCGGGGAGTCTAAGCCGTTGGGGTGACCGTTCATCGTGGACGAATAGGAGCCTGAGGCGTCACTGGAGCCACCAGGGGAGTGATGGTTTAGACTGTCAGTCAGGGAGGCAGGACTAGACGGCTCAGTCTTTATATAAGAGGACGGACAGTTGGATTCAAGGTGGCGCTCCTTACTGGACATTCTGCAGAGAAGCCTGAGGGAGTGAGACGGGAACAATTAGACAAAGGAGAGGAAGAAAGTATTACAAGAAAATGTCACGTGTAAAACGTAGAAGAATTCTGGATATTTATACAGAAGACAGAAAACCAATTGAGCAAAGGGTGAGAGGGAAGGCAGAGGTAGAGGAAAATAGATACAGTTAAGGTGATGTTCAATGAAAGAAATTCATTTTTTGAAAGTCAAATTATAGCAATAATTTGTTCTGATGTTATATTTCCTCATTGTCACTTTCTATGATGGATTTATATTTTTCCACTGAGCCTGACACACACACACACACATACACACACAATGCATCCGTCACATTTGTTACTCTTTTCTTCAGAGAAATGACAGAGTTGTGCAGAGAGAGAAAGAAGGGAGGACGTAAGAAAAGAACAGGAGACTTAAACATAAAAAATCAACAGAATGTGGCTCATTAGGGGAACTGTGTGTGAAAGACAGTAGCAGAGATGCATCTCTAGTAGCACACGGTCACAAAAACACATGCACATGCTCGAGCCGACGGTCATCCGTCACTCTCCAGTCAATAGCAGCTTGTTCTACATGAAGGTAATCAGTAAGCAGCCTCTCTGCTGCTCAATCATCCCACAGACAGCCTCACACATACATGATGCTCTCACACACACACACACACACACACACACACACACACACACAGATTCATACGCTTACATTCGAGCGTAGAAGACACAGTAGAAGAAGTTAGGGAAGGAAGTCTAAAACAAAACCGTGCTTCAAAAAAAAAAAAAAAAGAATCTCGGCTAATCAGTGCTGAAGTATTACTGTATTCCTCTCCTCGTCTCTTGTTCTTTTCTGCTTTCCCCTTCCTTCCTCTATTTTGCTTCCCTTCTCCCTCCCTCTCTCCTCTCCTGCTTTTCCTTCTTCGTTTCCCTGAGGAGGCTGACTGGTGTCTTGTTAATGGCAGTTGTAATTAACAGCTATCTTCTCTCTGTCCATATCTCTCCATCCTTCCCTTTGTCTACC
The DNA here is from genome assembly GCF_017976325.1 of Chelmon rostratus. Taxonomy (NCBI): domain Eukaryota; kingdom Metazoa; phylum Chordata; class Actinopteri; order Chaetodontiformes; family Chaetodontidae; genus Chelmon; species Chelmon rostratus. Next base: position 8,958,872 of record NC_055658.1, read on the forward strand.
TTACTATCTATCTGCCTGTCTCCCTATCACTTCCTATTCACTGCCATCTCTCTCTCTCACACACTCTAACTCTTTCCACTCTCTCTTTCTCATCCTCTTTGCATTACCACTCTCTATTCCTCTAACCCTGCCCTCCCTCCCTTCTCTCCCATTTCATTGTTAAAGGCAGAAAGCACAAAAGGGGTTTTTAATTAAGGCAGGATGCTGCTAAACGAGGGGCTTCTAAAGTCCAGTCGGCCTGTAAAAGATCCCTGTTCTACAGGGACCCATAAAACACAGACAGCGCCTTGACAGAGAATGGAGAGCCGGCCGGGAGAGGGACGGGTGGGGGGAATGGGGAATGGATATAGACAGGAAAACAGGTAGGAAGCAGACAGCCAGCCATAGCAAGAAACAGGCAGAAGGAGAGGAAGAGGAGCTGGCTGCAGTGACTGATGATAGCCAAATGACAGACAGCAGTTTCACATCTGATTTGTTAGGATTTATAATGTGCAGCAGAACTTTAATGTGTTTGAGCAGCAAGATGAGACAAAGCTGTCCTCTTTCTTTAGCCAAACCTACACAGGTACTGTGAGGCAAACACGCTCTTTTACCAGAAATTCAATGCTTTTTTGAGTCCATTTTTCCTTTCATAAAGTGACATGACATTTATAATGTACAATACTTTGCCCCCCCCCCAAACCTTTCATCATATATTTTATTCCCACCACCACTTCTTCCCTCCCCTCCCTGCAGGTCCTTCTAATTCAGTGACTCTATTAATCGTGGCTTTGTGGTATTCACCAATGTCTATAAATCCATTTATCTGATGCTAAGGTAGGCCTTCAGTTTGCAGTGAGGGGGGGCGCTGCGAAAAGGTTTGGACACAAATCAAGAAAGAGAAGAGGAGGTATAAAGGGATAGAGAGAGTGGAGGGAGGGATACAGAATGAGAGACGGAAACATATATAAGGTGCTAGAGTAAGCGAAGAAGAAATAAATGTAAATGTGGGAAAGAGTGATGGGATGGCGAGAGATCGCACGGCGTTGTCTATGTCCTAGCAGAGGGGGAGAAAACATAGTGGCGACAGAAAAGAGAGTAGACCCATTTAAGTAGATGATGTGATGGTGATGATTTAATCTCTCCTTTTTCACTCTTTATGCTCTTTTGTGCCCCCTCCCTTCGACCGTCAATCCCTCTGAGTACCATTAAGTGAAAGAGTTTAAGTGCCAAAAGATCTCAGGCGCTTTTTTTCCATCTCTCTCAAATTCTCATCTATCTCTCTTTCCTTCTTCCTCTCCTCTCCTCTTTGCTCCATCTCTCTCTTTTCCTCTTATCATCTCTTTTTCTCCCACTCACATCTTTCCTATGTGCTCTCTCTCTTTCTCTCTCTCTCTCCGCTTATAAATGAAAAATAATGGCAGTCGAAGGGGGAGGAATAAAAAGAATAAAAAAAGAAGACATGCGTGCAGAGGAGAGGAGAAGAGGAAAGAAGATTAAGAAATCACAGCCAGTGCGCTGTGCCGAGCGAGAGGTTGAATGCATTTATGTATGTATGTTATCAGTATAATTATGGCGCTATGTAACGACGGCTCAGTGCTGAAAGAGCAGTCTTATTGTGCCTGTCTGCTCTTCAGATGAGTGCGGAGAGAGAGAGGGAAGGAGTTGGGTCTCAATTTTTTAATCAATTCTGTATGTTTTTAGGTATTTAAAGAGATTTATATAAAGAGGAAAAGGCTTGAGTGCGTGTCTTTTTCTTTTTTGTCTTTTCACAAGGAGCTCAAAGACATGAGCAGTGTGTCAGGACATGATTACAGTAAAAACACAAAAGAAGAGCAGTAATCAGATTTTAGTATTAGCTGCTTTTCTTAATTCTGTTGCAGAAAATGGGTTTTGAATTCCTCTTTCTTTATTCCTGCTATTCTGTACGTTTTTGCTGCATGTCAGTGGAACAGCAACATATTGTAACATACTTGAGGTTTTTGGGTTTTTTTTAATGCCGTGTCTAAGAAGTGGTACAAAGCGCCTTTTTTCTCACATTGGCATATATAATTCTCTCATTTCGTTTTATGCTACTGGGTGTCATAATGAAAGCAATTACTTCCTTTGTTCATTCTTAGATGCTTTGAGTAATTTGAGAGAAAATCTTGTTCACTTACCAAAGAAGACACATAAAAGATTTCACGTGAACAACATCAAACAAAAAGAAGGCTAACTGGACTGGTGGACACTTTCAATAAAAAAGTTATTTTGTTGGAGTTACAAAAAGCATTTCTTGAACTCTTTGAAATAAATAACTTGAGTTAACTCACCTATGTTTATAAAACATTTAAAATTAGTGCCCGTGATAAAATTTAACACAACAGCAGGAGCAATGGGACAAAAGTGGCTGTTTAGTTTCTGCAGACATCAAATATTCAGCAGGCCGATTTAGCCCTCCCTTACTGAGAGAGAACACACACACACAAACACACACACACACACACACAGGGCAGAAAGATTACCACCTTCCCTTGTCTCCATTTCCACCTCTATCCCTGTCATTTTCTCTTTGTCTTTGTTCCTATTTCTGTTTTTCATTTCTCACTTTTTGAAGGCACAGTGACTCGTGAAAGAGAGATAAATATGTGGATCTGTGGACAGAAGCGGCAGAAAGAATAGAATGATGTCTTGAAAATGAAAGAAAGGAAAAAGAAGAAGAAGAAGAAGAATCTTTTTTTTCCTGTGTGTTTTGAAGGAAGGTGGGCCACTTTCGTATGACAAGCTGTCATTAGAGCGGTGGGCTGATGCAGCGCCCTGACAACTGGCAGGGACAAACATACAATCATCGTATTAGAGCAACTACTCTCTGCCTCACTGTGTGTCTCTGTGCTGTTTGCCGCGTGCTCCTTTAGTCTGTGTTTCTGTGTGCACTCCCTTATTATATACAATCTTTGTGCGACTGCCTCGCTAGATGGCGGTCATAAACACAAACTGATCCTCAAACTACTCCAAACTGCTTCTGTCCCACCCCAGGCTAGACAAGAGAAGAGGATGGAGCAGTGTGAGTTGCTGCGAGTTGAATAGAGGTTTACAACAGACAGTCTGGGTGTCATTTTAACATTCACCTACCACAAATCAGAGGTTTAGATAACACTTGGTTCAGTTTGTTTCTGACCTGCCTGATTGTCTGACTGTTCACGTTGCTTGCCCTGCTGGACTCTTCGGTCAATGTCAACTAGGAATTACATCCGTAACTAAAAATGTTATCAGAACAAATAAAACTGATGGTCTTACAAGCAAAATATGATCGACAACACTCAAATTTTTTTTTATGTGAAGGGAATTAACATAGATAAAATGAGCAGCTAAGATGTAAACATTTAGAGCTTACAGTAACAATGATAATAGCTTTTAAAATATACGTTCCTCTCTTAAGAACAAGTGCATTTGATAACCGCAATAAACTTCAGTGCATGCAGAGGTATGAAGCATCTCACTGTCCAGACAATATTTTAAAAAACAAATTCCTATGGAAAAAGCGATAAAAATGAGTAGAGGAGGATAAGAGGAGAGAGGAAAGAGAAGTGGTAGCAATAGAGACAGAGAAGGGAGAAGTGCTGACAGTGTAGCTACAGCGGGTTGGCTAATACCTTTCCATCACACCAAGCATTGTGCTCTCGATGCTGATAAGAACACACAGTCCAATAAGCAAAAAGAAAAAAAGAGAGAGAGAGAAAAACCCACACAATTCTATCTAGATGATACCGGCAATGCTTTGGAAAAGTTATGGAAGGATGGAATGCAGAAAAGAAAATACATTGAATTAAAGAATGGAGTAAGGACGGAATTGGAGCAAAAAAAATGCATTTACATTTCCATAGTCAAATGAATAGAATGATTTCATCAATAGACTGAATTGCTTTTTCAGCCCCTACACTCTTCTGTTTACTTTTCTTTCTTTGCTCTATTTCTCTCTACTTTAGTCCATTTTCAAGCCTCTCCTATCTGTGGAGGGTTGTTGAACTGCTTGTCAGCTTGTCAGCTCGATACATGCGGCAGTGATAAAAATACTGGTATATAAAAACACCGAGCGACTTGACTTGTTAGCTGCACACTGATGAGTAGGTTACCGCTGCTGTGCTTTTCTATTTTCTGGGGGCTGCATTATTGGACTGGGGCAGGAAATAAAAAAAACTCAAACACATGCATATAAAAATGCACAGAAAAAATATTTTTCATGTGTGGCATTTCCCAAGTAAGTAGTAATTGAATCTGTGTTTTGGCATGTGCATTGTGTACGGCGTGTGCATAGTTAAAAGGCAGAGAAATACAGGGAGAAAATAATCTGTGTGTCGCTGTCTAGTGTTGCTGTCCGCTTGTGTGAGTGTGCCTGTTTGAGTTTAGCTCCATAGACTCACAGTGTGTTGATGATTATAGTTGTTTTCAGGGAGAGAAATGAATAAAATAAGAACTAAAAACTCACGCAGCGACAGTCAATCTAAACCACTCTCCCTCCTACTGAGCTCTCTCTCGCCCTCTCTTTCCTGCTCTCTTTGGGTCTCAATCTCTCTCTGGCTAGTCCTTTCTACTTCTCACACAAACACACTCTATCATTGCTTCGCTTGTCTTTCTCACTCATCCACACCCTGCCACACACACCATCTTACACCCCACACAAACACACACACACACACACACACACACACACACACACACCAGGGAGCAGATCAATTGTTACAGTGTTAGTCGGGCAGGAAACCTGTAATTCACTTCATTGGCTGCAGAATAAACCCCTGATTACATACAATCAATGTGATAATGGCTAAAACACATTCTGCCCAATGGGCTGCCGGGCTGTAAAGACCGGCAGAGGAGAGGAAATGTGAGTGTGTGTGTGTCTATATTCCTGAGCGTATGTGTCCGTGACTGTGTCTGTGTGTTTAGACACTCCTTCTAGGTATGAATTTTAATATAACAAACACAAACCTACACACACCTTTGCCGCGCACGACTATCCACAGACACATACACGGGTGTGAAATGAATTGGGTAAGACTTACAGAGGCACACTAGTAGGGCTAAAGCTGTTATGATGCTTCCTGGGGTTTATAAAGTTGACACACACAATCGCACACACACACATGCACGCACGCGCACGCACACACACACACACACACATTGTGTAGATGTGAGTGGACAAACAGTGGGAAACAGCACACACAGGGCAGGCTCAGCCAAACACGATTGATTAAGAATTATGTGCTTTCCAAACTGCAGACTGCAAACTATTCAGGGATATCATGTTGAGTCAGGTGATATCAATGTATCTCATCTATTTTCAATCTTCATGCTGTTGTTGAAACAGATTCACGTATGTCCGTCTTCTCTTTTCCTTTTTCGGCCTGTTTTCTTCTCTGAAAAGGTGATTAAATCAAAAATTTTTGAGGGAATTCCTTTTTCCAGTCAGAGTCTTCCTCGGCCTGAATAAAGGATGATTTGGATTTGACAGTCTGACTGCATTGGTACAGTTATTTAAGTGAAAAGATACGAAGAGGTTGAGCTTGTTCAAGGCAAAAACGTTAAGGCAGTGCACTGCGAACCCTGTGTGTGTGTGTGTGTGTGTATGTGTGTCAGATGGGAATCTTGATGATTTAGGTCATTTTCTTGCGGAGCAGTGGCTGATAAGTGTGTTGCTGCCAGGCACTATCTTTGTCACCACGTCTCTCTCTCTCCATACCTCTCTCTTTGTCTCTCTCTCTTTGCCCCTCTTTCTGTCTCCTTTATCTGCTGTGTGTCATTGTATTTGTAAGGGTGGTTGTCTACTGTAAGAACAGTGCTTCAAACCTCTGAAACAGCAGGAGTACAGTTAACAGTTTGTCTGTTAGCTATATTCAAGCATTGACTGGCTAAATAGTCAAATCCATACATTACAGAAAAATTGCATGTCTAAATCTGCTCTCTGTTGGACTTGGCAGACTAAATTGCACACCATATACTTGGAGTGTTTGTGCAGGGGTATGAGGGATATACATTGTAGGCTGGTTCCTGTATAAAAGAAAGGTCATTGATCAAGGTGAGTGTTCGTCTGCCTTTCTGTGTGTGTGTGTGTGCGCGCGCATGCGTGTGTGGATTAGCAGTGTTATCGCTGAGCATTAGGGGTGCAACAGCTCTTCCAAACAGTTACCGATGCTTGCCATTGTAGCAGACACACATGCATTCATACACACACTCAGACACACATTTGACCATTCGTGTACAGTGAGACATACAGCTCCCCTACACTCCCTCGCACTCTTTCTGTCTCTCTCTCATACTCACACAGATAGAGACCCGGGCAAGGTGCCGTATCAAATGAAATTGCACAGAAGTATAATAAAAAAAAGTGTTTAAAAAACAAAATATCCCCCATCGGATTAAAAACACATTTTATTAAGCAGATGGTGAAAGAGGATTTCCACTCTAGTAAATATGACAGGGCTTTTAAATGTGACACGGGAGGGAGGCAGACAGAGGGGAGGGGAGGAAGAGGGAAACAGACAAGGAGGGAATGGGAAAAGAGAGCGCAGTGCTGCAAAAGAGAGGAGAGATAGAGTGAGTGAAGTTAAGGGGTGCTCAATCTGAGAGAATGAGGGGAAAAGTGGAATAAAGGAGAAAAAGAAATATAGGAGGGGAGAGAGAGGAGGGGAGAGGACGGGAGAGGAGCGTCAAAGCTGCATTCTTTAAGCAGATCAGATTTGGGGAAATTGGGCTGTCACTACAGGATTGTGATGATTTACACCTATCCATCACAGGGAGAGAGAGAGAAGCAGAGCTAGAGTATGTACAATAATGCACAGCATCTGTAAAAATTGAGGAAATCTGTCCTAAACAGGCTGAGTTCACATCTTACTTTTCAAATGAACATCCTATATCCTAATAATGCATTTACAAACAGGAAGTAGATACACTATTTTCTTCTGTCATTTCTCATTTAATGTCAATATTAATGATAGGCATAAATATGAAGTGATTTCTAGAAATTCAGCCAATTCATTACTTTTACTTTATGATTACACTACATGACAGGTATTGTGGGTCAAAAGAACAAAGCAAATGTCTTGGATTATGACTAAAAAAATAAATTTCCTCTGACATCACCCAAATATATTAAATAAGAAGTTGAGAGTAAGACCCGACCCTACAGGCAGAACATTTTGCTGCTGCACGTTTTGAACTGAATTGATCTGTATTGTCACCAGCTGCTGTTGACACTCGTCCCCTCTGCCTCCTTGCCTCTCTTCCCTCTCTCTCCCCTTGCCCTCCTTCCTCCCCCTCCCCCTCCCCTCACTGCTGGCTGATGCACCTTACTGCCTCGCTCCTGGACCATCTGTTAGGGAATCTAATTCACATCCAGTCATAATCAGGTTTTCTGGAGTGCCCACTGTCTCTGCCTCTCTTTCTGTGTCTCTGTCTCTTTCTGGTCTGCCTGCATCTCTCTGTCTATTTTATATTCTGTCTCTGATTGCCTGTCTTTCATTTACATTGTCCACGTCAGTCTGTCTTAATTCTGTATTAGGACATTGAATCTTCCTCTCCTTGTTCCTTTCTGTACACTTCCTCCAGTAAAAAACACAAAACTGGCACCAGTGCAAGAAGAATGATACAACAACTTCATCTGATCTCATTGTACGAATTTTTAGGTTTTAAATATTTTGGTTGTATTACACTATAATGCATATAATGCACTACTGCCTATCTTTGCAGAATTAGCTTTGCTTGCACAAGGTTTTATACTTTGCTTTTCTACAAACTCATTATCTTTAAAAATAATAACAAACTGCAATGTTTTAAATACATTTTAATGGTAAAATTAATATTTAAGCATTAATGTGACATCGTCTGAAAAAATTAGAAACCGCATAAATGCAGCACCTTAACTTTGCATATTTGTGTGTGCATAATAGTGTAGGTATGTGTGTCTGTTTATCCATGACTGAGAATAAGGCGAGCTGAGGTGAAGGGGGTGGAAGTTAATGAGAGGTGAGTGTCTGAAACCCTCTTTCTCTCTTTCTCTCTCTCTCTGCTCCGGCAGTAATCCTCTTCTATAAATCTGCAATCCAATCAGCGTTGTCCACACTTACACACACACGCACACAAACACACACACGCACACACACACACAAACACACATACACACACAGAGCTGTTGGGAGGCCCATCTGTGTGTTAAGGCAATCTGCTTTATCATTATGATTACATTGGGTTCAGTTTACAGCAACGTGTGTGCGTGTGCGTGTGTGTGTGTATGTGCCTGTGTGTTCTGTGTTGTGTGTGTGTATTCAAGTGCACCCTGGCTGCCTGACATTAATCACATTCCCATGGTTTGATGGCCTAAATAAAAATAGGAATAATATTGTTGCTGTCCAATGAAAACTGCAGATCCCCAAAAACAAATTAGGAATTTCGTCAGAACTCAAAAAAGTTTCCATGAATAAAGGATCCACAAAACAAAGCGCATGAAAAGTGTCCACATTACTTTAATACATTACTAAAGAAAACAGTTTTTTGATGGATTTAATGAGCGAATGCCATTCTCACTCTCAGTCGCAACAACAGAAAAACAAAATACTGTTACAAATAAAAAATAATTTACATGCTTTTTGAAATGCTTATATTTTGGCTACAAATACATAAATACTGTTTAATAACAAATTAAATCAAATTAAAGTTTTTTTTTTATACCAAGGCTGCATTAAGTGCATGTTTGTGTGAGAACGTGCATGTTAATCGTGTGACTAAATCCCATCAACACAGTTGGAGGTCAGACATCCTGGCGAAAGTGGTCATGTGACGCTTGTGTGAATAAAATGCACTCTTTCTACCATGTGTGTATGAAAATACAATGTATGTACTGTATGTATTTGTATTTGTGTGACAGGGCAAGTTAAGTTGTGGTGAATTCATCCTAATTCACCCTAATTAGTTACTTTAGTTACAGTAGCAAAAGCACAGGTGTAATTAATCAAATTAATGAATTCCACTTAGCTGCTTCAGTTTCAGGGTCCTGGTATTGTTCATGCTGCTTCACTGTCACACTGTCATATCAAGTCAAAATGCCTGCTGTGAAAAAGGCCCATTGTGAGCTTATTCTTTACCATAAACTGTCTTTTTGTTCTGATTCATAACATTAAGTATCAAGTTGTGAACTTTCCCCAACTGAGGAATATTGTTGGGTCACATCTGAGTCTTGACATAGTTTTGGCAGTTGAATTCACAATTACAGCATTAACTGTTTTAACTTGGTCCAAAACCAAATGCGGCAGAAATAATGTTTCCCAATTCATAGTGTAGTGTGTGTGTCTCTCTGTGTGTGCGAATGTAATGTGTGACCTCAAGCCATGGCGTGACTCCCTAGCCTCTGGCAAACCTTTACACCTCTCATCACCAGACTTCACTCTCTGCCAACACACACACACACACACACACACACACACACACACACATTTTGCTAGTAATACTCTTGTTGGTGATTGGCTGAGAGTCTGCGTGAGAATGGCTTGCCAGACCTCTAATTGGCTTGACCCAGACTAACCCTGAAATCCTATTGGACTAAGACTTCCCAGTCTACAGTGTACACATGAATACGCACACACAGACACACATACACACACACACTTAAAATTAAAGGGCTTTGCAAAAGCCTACCAATGCACTAATCAATAATGTTCTATTAGGCTGCAACAATACTACAACAATAAAAGCATAATACACGATCGTAATGTTCATTTAGGTAGTCATGTCCGTTAGTGAGATTGTACAACATAATGTTGTTTGGTGGCAGAATAAAGACATGACCACTGACTGAATACATCAAATCCTTATTCATCAGTATAGAACAAGAAATAAAGAGAGCAGGAAGTTTATCTGAGCACTTTTTCCTACAAATAATGTCAGTTCAAATAATTTGTTAGAGCCTGGCCACAGCAAGCCCAGGTGAGAAAAAATATAATAAAATCTAAATGTAAAGCAGAAAACACACACATACTCATGCTCATTTGCATATAATAGTGCAATAAGACTGAATTATGCTAATTATAATATACAAAACACATACTTACAATTACAGCTTTGCAATCTGGGCATGTGGCTGTTATCCAGGGGAACAGAATAATTAAAAGACAGAGAGAAGAAGGGGCCGAGAGGGAAGAAGAATACGAAGAGAGGGAAATGTGTCTGTGTTTCATGCGTCACACATTTGCCGTGTTTAAACATGAAACAAGCAGCATATTTACCGTTTATGTTCTAAAAATGGACCATGGCAGCCCTCAGTTTCACCTGCCTCAATCAACACAAACCTAGAACTGGTTTCCACTGGAGAACTTTAAAGTGAAATTTCACTTTGGTTAAAACTTTATATGCTTTATTGCACATGCAGATGGCATGGGGGATTACTGTTATGGTAAAAGTAACTGTCCTTCAACCAAATGATATGATTTAAAGCCTCTGTGCTGCGACACATTTGCACTACTGAAGTGTCCTTGAGCTGGAAGTTAAATCCCGCTGCCTTGTGATACAGCATATATACTGTAAAAGTATTAGTTAAAAGATAGTGCTATAGGTGAAGTGTGTAGCAGTAGCCACAAGGGTTATCCAGGTACTATCATTTTAAAAATATAATATTTGCCTTTAGACACTAAGCAAATACACACACGCATGGACACAGACATACAGACACACACACAGACGAAACTTTATCTGATAGTGGCAGATGAATAGGCAGACAGAAAATGGGGAGAGAGAGTGGTATGACAAGCAACAAAGGTCGCAGGCTGGAATCAAACCGGTGACAGTTGTGATCATGTGGGACACACTGTAACTACATGGCTGCACTTTAAAGATTTAAATCTGCTTTCTGCATGCGTAATATTGCCTTTTGCATCTAGTGACACAAAAGCTGAGAAGCTTTATCGTGTCTATGCAGAAAATTTAAAATGTACTTCAGTCAAAAGGAGAACCTAAATTAGGAAATAAATCAATGAAATTGAAGAAAAGCACAAATACATAACACTCATATTCTAATCATAGTAGAACGTTACCTCTCTCAAAGCTGTACCACTCTCACGCACACACACGCACACACTCACTGACCACTTAAAACACTGGCTTTTGATGTCTCAAACTGCTTGCCTTTTCTTTCTCTTTCATCTGAGGTTTATAGAGGTCAAGTGTGGCTTTTGTGTAAAACACAACTTAACAGATACATAGATTCTTTTTCTTTCGCGTCTCTCTCTCTGTCTCTCTTCGTGCGTCTTTGGTCCTGTCGTCATTCCGTCTTACCTGGGGTTGTAGAGGGCATGTGCGTCTCTCATGTGGTTGGCCTCTAGTGGATCGTAGCTCTGGTGCATCCTCCAGGCGCCAGCGCCGCATTTACTATAGGTTGACTTGGAGTTATCTTCACTGCTGCTGTTCACCAATGGTCCCTTCGATAAGTTCATTCTGTAGGCAGGGGCAAAGTGAGAGAAGGAGGGGTGAAAATATGGCCAGTGCAACAGAACAAGGTAAAGAAATGGCAGGTGGGAAAAAGCAGCTCAGGCCTGGCCTTTTAACAGTACTTGAGTGGATTAGTTATTATTATATGGCTATTCTAGTGTCAAGAGAAATCTGTTAAAAATTTGCTAAAAATCGTTCAGGGACATTCAAATAGTGCATATCATGTAATAAAACTTGAAAACATGTGGAGAAAAAATAAATGGAGAAACTTAATTAACAATTTCAAAGTACCAGAATCTAGTAGAGTAAAAACGACAGCATTACAAAAACATGAACATCTCTAAAAACTGTACTAAAGATCTTTCAACATTCAATACATTTTCATTAAACATTTTTAACATTTTATTTTTTCTTTCTTTCTTTTTTTTTTTTTTTAGAACAGGTGAGGGCACTGACAGGGATACAAAAAAGAAGTAAAAGGCTTCCAGAAAGATATAGAAAAACAAAGACAGTACAAATGTTCTGCAGTGATGCAGTGTGAGGAAAATAAATTTTTAGCCGATGGAATGTGTAGTTAATGCACACACAACAGACACACACACACACATTAAAACGTATGCTTTCTCCCGGTCTGTATTCCCGCGGTAGATATAACAGCCACAGTATACGCAAACTGTTATACGAGCAAGCAACTACTGAGCACATGCAGACAGTCAAAAAAACACAGGTCCAAAGACACGTAGAACGACTGTCTGACGCACAGGCTGACATGCTGAGAGCAACGACAGGCAGGCAGACAGACAGCTGTCAGCCGGACAGACAGATGCACAGAGGACGGGTTCTGACTTCTAACCAGTACACGAGACTTTTGTTCACGTTAACATATTTCTGTCGAATACATCTGTCTGTGCCCACATGCATCGCTGGACGCGTCAGACTGCTAATTGAAGCACACCCCAGCTGTGTTTAACGTCAGAGGAGTTTTACCAGTTTTAGCCCTGGAACAGGCTTTCAAACTGAGGGAATAAAAAAGTAAAGGCACCGGAGGAGCGACTGCTATCCATCAATCAAAACCAGCGCTGTCGTCAGGGGAGGAGCTGTTGTCAGGGTGATAAGGTCACCGTGGGCAACAGAATCAAAATCATCCACTGCAAAAAATAAATTAATTAAATAACATGGCGTGAGAGAAAAAGAGGGACAGGACTTAGAGTGGATGTCAAAGAGAAGGAGAGAAGGCAGGGTTTGTGATAAAACTGCCTGGGTGGCCTACATTTAAACCAAACTATCAGGGGAGAACGCAGCGGGGCTGTTGAGAAGAAAAGCACTTTATTACAGGCGGACAAAATATAGGAAATACAGAAACCATTTCAGACTGGGGAACAGATGTCAGGACACAACTGGTAATAAAGTGATCCGTCTAAAATAATGCAAACTGCATAAGAGATGCCTGCTGGCGACGCTAGAGGCAAACCCTGTGCTTTGCATTTGTATGTGTTTTGCATAATGACAGATAAGTTCAAAAAAAGATGATGCTTATTCTAAAACTGATCTAAAAAAGCGAAAAATGATTTATTATTGATACTCAAAGTTGAATCTTTGCTGAGCAAGTCTACTGATTTTAACAAGAACACTTTTCCGTTGGTTTTTGAAGAATCCTTTCACTGTCAGACAATCTGGGAAATCTTTAAGCCACAGAATGAGCTAAATAGCTACTATACAAAATAATCTGATTTTCTGATTGCTGTGGATTTTTCCTGTCGTCACCACATTCCTGTGTGCGTGTTGCCTCAGACGTAGTGTGTCGGTAAACACAGCAGGATGTTGGTATGTGTCACAAGCTGATAGACACATGTTTACCACACAAACACACACTACACAGACATTTGTGTGTGTGTGTGTGTGTGTGTGTGTGTCGTCCCACTGTGGGTTCCTGTTTAGGTGAGGGCCATGTAGACAGACAGGTAGACAGACCAATCACTTGTCTGACAGCCATCCCTCCCTCCATCCACAGAGCTGGGTCAGCTCAGTGAGAGGTGGAGGGCCAGGGTGTGTAATATGTAGGTTTTAGTTCCACTCTGGTGAATAGGAGGAATCGATATCTTGCTGCTGCTGCTGCTTCAAACACTTATTGGCTTTGGTTGCGGTGTCACAATGCTATATAGACAGGCAACACTTAATACTGCTTTTTTTATTGGGGAGAGTCCTGGTGTGACACCAGACTAAGGTACATCCAGTACCTTGTACACGTGATGTTGTTGTTTGAATCCCAATCCCTGACTTCCCAGTCACATGTTCAATGAATTGTCATAATAGACAAAGTAAAAGTACAGTAGAGATGAATACAGGAAGAAGAAAGGAAGAGATTCAGCTGACATTTGAAGGGTGAAGTAGCTTATTATTTAGCTTTACATCCTCATTACCATAAACCATGAGAAGTAGTTTTATAAAGAAAAGCTGACTTTATCAAGTTCTGAGATGAATGACCATTACAATATTTTAGCTGAACGGCAAAAAGCTTTTTGATTTTGCAGAAATCATTCTCCAGTCTGCCATCTGCATTAACCCAGAGACTAAAACTGTTAGGGATTACAAAGAGAGATTCTGTTATATTACATTATACCTTATGGCAAGGTAATCGGATATTTTTTCATGTCTTTATTCAATCCAGAGGATTAAATTTAGGTGAAAAGGCGTCTTAAAATCAGCAGATTTTAAATCAGGCATTAACAGTAGTTTGTTATTCAATTCAATACGGGAAATTCTTTCAAGAGAAAAAGTACAATACACACATGGTGCTGGTGCTGATCTATACATGTAAGAAAGAAAAATCAGAATTTAACACACCAAACATTTTTCTCTATCTGTAGAGATTATTTTAAGGAACCTGTCGTTTTAGGGATACATATAGACCAAGTAAAAATCTCTGCTCATTAATATTTATATGTGCGTACAACGTAAAAGGAGAGAATAACGGGGGAGAGTATTAACCTATGTGATTCTACCTAACCTATTTCACGCTCCTGTCAGTACATGTGAGCGGCACCAGCACACACATTGTGGATGTAAGAAGGTTTGTGTGCGGGTGCGTGTGCGAACGTAGGGAGATCATGGGTGTCTTTCTGATGCTCAGTGACTCGCTCATGTGTTGCTGGCCCATCTGTGAACAGAATGACCATGACACAGTATGTGTGTGTGTACGTGTGTGTGTGTGTGTGTGTGTGTGTGCGAGACGTGGTGATGCAGTGATTGATGAGACAGTTGCCATTCTTGCTAATGCAAAATGCACCTATCCCTGAAGGGAGCAAATGCCACAACACACACACACACACACACACACACACAGGGCTAAAATAGCCCTACCTAATTACCCCTCTAGTTGGGGCAGTGTGATGTCTTCCAGTCACATGCATATCCACAAACATACATACACATAGTTTCATAAACAAACACAGTTGCACGCACATATGAGCAGTGACAAATGTTCAGTTTCTTGCATTTGAACAATAAAACTGTGGGGCCCATGATATTTTCCATCTCTGTGCTCTTGGTGGTAAATGGTGGTGAAATGACTGCACGTAGTATATACACTGTTAATTGCTCGAAATAACAATGTCAGAAAATTGTAAGCATGTGTGACATAATGATGACATATTTGTCATCAGCATCAAGTCTCCTAAGTAGTGTCGACAAAGACATGTAAACATTTGTATGTGTGTGTGTGTGTGTGTGCGCGTGTTGGGGAGACATTAAAATTATCATTGGATAATCACAGATACTGCCTGCATAAATATGTTTGTATACAAATGTTTGTGACTATGTTTCTCTTCGTGTGTCTGCACGTACATGAGGGCAGGTGGGGTTCGACGCAGCCCTTTGTGTGTCTGAGTGGATGTGGATGTGTGTGCGCGTTAGCGTTAGCGACGGGAGCTGTTAGCGGGGCAGGCGGCAGATGGGCTGTCGGCCTTAATAGGGACTGAGCGGGTGCAGAAAGGTGACAGCTCCACAAGGGAGGGGCATGCAGGGAGGGAGAGTAGGAGTGTGTGTGCGGGTGGGGGGTGAATGGTGAAGGAAGACGGGGATAAGGGGGAATTGAATTATCTGCGGAGGTCAAGAAAAGTGTGGATCAGCTGCGTAGAGGAACGCACCTCCTGGGGGCAAGAGGTGTTTATGTTGAATTTATGCAATATGCACATTTGGATATATATATATATATATATATATATATATTTTGACTGATGATAAGTTTTGTTGTCGACCACATAATACGTGAAAATATTTGAAAACAGTGATAGAAGCTGTGGGTGTCGCCGCACCTCTAAATATATAAAGTGCTGAAAGAAAGCGTTTAGTTTGCTTATATTTTCATTTAACTTCCAACATATAAAAATGAAACGTGCTGCTAGATTTTACAAAGTACAACTTAAGTTGTCCTGCGCAGACTTAGAACACACAATAAAAACACACAAGAATAGGGGCCATACACACAGGATAACTGAATTGCTGGGACAATTAAAGGGGTAAAGAAGCAGGAGCACTGTCAAGCTGCTCATCCTGTTGTGAAAAAACCTACAAATCAGCAGCTGTGTGTCCTCAACTGATTTGTTAAAGACCTTTACTTTCCCTCAAATATACCTTATGATGTGAATGACATGATAAACTTTCAAACATACATTTCATATCATGCATTTTACACAGAGGGGCAGAGATGACGTACCAATATGTTTGCAATAAGAGAGTTTTTTAGTAAGTTTTGCTTGTTTGTTTTTGCAATATAACAAACTGCTTTATCTTTTGTCAGTGATAAATTGGGACTGAGCGAGAAAGAAAAAACAAAAAACATCAAATGACAAACTAAAGTCACTATCTGTGTCAATAAAATATGTATCACATTTTGTTCATTTTGAATAATTTCGATGTTATGGTGCTGAACTTCTACATCTATTGACATTTAAAGGCAATAAGGAGTTATGAGCAAGCAAACAGAGGAAAATTTAAAAACCTTTTTTTAGCAGTTTCTCCTTGTCCACAAGAATTCCAGTGCGTACCTGAAAAAGTTTGAAAACAGTGATCGAAGCTGTGGGCATTACCACACTTCTAAATATATAAAGTGCTTTTTGCTTTCATGCTGCGAGATGTGTTGTTTAGTTTGCTTATATTTTCTAAGGCTTATGTGGAATATTTTCATTTGGTCTTCAGTGTATAGCTACTGCTACTATAAAGGCTTCTCAAGTCTTATTGTTGCTGTTTATTTGCAATCTGATTAAGTTGGTAAATTACACCAAAGGAGTAAGACACCAAGTGCACATGTGAGAGACGGGAGGAGAAAAGGGAGAGAGAGGCAGACACACACACAAAAAAAAACTAAAGAGAGAGGTGGGGTGGTGGGCCGGCCTGTCATTCTCTCCCCATCAGGCACACACATGAAGCATGATGAGAGGATGAGAGGAGGGATATTTCACTGTCAGTCGGAAGGCAGCATGGCCATTCATTTCCTTCTCTCTCCCTTAGTTTATCCATGTCCCTTTCTACTGAATCTTTTCCCTTTTGTTTTTTGTACAATGACAATTTAATCATACTATACAAGGCTTGGGCATGTAGAGGTGGAAAACAATCCAAGCAGCCAATCTATAGGACTCTCCCCACGGACACGGAGGAAGAGAGACCGAGAGAAACAGCAGAACAGAAAAAGTGCAAAAGACCAACAAGACATTTGAACCTGCAACATTCTCTCGATCCTCTTTATCTCGTGCACACACACACTCCTGCATACACACACTCGCACACATACGCGGCACCTCTCCATCTAAATCTGTTCTATTGTGGCCCGGTCTCCGCTGTCTCCTCCCATTAGGAGTGAGAGGCAGCATTAGAAGCCCTAAACACGACACGATGGGCGCGCACGCGAACGTGCACACACACGTATACATACACTGCTGGCCCGTTCTGAGGCGCAGCTCAATAGGTTACCCAGTGAACAGCTGAAATCACATTTTAGTAACGCTAAGTCTCTGCGAATAATGAATCCACAGCAGTGACAAAAAAAATTCTAAATGAGACATTAATTAAGAAAACTCAATATTCTCTGAAATCCAAGAGAGATCTGTAAAAAGACTTACATTTACATCACAGAAGGAAAATACCACATGCTTTTGGCGCTAAAAGCACAAATCTGCACAGACGCAAAGAAGACCCCCCCCCCCCAAACCCCCGGCACGTCCGCATCCCTCTAACCTACACTGCTACAAACAGTAGAAACGTCATAAAAATAGGCGTGAATGAGACACAAAAGTCTGTACGTAGCAGTAACAGGAGTAATTCTGAGTCAAAGCATAGATGATTTGATAGATCATGATAACAGTAATAATGAATGAATGCACAATATAATGTATGGACGACGGAACATGAGGAATGAGTGGATGAGAGGCGTGAAGGGAAGGAAGGGGGAAAGGATAAGAGATGAGAAGAGATGAGTGGCGTTGTCTCTCACTATATATCACTCTCTCTCTTTCAATCAGCGCTTTGGCATTCAATCTTTCTCTCTCTGTCACACACACACACACACACGCACACACACGCTCACATTTAGCTTCACCGCCAGTGTGGTGTGATGGCTAATTGCAGTGAGTGTGCGGGTGTGTGTCACAGCTGGTACAGTCTCTCTTACTGCTCTTTCAACACATAAAGGCCGGCACTGACCCATATCATACTCTGTCTCTCTCTCTCTCTCTCACACACACACACACTGCACTGACAGATTGAGAATAAATCAGAGAAATTCACATCATCAAGGCCACACACATGTGATTGTGTGTGTGAGTGCATATGTTCGTGTGTGAACGTGTATTTGCATGTTTGACACACTTTGGTTACTTTTTAGCTTCAAATGCACAAAAACGTGTGTGAAGGTGTGTGTTTGCGTGCATGTGTGCGTTCATGCGTACATGAACGTGTCCAGCGGACCCCTAAGTGCTGGTGTCAGACAAAAGCAACCCCCCCCCCCTCCCATCTCTCGCTCTGTCTGTCTCTCTCATTGCATCTCTCTCTCTCTTTACGGGACTAAATTACCACAGGAATGCTCGGACCCTCCACATGAGAGAGAGGCCGCCGTATGCATGAGGGTGTGTTTCTGAGTGTGTTTCTGCATGTGCGTAGGCTTAGACAATGCAAAAACTGACAGACAACGAAGGCCGTAGGGACAGACGGATTGGCGGACAGACACACAAAAAAGGGACAACACCTCCTCATACAGGCCACCAATAGGTCACACACACACACACACAACATGCGGGCAGGCAGGCACAACCCATGCATGACAACAAACAGATGCAAATGCACACACACACACGCACACACACACACACACACTTTCTCTCTCACAAACACACGCGCGCGCACACACACACACACACACACACACACACACACACACACACACACAAACACACACACAAACACACACACAGCCAACAAATCAGTGCAGCACATATTGACATGCTTTGACAGATGAATTAAGTAAATGATTTTATAAGGAGATTAAAAGGATTTTAATTTACGCAATCTCTCTTTGGTCCCCCCCAGTCCCTCCCTCCAGTCAGCTTTACCTCTCTCTCTCTCTCTACTGCCTTCTCTCCCTCATAGCCTGAGAAAAAGAGTGCATGAGAGACTGACAAAAAGAAAACGAAAAAGGGCAGAGAGAAAAATAATAAATGCTCTTAATTTTCTTATATGGGAAGTAAGCTATTTTTTTCCTTTCATTCCCAGTAATTCTACAGATGTCGATCTTTTCTTCTGCAGTTTTGAACAATGGCAAGCGAACGTTATCTTTACCTTTTTTAAGCGGCTACGACATTATTACTGCTGCACTATTTAGGTTTTGGTAAAAAAAAAACAGTCTTTGCACTTGCTGACATTTTGAACTAACAAAGTGAGAGCAGAGCACTTGGCCTTCAAGTTTCAAGAATAAGACTGTCTTCAGTTATTTTTTTGAAATTGCATTATTTGACTAAAAACCTTCGAAAATACTGGTCATTATGAAATCTTTCAGTTCAAGGTACTGCTCCAAAAATGAACTATGGGCAATAAACAATGGAATTTGTCTGTTGTAACTGCTTTTACTGCTGCATTGACACAATAAGATGTAATACTTTGGGTTTCACTAACAGGGTGAAAACTGGACGCTCTCTCTTGCACCCGATTAATCATTAAATCCATCCAAACAGCAAATAATTGTCACTACAAGTAAATGATTTTGCTTCTATTTTCCTGGCATGTATGAATTTGATGTGATGGATTTAAAATTTTATCAAGGGCACATTTTGATATAGTGTAATTTCAAACATGCACCAAACCGTTCAGTCTCGATTTGACTGAACAGAAATTTAGATTTTCACTCACAGTCACAAACATTTTATTTGCATCACATTCCCACCCAAAAAATTACTAAATGTCGACAACAATCACTTCCTGAAAAGAATTCTGATGCAAATCATTTGTTCTGCCTTGTGTTTCTCTTCGTCTCTCACACTGCAAACCTTACACTGTGTGATCTGCCGGGCCGCTGTGCAATTTTCCCCACCCGTCTCCTTCATACCCACTGACAAAACCCACCAAATTCACCAAAGTCACTGTAGGAAATATATCTTAATGATATGCAAATGTATGTATATGGTGGCATGAGGGGAATGCAATTATGTTAACAGCTTAAGCGGTACTTGTTGTTATTATTATTATTATCATTATTATTATTATCGGTATGATCATCATTATCCCTAATATTTTAATTAGTGCAGGAGAGCAGTGCCTGAGAGCGAAGGAGGGGAAACCTCAGCAGGGAAAAGAGAACGGTCGGTGGATGGATGGATGGATGGATGGATGGATGGATGGATGGATGCTGGGGCGGACACACGGATGGATGCAGGAATGGACCAGTGGCTTTTCTAAAATATGTGAGAGCAGTCGCAGTTTACTTGCACTCACAAAAACACACGCAGGTAAGCAGCACATTCCACTGATAATTGTCTGACCTTTTTTTTCACGATATGTATTTGTACTTGATTTCTAAATACAACTCTCACGCTGTGCACTTCTTTGCCCATTATGGTTTAAAGATCTGGTCAAAAGTGTTCACTTTTCTGGTCTAATTCACAATTAAAAATCACAGTTTACTTCTTGGCTCTTAAAATACACCACACTGACTTGCAGTTGAAAGAAAAATGTAAAAATTCTGTTCATTTACGGTGAACAGGGGTGAGACCTTGCAGTCGAAAATGTACTGGATGCATACTTTGCTCTGGACATACAGTCATTTGATTTCCAAAAGGCAGTCAGCATACAA
The DNA here is from genome assembly GCF_017976325.1 of Chelmon rostratus. Taxonomy (NCBI): domain Eukaryota; kingdom Metazoa; phylum Chordata; class Actinopteri; order Chaetodontiformes; family Chaetodontidae; genus Chelmon; species Chelmon rostratus. The sequence goes on from NC_055658.1 coordinate 8,979,636, forward strand.
TGAAAGGTTGTTCTGTCTTTGTTCAGATCAAAACCTCCAAGTTAGCAAAAGTCTGATTTATCACATTACACTGATATTTAAAACAAATGATCAGTACAAAACCCATTTAGGTGTTTATTTAATCATTAATGTTTAAACAAGCAAAAAGTGCAAAAGGACTCACTCGGGCTTTTGAAAATCTCTAATATTTGTTGTAAATCAAATCATTACGGACAAAAACTACAAAAAATCAGTTCCTAAAAATTATGAAAGTCGAGTTCAGTGATAAAAGGAATTATTTCACCAGCTGCTCTTTTTACTTAAAAATGTTTCTCCACATACTGTGTAGATGAGAGGGTCTCTGCATGTAAAAGACACACACACACACACACACACACCCACAAAGGTGAAAGCTTCAAAGCACACGAAAAATGTCACTAATGTCATGTTCGGGAAACACATCAGTATTTCATCCTGCTTTGACTTTGTCCTTTCAGTTCTCCACTTCTGACTTTCTACCGTGAACTGAGGCTGTGATTCATTGGAAGGCATTTTAATGTATTTACTATAAAGCCGTGACCACTTGGAACAAAATTAACCTGCCATGTATTTTTATTTCTATCCATATTCACTATAAAATCCTGGCAATTATTATTTGACAAATTTGACAGTATCAGTGCCAGTGTTGGATTCATACCTTCATGTAAAGAGAGTGCAGTCCACTTTCCGTACCGTACTCATTCCTTCAGATAAATCCATGTTTTACCTTCTAATGTTTGAGAAAGGACAATGTGTGTGTATACTGGTATATTTAAGACACTTTAATCTATGAGTTTGTCCGTCCCATTGTGTATTTTCCTAAAACGCACTTTGCATGTTACGCACTCAATAACATACACACACTGCTGTCCAGTCTGCCAATCAGTTAATCTGCATTTTCAACAGTGTTTTCAACACACACCTAAAAGAGCAAAGCGTTGGCGAAAGGAGCAGCTCAGCGGCACTCGCTTGTGTGTGTGTGTGTGTGTGCGTAACTGTCTCTAATTCCTGTGCGGGGCCACACGCTGAGTTGCCCGTCTGAAATTCTACCTCCTCTGGCATTTAAGAGCGCAGCTCTCCCCCTTTCCTCCTCCCTCCTCTCTTATGGGCCCTTCTCCTCCCGTCTCCCAGCGTTATTCCTGTAACCTCAATGCCCTGTTACCTTGCTGATTCTCTGCTTGGACAAACACACACACATAAAACACATGTGCACAAGCATAAACACATGCACAGGCATACACACATGGAGACATGGGTTGCTGTTTTGTCCTGAGAACAATCTGACTCAAAGTAAAACAATCTCTTAAAAACAGAGAAAGTGAAGGAGAAACTGTGTCCCTGTGTTATTAATGTGTGTATCTCTATGTGTGTGTGGTGTGTGTGTGTGTGTATGTCTCACTCCCAGGTGGAGGGACAGAAATTCTGCTCCTCTACCCACTGAGTAAGTGCTGCTGTCCGGATACTGCAGCCACACACACATGCGAACACACAAACACACACAGACAGTGAACGCGTGCTACCTGACAGCAGAAACAACCTTGACATGGTGCCGGCCACCTCCGCTGCATACCAGCACACACACTCACACACGCACACTTATACTCACACACACATATTCATACACAGTGAATGACAATGACAATGACAAGTTGAATGACGGATAAAAGGATAAGATTAAAAGGTAAAATTTACCTACTCTTGTTCAGAGTGCATTAAAAAACACTCGGATAACGGGTGTCCTACCGAATCCATCGGCGATACCGGGTCATTGTCATGTCAACCTCCTCCAGGGAAAAAAACAAGAAAAATCAAAAAAATCAAAGTTTTATATCTCTCCTCTCTCTCCTCCTCTTCTTTCTCCGGTCTTCCTCTCTCTCGGTCCTTCCTTCCGCTTGGAGGGAGCAATACAATTACCAGGCTCTGCGCTGCCTGCACTGATCGGCTCTGCGTGTGTGTGGATGTGAGGGAGCGTGTGTGTGTGTGCACAGTGTGTGTATGTGGGAGCCAGGGAGAGGGGGCTATAGGTACACACACAGCCAGCCAGTCAGGCAGTTGGGACGGAAAGCTGTGCCGCTGTCCTAATCAACGACTTAAAGCCCCGATAGCAGCTCATGAATATTAAGCAGCGTTTTGCATATGCAGTCCCTCAGGCCCTGGTTCTGCTGTGATTGGTGGTTACTTGACCAATGGCTGCAGGGAGAGGCGGAGTAAGGGGTGGAGACAAGGTGGGAGAGTGTGAGAGAGAGAGAGAGAGCGAGGGAGAAGAGCAGGTGTAGAGGGAGGGATCAGACAAAGAGCGATAGAGGGGAAGAGAGGGAGGGAGGGAGGAAAGGAGGGAGCGGAGAGGAGAAAAAGACAGGTGAGGGAAAGATTTAAAGCAAGACATCACGCTCTCCTTCTTTCTTTCATTCTTTGTCTTTTTATCAGCCAATCTTTCCATTTCTGTCTCTCAGACCAAGTCTTTCTCAAAAGTCTCTCTCCATTGGTCTCTATGTATCTCGTCATGTGCATTTCCAGCAAAAAAGCTGCAACGTTAAGACATTGTGGAAAACAAACACATATTTTTTTCTTGGTTTTACACAACCTCCAAAAAGTTTTAAATAATAATCTTTCAAGCAAAGGATAAGCATTTGAGTTACAACCCGTTTCCAGGTTTTTTTCAGGTACAAATTACGGATTTATGTCAGCTCAGCTGTAAAACACATAATTGACCTCATCAAATCCAGAGAATTGCAAGATCAAAGGAAGAAGTGTAAGCTTGACCCTAAACCCTAAGCCTAAATAATATGTCATGCTGCAAACACACACACACACACACTCAGTACAGCAGAGCCCTCCACAGCTCAGCAGTAAAATACGGGATTATGGCAATTCCAAGGCCCTTTGTTGTGGCATGATTTGGGAATGATTGGGACCAGGTTTGCCCTGCTGCTTTCTGTTTTGTCGAGCTCCCTGCCATCTCTGGACCAGCAGGCTGTATATTCCCAGTATTTCCAATATATCTAACAACTTGGAATGTGGGTATTGTCGGCGCGAGAGGGATTCTCCAGGAGAATTAGCTCACCGCTCCTCAGCCTCAGAGAGAGGGGGCTACAGAGTAAAGAGAGGAGAGAGGGAAGGCTCTCTTCTCTAAAAAGGGAAATGGGAAACCCACAGGGAGACTCAGATCTCCTCCGCCACAACGGTGCACACACTTTCTTCATTCCTTCCTTCCTTCCCCTCTTTCTAAATTTTGTCTCTTCTTTCCATCCGACTTTTTCAACGCTCAGATACTCCTGCACAAAGGATGGAAGAGAGAAGTGTGGAGGAGAGAGGGAGAGTGAGAGAAAAAAATCGGAGGGGTGGAAAGGGGGATGCAAAGATGAAAGAGAGTGGTTGTGATTAGCAGCTTTGGAAGAGAACAGATAATAAAACATTTCCTGAAACCAATCTCTGCTTTGATGTACGTGCGTGTATGTGTGTGTGCAACAGTAACCACAACCTCTCTCTTTCCCCCACACACACATTCACAAACATGCTTAAACATGGAGTTAAACGTTTCACACCACAGCTTTGTTGGCTGAGAGTAGAACATCTATTTATTTATCACTTTACTAAAATACCTTTTCTGTAAGCACACACACAAAATGAGGATGCAAAGATTGGTGTTGTGTGCTAGTAAAGCGTGTGTGTGGAGCTACATGGACAACTCAAAAGGCTCTCTCTTCCTCTGTCACATTCCACACATGTCACTGAGTTTGGTTATTGCGTAATTCCTTTGACCCAGAGTATGTATAGTACTGAAATACACAGAATATATATATATATATATATATATATATATATATATATATGTGTGTGTGTGTATTAATGACAACATAACCAAGGAGAAAACTAAATTTACTGCAGCTTTAAGTCGTTGTATTAAAACCAACCGTCAGTCTGATAAAAACTGAAAAAGAGAGAAACATCAAGCTCCAAGCACCCAATACTATGGACAGGGATGTGAGGACAGTACTGGAACTTGGTTTAGCTGCCTCTCTATACAGAATCAGGTCTACTCTGATATTCAGGTTAAATTAAATCTATATTCAAGTCAAACGCATCATAGCACACTGGTTAGGTTGGCAGATGCACAAAATTAGAAATATTTTTAGGAGCAACAAAGACAAACATGAATGGGGCGTATATGACATTTGCAAACACACAAAACACACAGGCACGCACACACACACATACAAACACACACGCATGCTGTTTTCCCATGTTCTCCAATGCATGTATACATGGATGTTATGAGGTTTATGTACACAAGCAACACACACACACACACACAGACAGAGTTATGATGTATCCAGGGGCTTATAAGCATCGACAAAGATGAGTGTGAATCAATGCTGCCGTCACTACTGGGCAAACAAATCCTTTACCAAAACCTCTGTCTCTAACACACACACACACACACACACACACACACACACACAAATGCATTCAACAAGAAGCCTCTCCCATCTCTCTATCAGTGAACAAAGATAAATAAATGTTAAGAAATATTAGAAACCTGTGTGAAATTAATTAAAAAAAAACTCCTAACATATAAATGATTCCTATCAGTGAAACAATGAGTGGAGAAAATGTCTGGAGGTGCAGTTGAGATGCAAATATAAATTCACACATTTCTGCACTACAAAAGAAAACATTTGAAAAACTCAGTGATTTGACTTACACAAAGATAAATTAAACAGTCTGTCTGTGATGAACTGGTCGTGTTCATGGAGGCGTACTTCTTTGTTGCAGTTTACTTTAGAAAATATGCAATGACACTTTTCTTAGCAGAGTTCCACATTCTGTAATTTATGCATTATGCAGTTTGTGGACACTGAGAGTTAGATTTAGAGCAAACAGCAGTGTGTTTGATTTAAAAAAAACAAACATAAAAAGCATAAGAATGAAATCTAGGATCAGGATTCACTCTGCCTATGTGATTGAATGATGCTTTAAAATGCTTTTGTCTATTATGTAAATAGGGAATAATTGTTATGGTTTGACACTTATTTTGTCAACACACATGTTACATATATGTTCCTAAAGCTTCTGAATCTTGTTTTTGAAATCTATAGAGACGGTCACTAAATTTCAGTGATTTCAGCTGAATTCTGATACAACGTTAATGCCTTCTCTCTTTCTGCCTCACTCCTCTTTTCCCTCTTCAACCCCATCCTCACCCACCCTGTCCCCCTGACTATTGATTGCTTCTCAGTCGGTGTGTATGTTGACAGTGACCCCTTTAGGCCACTGCTCTCTCTCACTGGACAACCCCAGCTGCCACGCAAACCTCTTAAACACAAAGCTATTACAGTAAAAGCCAGGGAAATACCCTGTCTGTTCATGTGTGTGTCTGCCCTCTGGCATTTCCATGCTTTGACTGTGAATAAAGTACATACTAAAAAAGCCCCATCCAATCCAGTCAAAATGGAGATTATTAATAATTGTGTGTGTGCGATTGTGTGTGTGTGTGTGTTTTGACCCTGTGGTGGCAGCCTGTTGACATCTGTGGAAGAATTATCCATTGCAACTCTCAGTGACATCAATCACACCACTCAATAGGCCACAGAAAGTTCATTCTGGGTAGTCTGTGTGTATGTGTATGTGTGTGTGTGTGTGTGTGTGTGTGTGTGTGTGTGCGCGCGCGCGCAAGCATGTCTGTCAGAGTGTGCCTGTGCTGGTCAAAGCAGTCTTTAAGAAATTCAAGAAGTGGTCACTTAAGCAGCTGACCTCAGTCCCCCCATCGACATGTGTGCCAGTCATACACACAATGGTAGGCAGCTACAAACCAAGCTCCTTTACTGACAAACAAACACATGACTTTTGTGATGAAAAGTAAATAGCACTTGGGTGTTTTGTCTTATTGACATTTTACGCTAATTAGATGAAACTGAATTATTACAACTACTGGCACAATGATGTTATAATCTGCACAACAAAGTAAAGCTGGAGCAAAATTGAAAGACTCTTTTTTTCTTTTTACAAAACACACAACACTGAACTTTGCTTTTGTAAAGGGAAAGAGCTGCCAATGCAGGGGTGAGAGACAGATAGAGAGCGAGAGATTGTAGTTCACTACTAGCCAACAGAGGGAGCTATGGACTCTGGTCAGTTTAAAGCCAACTGCAGCACAGAGAGTGTGTATGCTTGAGTGTGTGTGTTTATCTATATAGCATGCAAGATTTAATCATCGGAAATTAAAAAATCATACCAATAATAAAAATTCATATATAACATCCAATTACATCAGGGAACCACAAATCGTCTCCCCCCAACACACACAAACAAACGCACACACGCACACACACACAGAGTTACATTGCCAGCAGGGACAGGAGAGATGGAGCTAAGTTATCTGATCGCTCTGTCAGCAGGTACAGCAGAACACAACGTGGAAACGACCAATTTGACCACAGACCCCCTGCCCAGCCCTCCAACCAGCTACCCACTGGACCCAGAAAGATAAAAAAAAACTGAAAAAGAGCATAGAAGCACAGAAATAGAGTGTGTATGTGTGTGCGCGTGTGTTTGTGAGTGTGTGTGAGAGAGAGCAGACAGAGAGAGAGAGAAAGACAGCAAGAATCTCAAAACAGGGAGGTAAAAGTGAGAGGGAGACCTTTAAAGACATCTCTCACCAAACTGTCCTATTGCTGTAATAGCAGTGAGAGGCTTAACAGCAAGGTGTTATTAGATAAACACTACACTTAAGCTGCAGTTCATTTCAGGCTATGTGTGTGTGTGTGTGAGTGAGTGAGTGTCTTTATCCACATCTCCACGTACGTTGTTTAACAGCATAGGGACTATTTTTCCTGTTTTGTTAAAAGATGAAACCTTTTTGTTCCCTGCAGGAAAATCAAGTTGCTGCAGAAGAGTTTTACAGTGTAGCTGCTATAATTAATTCATATATAAAAACATTATCAAGAGTGATATGATGTGAATTAATGATATATACACTCTATATTACAAATTAAGAATAATGCAAAAATGGTCAATAAAACTTGGCTGAAGAAGTTTGTTTACATAGATCCAAATGCAGGTATATATAAAGTGATAAGTAACCAATGTTGATAAATGAATGAATTTTGAATTGAAAACTAATCCTAATGCCTTATCTTAAAACTTAACCTAAGATTACTCGTATCACTAAATCCCCAGTTCAGAAATAATCAAGGAAGTAACAACAAAGTGTGCTGACTTTAAAGAGGTCACCTTGCTTTACGCAAAGAGTACACATACATACACACATCGTAAGTTAAGCGCACACTGCATATGTACAAGTACTGTATACTGTATAATGTGCACATACACATACCTAGCTTCCATATGAATAGGCTCCCACTAAGAAGCTATTGCAGCTGGATTGAGATTTTCAGTGTTTCATCTTCAAATATTACAGAGAGTGACACATACTGAAGTTTGGGACTGTTATATGGGACTGCATAGATGGTAAATGGGCAGATGCACAGGAGGAATCATCCATTTTGGTCAAATAATCAACACTATGTCGTCTTACACTTACACAGATCAAATGCTCGTAAAAATAATAATTGGGGGACATATCTGTAAAGATTACCTTTTGAGATGTCACGGATTTGATTACAACACTTTCTCACATGTGCGTGTGGGCAAGTGTGCATGTGTGTCCCACTCAGGCACCTCCAGGGAGGAAAGGGGCAGTGATGGTGATCAAGGCCAAGGAGAGAACACCAGCTGCTGGGAAAAGCCGCTGGGTTTAAGGGGCTTTCTGGAGCCTGTCACCAAAACTCTGTCTGGTAACCTTTGGAGGAGGGTGTGAGGGTGCGTGGTACACACACACACACACACACACACACACAGTGTACAGTGCAGCGTAACACATTTGTGTGGCAGCATGTATGCTCTTTCAAAAAGGCAAATGCAGATTAAAAAAACACACACATGCACTCAGATACACATGGTTATAATCTTAGGGGATGTACAGCATGTTGTGACTTCTTTAGAACAGAGAGACACGTGACAGTCCTGTTATTCTATACAAAGGTCAGGCAGGATTCACAGCTAGGAAGACAGAGGTATGTGCAACAGAGAGAGATAAAGGCAAATATTATACAGAGAGGGAGAAAGAGAGAGAGAGAGGTGTGTGTGTGTGTGTGTGTGTGTGTGTGTAATAAGGTGACAAAAAGAGGATGAGAAAGAGTCTGATGGAGAACATGACCTTAGCGTTTAAAAAAGGACGCCTTAAACTCCTCTCAACTTTCACATGGCTTCACTATCTGACTGTTACATAAATGCATTTAGGCTTACTGTGTACACAATTAGCAATACATATCATACACCTCATGGGTCCTAGTTTACAGGTAAATGTATTTTCTATGGTATTTTAGTTTAACTTCCATCAAGTTCAATAGATTACAAAGAGGATAGTAGATTTTTTCACATAGAAATACACACACACTCTCTCACTCACACACACTAGGTCACTTGTGGTCACTATCCTGTCAGTGGTCAGATTGAAGGTTGGCTGGACCGCACCTCATCAAAAAGTGAAAGGAGTGACCTCATCAAGCAGGGACAGGGAAAAGGGGAAGGCTTTGGGCTGGACTGGGGTATAACCTCATCAAACGTGGACAGACAGGGCAGACATGATAAATGTCAACACTGAAGATGTGCCTTAGCGTATCTGTGTGTGTGTGCACATAATCTCTATTCAGTCAATGTTCATGTACACTGCTGTAGCCAAATACTGTGTGAGCACACATAAACGTATGTGTATCCTTCCAGTCCGAGTGAGACTTCCACTTCAGCTCCTATTCTACACCCAAGACGTCTGATGCACAGACACACTAGACACAACATCTTTCTTTCTGTCTGTCAAAGGAAAGTGATACACCACAACGATCAACTGTGCGTATCCATCTGCCCATTGGCCATTTTTTCAATTTGGCTGTGTGATGCCAAAAATTCAGGAGAAAAAAAGTTTTTTGTTGGAAAAGTTGCTGTATTGATAAAGGAACGATATAGCGGAAGGGGACCAACAGACAGATAGAGATAGAATAGACATGATGTTTGGGTACCTAACAATAACACACAAAGTCGTTTGATCATTTTATCACCACAGCACTATTTTCTTCTAATCTCTTGACCTTACGATCCGTATGAACCTCACAGCTACCACTGTCCACTCTCCTTCCCTCCCTCCTTCTCATCCTTGGGTTTAGATATATTCCCAGGGATAAATTAGACCTGGGATGTAATTATATACAGAGTGAGTTTTGCCTGGGTAAGAAAGTGTGTATGTGTGTATGTGTGTGTGTATGTGCCTGAGAGGCCGCATGTGTGTATGTGTGTATGTGTGTGTGTATGTGCCTGAGAGGCTGCATGTGTGCATGTATTTGCCTCTCTTCCTGTGTGTCTGTGTAAAGCAGTGTTTTGTATTGAAATAGGTGACTTCGGAGAGGTGCGCTCCTTTAATTACGCCGCTCTCAAACAGAACATGAGTGGGCTATTCCGCTGGGATTAGTCGTCTCTCAATGCTGTCTCTTTGTTAAGGCAACACACATAACACACATGCATACTCAGACACAAATGTATGCCTGCCAAAAAAGCCCCTCTCTCCAATAGTTCAACACTCAATTTATTCAAACTGAGGTGCAAGCCAAGTGAATAATTCCACTACTAATAAAGACGGTAAGAGACCATGCGTACTGAGGAGATGAAGGGGGAAAAGGGATAAAACAGCAAAGGTAGAAGAGGGGGGAGTAAAGGGTTGAGAGGAAAGGTAAGCCTACAAAAAAAATGTGATTTTCAAGGACAACAAAATGTGAAATCTAACCTCAACATCAATTGCCAGTTTCAAACTGGTGAGCATAAATATATGATTTGTACCAGTTGTGTTTGTGTGCATTTGGCTGTCAAATTCCTAGAAATATGAATAGACATGAACGCATTATTAGTCGTTCGATAAATAATACGAAATTTCAGCACAGAATTGTTACTGTATGTTTGAGGTGAGTGAGTTTGTCCAACAGATAAAAGGTTCATATTTCTTTTTTTTTCATGCTATTTTATTGAACTTTGTACAGGATCATGGAGAGAGAGGTGCATCAGTCTGTGGGTTCTTGGCAGGGATCAAACTTGTACATTCAAACTCTGGTGGCAACGGCTGAACATGGGGCACCAGCTCTATGAACTGAGCTAAATTGGTACCCCCATATTTCAAATGTTAGTGTTACTTGATCAGCCAATATATCGTTATCAAGTAATAGGTTGGGCCACTCAAATGTTAACACAGACATCACAAAGAGTGATTCCAAAGCAATTTTCAAATGCATACTAATATTATTAAAAAGAAGAAACACAAAGGTCTCTGGAAATATATCAGACATACTCACTTAGCATCTGAGCAGGTGGGATCCAGTAGATGAAACTGAAGGACCACCAGTGTCTAAACCAAACAATGCTGACCCTTCCAGGTAAGTTCTTCATCTGCTCAGAGTGCTACAGCTGACTTGCTAATAAGCTACTGGGTCTGCAAACTGAAATTACCACTTGTTCAGCAAGCCAAAGTGTAAAACAAGCCATGTGTCCATGGTTGTAGACTCGGAGGAGGCATGAGCTTAAGAGATAAATTAGGTTGCGTTTCAAGTGTGTAGAGCTATTTTTGTGTTGAGTCCCAACCTACTGTCCGGCTACTTGTCACAGTCACCGTTGACCAATTAAGAGGAAGGAGGACAGTTACCAATAAAGTAGGACAGTTACTGTATTGTGCAAATAATTAAAAGCTTACTTATTTGACTGGCTACATGCAAATAATTTCTCTGTCCATTTAGAGATAGCCCATAGCAACAGCAGCCTAGTAATCCAACCATCAAAGCACAAAGATTTTATCCTCAATTACTAACAAAAACACAAAGCCAAAACAGACAAGTCAGTCAAGAACTTCTCTGCTGATCAGAAGGGGGAGGGGTGAGGCAGACAATGAAGACTGTGGACTGACTGGTGAGATGTCAGAGTGACGTCAGAGGAGGAGGCGAGACCAAGATGGAAAAGACAATTTACAAACCAAATGTTTGAATATTTCAGGCCAGAGTCACAATAAGTAATAAAAACATTTTAAATCAATTCACACAAGAGAAAAAACAAAGTTACTGTTGTGGTTACTGCTCAGGTGGCATCTGACATTACAGAAAGGTTTCACAAGCATTTTTCACTCATGTGTTACCACCCATAAAGTGACTGAATTTCATTCAGTAAATGTTGTTGCTGTCAGTGTGAACAGACAACAGACTAACTTAGGCTAATATTTAGCATTCTGCTGTTGCCTGATGCTACTACATGACTGTCTGTGCTGTAAGATTGTAAAAATGTGTTAATTTGTTATAATAGATTATGGGTTAAGGTATTGCATCCAAAGAGTAAAGGGTGCTACAATAGTCCACACTGCAAGATACACAGAACATAAACACACTCCACTTCATCTGTGTCTGTGTCTAATGACGTGTGTGAGTAATTACTTTAAAGCCAATGTGTGCGGGTGTTTAAGTGTCTGTGCTCATGTATGTTTTTATCTGGGCCTTTGTCAATGTCTGTGCCAGCAATGAGTGTGTTTAATGGTGTGTGTGGAAATAATCACTTAATCGTCGCGCTGCCTCCATTTGAGAAGAGTGTTAGTGTGGGTGTGTGTGTGTGTCTTGGTGCTATGTTTTCACTGTAAAATAAGCTGAAAGGTGGAGACATGAGTGGGAATGTCTGGAGGAAGAAAGAGATTTAAAATAGTGAGAATGATTGGTGAGAGGAAGGTAAAAGAGGAATTGAAGTGGAAGAAAAGAGAATGGAAAACAAGGTAGAAGGGAGTACACAGGTAGAAAGAAAGCCCTCCACCCTTTATCTCCCTCTCTAATTCTCCACAATAACCCTTCCTTCCAATGTTGCTCTCCAAACCGTCGACCTGTGAATTTATAGTTGGCCCAATGATTGCTTCTCGGGCCATGATGGCTGTAAATTGCTTTGCCATTTGGTAAATGTTGGCAGTTAGAAGGTATACAAGTAATTATTTCCGCTTGTGCTGATTGAGACATAATTCCAAGACGAGGCCCTGGAAAAATGACAGCATTTCGAAACAACTCTGTTTTAATTTCCCAGCATTCCTAATTAGAATCTGTATGAACATGGGGAGTTTTTTATGTGGTTTCCTCCAATGGGGCCAGAAATAATTAAACTGTCAAGGGGAAATAAATACGTATAAACAGGGCATAATTTTTACAGCGTGCAGCACCTTGTCAGGCCATGACTTTTTGTGAAGAAAAACAATGGGGGGGAACAATGCAGGGGCATAGAGGACACACCGAAAACACACACACAGACACACATACAGTAAAACACATACAGTGTCTATAAATAGAGACTTAGGCTACTCTTATGGGCTATACCTTCACAAAAGAAATTAACATTTTAGTCGCTTTCATGCTTGAGAACACCTGTCAGTTGGATGCAGCTGGATGTTTTCCTCTGTGAGGGGTTGGATCTCCTCTTTCCTCTCTGCCTCTTCGTGGTTCCATATCTGTTCTTTTACCAGCAGCATCTCCTCCAGCTCTCTCTTTTCTTTATCCCACTGCTGTGTCCTCCTCTCCCAACTCTCACAGTTTAGAAAGCTCCTTTTTGATTGTATCACTCTATCTGACAGATCCTTCTGGTAGATCCATTTTCTTTCAGAAAACTGTTTTCTCATGTGCTCTTCTTTATCAGAGTTCCTTCATGATTCTTCCATTCCTCTTCGCCTACTCCAAGAGCTCCTTCCTGAAGCTCTCTTCTCTCTCTGAGAGCTCTTTCTGGTGGGGCTCATTACTTCCTGTCAGCTGCTTTCACAGTTTTTCCCCAAGAGCGTCACACAGCAGTTTGCTCTTTTTTTGAGCTGACTGTGTCACTCAGCAGGGCTAAGGTGTCCATGTGAGCGTTGGTATGAGCTTGTATGTTCTTCTTTTCATACAGCTACAGCTGTCTGTCACTTGACCAAGACTCCCTCTCTTTCAGGACTGTGATCTTTACTGAGGTCCTCAACTTTTCTTCCATTTCTTTTTTTTTTCATCCTCTATTTGTCTTCTTATGTCCTCTATCAATCTGTTAGACCCTCATATCACAGAGTAGGTAATCTATTTGCCCTATTTTACTTACAGGAGAACAGTGATCTGTTCAAGACATAGAGTGGAAATAAGTTATATTTACATACAAGTCGCAACGTCATCTTGATATTTAACGTGTATTGATTGCTTCACATTGCTTGGTTGTCCACCAATGTATTGAGTAAAATGCAAGAAAACATTCCACCTTAAAAGTTGCCTTTAGCTGTCGGTAGCATTTGAGTGAATTTGATCTTTATTATTGATTTTTTATAGGTAGCTAATGTTAACTGGTGAAGATGAAAAGGTAGAAAAACAGCCTTTCCAAGGCTCATCACATACAGACGCTCGGTCAGGACCACTTGGTGTCACATTTTAAGGCACCAGTTCAGCATCATTTTTCAACGTGCAGCGTAGTTTGATAAACTTCTATAGACAGCCCGTTCTTACATCAAATGACGCAGTATTAAGAATGAGAAAAGTTGGAGGTTGGGGCATACAATGCTTGCCACACCTTAGCAATGCAGCACCGCATTTTAATAGACAATGCTAGCAAAATACAAAATCACTGTTAGCCAGTATTTAGCTGGTGTTTGACTCACATACAGTTGTGCTCCCATTCATCGTTTTGACCCTGCTTTCCCATTTATTATCATCCCACTCTCTCAACAATACCCAAAACACATTTGACACCAGAGCTCCAAGTCAGAGTTCAATCACAAACATAAACTGTTGCAGTCAAAACAAGCTAGCAATCATGTCAACTTTAGCAACTGAGCCAAATATGCTAACCAATTTAACATTATTCAGTGTTTATAACAAGTGAAGAAAGCAACATTAATTTGTAAATCTAATACTACCAGTTACCCACCAGCAGGCCAATGGTTACATTTTAAGGATCAGGTAACATTATTCAGACTTTTTGCCACTTACATTGTAATGTCATCCAACGTGCATGTGCCATTATGTGATGTGACTTGGGGGTGTGTTCACAACATTTCCACAACATAACCAGGGCAGCCTCTTGTGCATCAAGTACCATTTAAATGTTAAAATGATCCTGAACATCACTTAGCCCTTTCAGACGGCGATCTGTTTGGGGAGCTCTTATAAATAACCCGGTAGTTCATTCTCAGCTAAAGGAAAATAGACTGTTGAAATAATTTTCCAGGAAAAATAAAAGATAATGTAAAATAAAATCACAACACAACTTAAAAAGATGCAGCAGGCAATGCCACTCAATCACCATAGAGAGCATTGTTGCAGCAAATTACAAGGTGCACTTAAAGTACATTTAGCTATAATAATAAACAATAACAAGCCTAAAGACCAGCAGTGTAAAAACAGCATTATCTTTAACACAGGGAACAACGCACAACATTCTCTGATTAATTAATTCGTATTATTATTATTATTGACTAAATTAGTAGAGTGAAGAGAAAACTGTATTGTCCATCAACATGTTTAAAAACAGCAAAAGTCTCATAGATGAACTCTGGTTTTGTGAGTCACCCTGCCAGTCTTTAACAGGTAGCAACACTGGGTGGATTAGAGGCGGTGTATCTCTTGTGCAGGCTCAGAGTAAGCTCGCACTGATAGGGAGAGCTAATGGAGAAGCATTTGAACTAGAGTTACTCAATTACAATCTGACATCAGCTTGTACAGCCCAGCTTTCCGAACACACACACACACACACAAGCACACAGGCACACAGTAAGCAGTTAACACACTATAGCCTAAATGAATCTCGTAACACAGCAGATATCACAGGCTTCATCAGGCTCTCAATGAAAGTGGTATCAGACAGAAAGTGTATATTCTGGTGTTACCTGGTAATTCCATTTACTACCAAGTGTTTAGCTGACATTTTTATCTCGTGTGTGGAACAATAAATTGTACAAATTGCTGAAAATCCTTTTTTCCCTCCAGCACACAAGCAACCAGCTAAGACAAGTGCAAGAGGTCACACACCAGCAAACGTAGTGTGGTCTATACAGGCTGATGATACCTCTCCTGGTGAGTTTGTGTCTTGATGTGTTTTACTTAGTGACACAACAGTGTCAGCTTTCCGCCTCATGTAACATCATATTCTTAAAGCTATCATCAACACAGAACATTTAAGTTGACTTCTGTTGAAGTCACATTGGTCTTTTTAATCACCCTTGACTACATAAACGCAACCAAATTATGTCCTTGCTGATGGATTACTTCAGTTTTTTCTAAGTACTGTAATACACTGATAAAATTGCACGTCACCAGGGTAAGCACAAGGTTTCTTTCATAATTGAAATGTATATTATGATAAACTGAGGTTGCTGAATTGCTGTGTTTTCTTGTTTTGGAGAAAGAAAACCAAAGGGACTTTTCTGCTTACACAGGAACATTCACTATTACAGGTTCTGAGAGCAGGGGCTTGAGTGTGCAGACACGACATACACATGTAGTCTACATGCCTTCGCAGACTAAGGTCAATGGTGTGCTCAGATACAAATGATTCTCATCTAATATTAATAGGATATGCTAAACGGTAACACAGAAGCAGCACAGAACGGAACAGTACAGCTTTTAAGAGTGTGTATGTGTGTGTGTGTGTACACATGCATGTATTATCCTGCCGTGCAGACAGACGAATGCCACTGGGACTGAAATAAAATAACTCACATGTTAACCTTCTAGAACAATATAAGTAAGCATGTTAATATTTTGGAAAGCCGCTCCCTATGCAAACAATCTAACGCAATCAATAATAACAGTCTAAATAAAGGAAACTGAATGGTTTAGCTTGTCCTGACAGGTGACAGTCATCTCTTGTCCAACTTTGACACCAGAGGCCAGTTCTAAAATGGTCATAGCAATAATTTTTGTAACAGCAATGTTTAATGTCTTTGGAAAGCACTGACAAACAATGTCCAATGTGAATAGGGGCGCCAAATTAGAAAACGCTCATATGGGTTGTTTTTGTAGCAAAGTCAAATTACCTTTTTCTTGTTGTGTAGTTTGGAGAACTTGCAGCAAGTAGTTGAACACTACTTGCTGAAATTACAAAAATTGGAACAACATCCTGAAGTTAACGTTCCAAACAAGAATGTTTTCTACCTAGATTTCAAAATAAGACAATTCCCTCTGCCTCCATTTGAGAATTTACTGGCCTTAAAACAATAAACGTATTAACATTCAATAATAATGGATTTGCCTTTGTTTTTGCAAACTAAAGGTTCATACTGAAATTTTTATCTTAATACTGATAATCATTTGTGAAATTATGAACAGATACATTTAGCCTTATAAAAGCAGGCCTATTCTATTTAAGATTGGTCAGGTATCATATTTTGCTGTAACATACAAAGAGAACCATTTAAGCATGTAAAACCTGTATAGAAGCATAATGCAATCAAGGAAGCCAAATGTGCCTACCTCTTCCTATAGTTGTGTGTGTGTGTTTGTGTGTGTGTGTGCACGCGCATGTGTGTGTGTGTGTGTGTGTGTGTGTGTGTGAGAAACAGTCACCTGTTCTTTGAAGCAAAAACAACCACTTAGGCATGAACAGCAGCGCTTGGGAGACATCAATATTTCAGTCAGGTGTGTCGAGAAAAAGAGAGAGAAAGGGGGGACCCTTGCCATTCTAAGGCATTCCCATGACTGACGGAGAAACTGAGGGTGGGAGTGTGTGTGTGTGTGTGTGTGTGGGTGTGTGTGTGTGTATACATGTATGCGAGTGTGCCTTTCCCCCATCCTCACCCCACCCCTACACACACCATTGTGTGTACCACCTCTGTCACCTTTCTTCTAATCAGGAGTTTAAATCAATGACGTTGTCCAAAACTATAATTGCCACTCCTTAAACTGCTTCTCTCGCAATATGCTTTCACCAAGAAACCACTCGGCAGCAGAAATACGCCTCTGCGCGTGTCGGTGTGTGTGTATGTGTGAGCTGGATTAAGAGTATTTTCTCATTACGGCAGTGTCTGAACGAGTAGAAAGTGCTTCTCACATTGTTTTACAGCATCCTGAAACCTCAAAGCTCAGCAGTAAGCAGCATAATATCCTGTAGTCCCACACAGACGCCTTGGCCTGGAACTCTGTCGTCACGAAAATGTTCATGAGCCAAAATCATCGGCTGTCATTTATCAAACTTTTTAAGAATGAATTAATCCATTGTAATGGCACATATATAAACAAGTTTTGAGAGACCAATCTGATGGCACACTGTACCTAAACTCGAAATTTGTTTTGTCTTGTGAATCAAGGCTGTCTGACGAGACACTAGCTAGCACAGGCTATCACGTCCTCTGATGGACACACATTAATGAGCTATGTCCTTCTAGAGGACCCAGGCTCTGAATTCAGATACAGTTCCATGGTGCATGGCACATAGTAAATTGTAAAAAAGCTGCAGCCAAAGCGAGCTACCATGCAAGGCACTGGCCTCACCATCAGGAGCTACTGAGGCTCAGTGTCTTGGACGACCCGTGCTACCAGCTTGGACACAGCTGCAGCCCACAAATGCCGCAAGAGGGAGGGTTTTATGAACACTGCACATGTGAATACCTAAAAGACTGGCTAAAAGTACGTACAGATGGAAAACACTTTAAAGAAATGGGAATGACACACCTTAAAACAAAGCTGGAGCTTGGTCACAGAAACAAATCTCTAATTCTAATATTAGATTTCTGTTAATTCTAAATATTTTCCTAATTAGTTTTCAAACTCAGATGGGACACACACCTGCCCTAATATATCAGCAATCATTGGCTGTTGGGCTGATGGCGGCTTGTTGGAAAATTTTAACATATCGCCCAATCCCAGTGCCAACGAAAAACGCAACACAATCCAAATCTCTAATGTCTCATATGAAGGTGAAAATTAGTTGAGAGATTCATAGTGACTGCAAAATGCCAAATAAATCAGTCTGCATGTTGTATGATGCTGTGTGTGGTCCACAGGGCTTGTTGTTCTAACAAGTGCAAGAATGTATTTACCTGTGAGATCCAGAGACAGCACTAAACAATTGTTATCATGGTTGCTGTTTACCCGTGACAACCAGACTTGCTCCAGAGATTTTAGACTGGCAACTACCCTGCTACTCTGGGTGAGTGTGTGTGTGTGTGTGTCTGTGCTTGGACTTTTGCTGCCAACCTGTGTTAACCTTGGCTGATGTTCCATTAACCAGAGACAGGAGTTTCCTTAACCTGACAATGCACTGACAGCAGGAACACACAAACACATACAACGTGCACACACATAAACACACACACACCTGAGCACACTTAACACGCATAGACACACACTCTTTGTTAACATATTGCTAGATAGATAGATAGATAGATAGACGGATAGATAGATAGATAACCTTAGGAGGTATACACAGATGGATAGATTATGGTGGGGAAAAGGATTGGAAAAGCTGGAAAGGTGAGAATGACAATAGTGGCAAGATGCCTGATTCTTCCTGCACTGTCTGGCAAAAAGAGGGAGAGAGAGCTAGAACAAGACAGAGCGAGAGAGAGAGAATGAGCAAGGTGGAAAGAGAGATGGAAATAAAGATGGAAAGAGAGATGTCTGGTTAACAAGGTGCTGAGCACGACAAGCCCTGGGGAGTCCACGCTCCCTTACCCTCTAAGATTAGACATCTCTCTCTCTGTCGATCCCACTCTCTCTCTTGTTGCGACACAAGGGGAACATGCCACTATCACAGGGGGACGCCCCGGGAACCATCTCCGCCTCACTCTCTTTCTCCCGTCTCATATAAAATCACTCTCTTTCTCTCCACTTTCCCTCACTCTCTCATCCCTCTTCATTCTCTCTTCACCTTCCCTCTATTTTGTTGAATTTTAACATTTCACGCATTTGTGCTGCAGCTGCAGTGTCAAAGGGGTGCTAAACATCATGTAAAACACACGTCTTAGGATAGAGGGTGTTGTATGCTGGGTGTCTGAGGCGTGTGTGTCTGTCCATATCTGAAACAACAAGCAGCGCCAAGTGACCCACTATGAGCGCTGATCACCGGGCTCTTAAAAAACATTGCAGATGAAAATTTTGTTTTTGAGAAGTCCAGGAGAATGGCATGCATTGTTACTCTGTTTGACCCTTTTTCTCTCATTTGGGTCTGCCCATGTTGTCAGCATCTTCTACTAGATCTAACTATCCTTGCACCTATTTTAAACACAGTCTGACTCACTGTCTCTGGTTTTGAATGTGGCCTCTTTTTTAAGGATTCTGGCAGGTTTATCACAAGTCAAATTTGGATTGGGCCCAAAGTGTAGCAATATACAATACGTATAAGCTCTTTGCACTACATCCCTCCACCCTGTCATCTTTCCACTTTCTCTCTCTTCTTCTTCTTCTTCTTCTTCTTACAAACCCGTCTCTCGCTCTGTCTCTCTCTCTCTCTCTCTCTCTCTCTCTCTCTCTCTCGGTTGTTTGACACCTCTCTCCCACCTGAGCATCTCTATGTGTCAGGACAAATTGGCCGAGACTCACATCTCTCTATGTCTCCCTCTCTCTCTCTCCCTCTGTCTGCTCACCACTCAACCGTAGAAAGAGAGAGAAAGAGAGAGCAAGAGACAGAAAGAAAGAGAAAGAGATTGATAATGTGTGGCGAGTGGGGGAGGAGGAGCAATATGCATCAGAGGAGAGATGAGGATGGTGAGGAGGGAGGTTAAGAAATAAATGTTAATGATGAAACATAAAGTGAGGAGAGGGAAACAGTGACCAAAAAATGGAGAACAATACAAATTTGAATGTTCATTTTCTAAACTCTTTCTTTCTTTCACCTGCTTCCCAATGAAATGGAATTTCAAGGGTCTGGCTACTGCATGAAAGCAGTTGCGATTTCCACTAAAGTGTAGTGAATTTTATGCAAACATCGGAAATGTTACAAAAACTGCACAGTTGAAATCAAATAGATTGCTGACTAGATTTATAACAGCATTTCATAATGTCAATGACCCAGTTGTTCCAGTGCCAATTGATTATTGATTGCATACACTGTATGTTTATTACAAATAACAAAACAAGTCGAGCCTAAACTTTGCAAAAATGAGAATATTTTGTCTGGTTTTGCTGTTTTTATAGAGTTTTTCTAAAGCTGAATTTTGACATCACATCATTTTTAGATTGGAAAATCAATAGGCTGTTGAGTTAAATGCTACCAAGTGTGTGTGGGTATGTGTATACAGAGAGAGAGCGAGAGAGAGAGAGAGTGTGTGTGTGTGCGTGCGTGTGTGTGTGTATGTGACTGTGAGCATGCACTTTATGTGTACATGTTGAGAGGCAAATGCATAAAAAATACAGTTGTGATATCACTAAGCTAGAAAAAGCTAACACTTCACTTCATGGTTTCCAGTCTATTATTCATCCAAACTTAAGAACTCTCTCTCTCACACACACACGCACTCAAAACAGACAAACGCTCTCATCTTCATTCTTGTCAAATGAATTTTGCACATATTGTCAAACAAATGCCTTCATACACACACACACACACGCACACATACACAGTTACAAACACATATAGACATCACATAAGAAAATACGGTCTCTCTGTCGCAGACCTGTACTTCCTCTATCATACTTTAACACACATACACACAAGACACACACACACAGGCACACAGAGGCCTATAGCATTGCGACAAAGAGATCAGAGAAACGGGCAGAAAATAATAGAATCTTCATCCCAGTAATCCATATTCATTCTTCTCATCCCTCCTCGCCTCATCCCTCCCTCCCTGCACACCACGCTTCCTCGTATCTGACATTCAAATGAGTTGTCTTTTCTCCCTTGTTAGACACACATGCACACTCGCACACACACAAATGCATAAACATTCACTCACTGTCTCTCGCTCTCTCTCTCTCTCACACACACACAAACACATATGCACACACACTCATCCTCTTTCTTGGATACTTTCTGCCCCGTTGCACCCGTGATGGCAAATTGAGCGCCTCCTGTCTCTCCCTCTTTCTCTCACTCACCCCCTCTCTGTTGACTCCTCTCATCTTCCCTCCATCTTCTTCTCTCCCCTGCCCCTCTACCCCCAACCCCTCCAGATCCTCCTCTCTCTCTCTGTCTCTCTCTCTCTGATTTGACTACAGTGGCAGGTAGGGTTGGATCACAAACCAATGAAGGGAAGGAAAAAGCCTTTATGTGGTGAACGGGTGCGTGTCTGACACACACTTAAGACATCTCACTCACTCACCGCAATACATTATCAGAGAAACACCAGCTACAGAAACTGACTTTCTTTGTGGGAAATCCTATGGGGAAATTTTATATGAGAGAGATGGGAATATTTTTTCATTTTTTCTGCATGTACCTGCTGAGTTTATATATTCTTACATCTATCTATCTATCTATCTATCTATCTATCTATCTATACATGTAGCCATCTATCTATCTATCTTCTTTTGCTCTCTGTGTGTCTGTCGTGGTCCTATTAGTGGAAGATGGAGGTGTGATCATGGTTACTGTGTGCTAACAGGGAGCGTGCTGCCATGGATGACAAATATTACACACACACACACACACACACACACACACACACGCAGCCATGCAGGGAGCAAACACTTGGTAGATTTCATCACTGCTCGTAATTATGATCCTGTCAAGTCCACAACATGGCAATCCATAACGACACATGCACATGTGTGCACACACACAGACATGCGCAGAAACACATAAACACTGGACATACCCATTCATATGTTGCCAGATACACACTCAAATAAACGCACTGAAAACCCACACACACCTAAATATAACAATACACACTTTCACGTCCGAACAGAAGCTGGCACAAGATACACAAGATTTGTGTAATCTTGCCAATTTGTTTTTGTGTTGACATACAGCATGAAGTTATGTCTGCACACAGGGACACGATATGTGTGGCTGAGTGTGTTTTTAAGTGTGTTCATGTGTGAGTGCCTGAGAAGGTGTGTGCCAATGTGTGTGTGTGATGACATCTCACTCTCCAGTGTTGACACCTCATGTGTCAGGGGAACCTATTAGAGACCCTCACAGCCTAACCCTGCACCTGACCCCCACCCTGATGTATGTGTGTGTGTGTGTGTGTGTGTGTGTGTGTGTGTGTGTATTTGAATTTTTTTCCTGAGGCCATCTATTCCAAAACATTTATGTTTTTTGTTTGTTTGTTTTTAACTTTTGGTTATTAAAAGGTTATATCTTTCATTTATTTTCTTGGAAATTCTAGGAATTAAAACATTTTCTAAAAGCAACTGTCCAGCGTGTGTGTTGATTGTGAATCACTATGTGTGTGTATGTGTGCCCCAGAACTCCCTAACAAACCAGGGGGTCAGGCCTCTGGTTACCCCTGGATATCTGACCCCAAGACCCCATTGCCCCACATAAATCTATTGGGCCATGCTGTGTGTGTTTTAGTGTATATGAGCTTGTGTAAGTACATGTTTTTGTCTCTCTGTGTGTGTACCAGAGAGAGACCAGTCTTTTCTCTCTATTGTTTCTTTTTCTATTATTAACTCATGTTTGAACATTTTTATTTGCCCTTTCTGATTTTTCTTCCTTAAATGACCTGCCACCCTAAAATAGCTTTTATGAGGATGGTACTGCTCGTAGTTTGATATTAAGCAATGAGCTTTCATAAATACATAAACCTCGAATTCCAAAGTAAAACTCCTCCCCACCTTCCTGTTTTGTTCACTTTACTTTCCTTCCCTTCTTCCCTCATTTATCCTTCTATTAACTGTTCAGAGGTTTGCAAAAACATTTCCCTTTATTGTCCTCGAATTAAAGTTATTCTTAATGTCCTCATAAATAAGAACAACAATTAAAGGACAAATGCCACTTATTGTTTACCAAGTATATCTTGATGAATGCTTATCACAACAATAAAAGGAAAAAGGCTGTTGTAAATAAATTTAAAAAATCCCTCAGTGTTCATATATTATTTTTATTTCTTATGTTTCCTCCCCTGCATGCTTATCTCGTGAAGGTCACTGAAAACTAAATTCCAGTTGGGATAAAGGCTTGTATCTTTATGCAGCAGGCAGAAGAGAATAAACAGCACTTTTACCACGTGTAGATAGTGTGCAGGGCTTAATGTGTTGAATGTCAGTGGGTATCAGTCGGCAGGTCTCGTGCCTCACTCGGCTCAACACAGTCAACACTGTGTTTAACCCCTAGATGACATTGAGCATGCCACATGCACACAGACACTCTTTCATACACGAGTGTGTAATACACACAGAAAGAAGAAATCCTAACTTCAGAGACCCTTCTTTAATATGGAGGAGAACAGACAGAGGGAACTGAAGCATACCAAGAGATTATTAAAGATCCCTTTTTTCACATCTACTAAATATCCACAGTAGAACTAGGATCTATGTCATACAGGGTCACTGTTACCAAACAGGGCCAATGAAACAAAAATATTTACAAACAAAATTAAAATGATCTAGGTTCCTTCTCACACTTTTGATTGTCAAGTCCCTCCCAAATCACAGCACAAAAGCAAACTGGGAACCAGTATTATAGTGCGTTTTTTTCTCTTTGTAGATTTTACATTTTAAAAGTATTTTGTTTAATATATATATGGCTCTTTACTGATAAATGTAGCCTCAGTAATATGACATAACAGGGGCAACAGAGCACAGGTTCGAGCACACAGTAACAATCCAGGAATCATTGCCTTCCCCATATACACTTTCCCAGGCTTCCCAACCCAAGACTTGACCTTGGTCGTCAAAATGACATTTCAAAGGGTCACTCCTCAACACATTTGACTGCGAGGCAGAATTATTTCACCGCTCTCTTTTGTGGCACTCTGCTTACTTAATCCCTACGCTTTTTTCCATTGCGGAAACTGAATAGTGTAGGAAGGGTTTTGCTTTCTGTTAATAGATCAGCACCTGATGGATTCATTAGGTAAGTTGAACATTATTTTAATCAGCAGTCTGAATGTAAAATGTCAAGATTTGAAGAAGTGGTAATGAACCATCCAATCATGACTTTTGTCTGTCTTCTGTCTCTTCGAAAAGTTCCTGCTCATTACTTCACTAACTTGCATGCTCCCTCATCATTACCATTGTTTCTTTGCTCCTAACCCGTCTTCCTTCAGCCTTCTCCCTCTCCTCCAATCCCTTGTTCTCCTACCATGGCCCTCACACAAATCTGCTTGTTTACTCACTCTTTCCCTTGCTAACCCTGATTTCCTCTCTCCTTCTCCATCACTCCTTCAAACTAATTCACTCCCACCCTCTCTCCACTGTTCCCCTGTCTCTCCACTGTTCCCCTTTGCCTCTCTCCCTCACACACACACACACACACACACACACACACACACACACACACACACACACACACACACACCTCTCTCTCTCCCTCTCTTGTCTCTCCAAACTCGCTCAAGCACAACTAAGCCGGGGGTTTGAGTCCCAATGAGAGCGGTTAGGGCAATCAGTGCTTTTCACACCCTCTGATGTTCTTAAAAGGTGGAGGGATCAGACGCCCCTGCTGTACTGCCGCACTTCACTGACACACCGCACACACGCGCATGCACGCACACCCACACAAACTCACAGAAACCAACACGTACACAAATGATTGCACCCATGCGCACAAACTCCCAACATGGTCAGACAGACTCACAAATCCAAACTCATTTACACACCCATATCCATACATGCCACATACACACGCTCACATACACACTCAGATATTCACAGGGACGTCCCCTGTTGGGTTAAAATGAGCAGGTTATTAGACTCAAAGCATACTGGCATCAGAGAGACATGCAGTGCCGCTAAGCACCAGCACAGAATCACAACACTTGCAATAAAATTTTGTCAACTAGCATGGAAATCTAATTCAGGGGGTGGGTTTACTGCATTAACCTGACATTAGAAAACAAACAAAACTTTACCAAAGCTATGTTCTTTTTGTGTCATCCAAAGTTGCAAAGAATAATTAGTTAGCAGGCTGGACACTGTTTGCTTTTGTAGCACTTCAGCAAATCAAAAAGAGGATGGGTTGTCCAAGAAGGTTGACACAAGACGTGATAAAATGATGACATGATGTGATTCCTTTTATTTGTAGATAACATACTTGCTAAATGTAGGTATTGTAGTATTTGAACTACTAAAAAAAATCAGGATTAATTTGTGTTGTTGCCAGAACTACTTCTTCTTTCACCTCTATCTTTCATCATGTTGATTTCCACAGCACATGCACAGCATATTGAACACTACATGGTTTTCTCTCTTTTACCATGTTGTGAAAGTTTTAATGGGTTGGTTTTTGTAGAAAAGGTGAATGTGACAATGGTTTTTGTTTGAGCAGGAACTGTAAAAAGTTCATAAGGCTCAAAAGGGTAGAAGGATTTAAAAGGCAGACCACTTTCTTATAAAGAAAGTGGTCTGCCTTATAAAGAAAAACAGACATCAAACTTCAGCATAAACTTGATATAAAGCTATTCCTGCTAAAATACTCATTTTAATTCATTAACTAGCTTATTTGCTTAGAATAAATACACTTAATATAAATAGAGAGGAAGCGTGTATGTGTGTGTGTGTGTGTGTTACCAGCAAGGTTTCAAGTTAAAATGCTTAGAAATAGTTCTTGCTGGTGTATCATTCAGGTCTGCGGGATCAGGTGTGCATGATGGTGTGATATAGAATGCAGTTAGGAAACTGAATGTACAGCTGCACGCTCCCGTAATGCGGCAAAGAGCAGTGACGCTATCAATTTACACCGTAACGGACAACACAGTCACTTTGCACCAAAGTGAAAGACACCAACACACACACTCACACACACAGTGCACAGGCACAAAGTTCAGGGGGATTAATTCACTGCATCATGTCATCAATCCTACCTTACCCCCTACTGTCACAAAGGAAGGAAAAATTTGTAATAAAGGAAAACCGAAGCACAGTGCCCTTAATACTGTGCTAATATTGCCATCCTGTCTCCACCCGTCTTTCTTCCGCTTTACCTCTTTTCCCCTTTTATTTTACTCAAATTTCTCCTCTTTTTCCTCTCTTCTGCTTTCCTGTCCTCTCTTCATCAATCTATCCTCTCTTGCAGCCTCAGCCAGCCCACCTTGATGAGCCGAAGCTCTTAGTCACATTGAGGTCAGTCTGCGCGCACGCACACACACACACACACACACACCTCTGCATACACAGGGAAGGGGTCATCCTGGCAGGGTTACGCTGCACAAAGTCAGCTTCCTATAATGTGGCTGCTGTTGCCTGCATCACACCCTCATGATCCAATTAAGAGCCTCGATTCCACCAATCAGCTGCTGTGGCAACCAACGGTAGACAAGCAGGCAGAGGCAGGCGGGCAGCGCCAATCTAGTAAGTGCTTTTAAGGGATTAGAAGGTGGGTGGCAAGCAGGGAGGGAGGGGAACACCTCTCTCTCTCCATCCTTGGTGCTCTTGTTTTGTTGCTGAGACCAGAAGGCTACAATACTTCTTAATTGGCCTCACATATTATTGCTGCAATTCCAAACACAAGTGAAGGAAGTATGGGAGGGGGAAGGGATAGAAGGAAATACAGGATGGAGGAAAAGTTGGGGAATACCGAGAAAGGAAGGAGGGAGCAGAGGGAGAAGTTATTTATTTTAGGTGGGAGAGTGGAAAGGAATAACCAAAACAAAAATGAAAAGGACCCGAGAAAGCAGGAAGTATTTAAGAAAAGCAGCACTACCTAGACAGCTATGTTGCTCAGTATTTTCCAAATCCCAAGATGACATCCTCAAATATCTTGTTTTGTCCACAACCCAAAGATAATCAGTTCACTGTCATAGAGAAGTGAAGAAACCAGAAATATTCTTTTAACAGCCTGGAATCATAGAATTTTGACTATTTCTTCAGAAAAAATTACTCAAACTGATTAATGGATTATCAAACTAGCCGGCAATTAATAGCTGACAACTAATTTTAAGATACTGTTTCTGCAAATTTCCTTGAATAAATTTCAGGAGTATTTAGCTCCAATCTGCATACTGTGACTACACGTTATGCTATTGCAGATCTACTCCTGTAAATTATTTTAAGAGAGACGGAGAGCGAGAAACAGACAGAGAAAGAGAGGTGGAATGAAAAAGAGTGAGAGAGAAAGAAAGAGAGAGAGAGAGATGTTGATAAGGTTCAGACACCTGGCTGTAGAACCCGTTATCAGAACTGCTAAAGGGCAGAGAACACAGGAAAGCACAAACACTGTAAATTACACATACACTATCTACAGTTTATCTACTCCTTTGTTATAATAGCACAAACTAATTAGACTCACCCACACACAAACAAGTGCACACACCACATACCCACAAACAACACATACTTATTGCACATTTGAACACAGACAGACCTACACTTATCGTAATAAGCAAACAAGTACGCACAGAGACATACACACTGACACACCACACCTAGCCCTGCCTCATGTACTTGTTGCCAGTGCAGTGTGAAATAGGCACAAACAGTATTCAATAAACCATTTAGTGACAGCCAATATTTAGATCTAGAAAAGAATAGATAATTTTTAAAGATTTTTAACTGCCATTATCCAAAGATCTCATGCACACACAAAGAGCTGTGTATGTGAGAGAGCATGGGCATAGGGCAAGTGTGCGGGGTACAAATGTGTGTTAAAATATCTTTAGTCAAACAATTAATATTTACAAATCTGATAGAAAAAATACCACTAGGCTTTTGCTTTTAGTGAGGTGGACTTATCTACTGTGTCAAGCATGCAAAAACATTCACATGCACACACACGCACACAGATTAAGCACTGAAACAATGAGGTGCTGATATATTTACACTGTAGCTGATAATATACTACATGTCTTTTATGAAATCTATGACCTCTGTTGAGATTTGTAGACAGCCAAATGCAACTACACTGGCAGCACCCGAACCATTCACTTCTCCTGAGCCTTGAGTTAGGGTGGCCTATAGTTGACTCAGTCAAACAAGTCACATTTCAAAATGCTGTAAGGTAAGCTGTCCACTTTCAGCAGAAATCCAACAGAAATGTCAAGTAGGTGCAATACATGATCATGCCGAATTCAGTAAAACAAGCACCTCTTTGTCATTGGCTGGGTTTGGCTTGAGAATGAGTGCTTTAGCCTTCATAGCTGAAATGTCATGCTACACTTGTTGCATGTATAACTCCAATTCAAAAAAGTTGTGAGTCAATCATCAAGACAATCATCTTCAAACGAACTGTGACAGTGGTTTTAAAAAGGTTTGAGCTCATAGAGTAATGCCCATTACACAATCATGTGTTTCATAAACACATTTTCACTTTAATATATTGTCCATTTAAATGTGTTTTATACTTTATTTTCTTCTGGATAAGGGGAAAAAAAGTGGATATTAGTTTACAGCAGGTTTTAGTCCAAACCAAGAAGCCAGTGAGTTACAATATCATCACCGTGGAGATGTGAAATGCAATTAATAACTAACACATTAATAATGGATTCATTCACTGGTCAGCAAGCAACCTGCATCATACTGTATCAGTACTGACTGCCTGATAACCAACTTTTATTTATTTAGTTTCTAAGGTCAACACTGTTGTGTTAGTGTGTGTGAGTGTGTGCAGACTTGTGTGCTTTTACCCACCACTGTGCAGGTTTTATCTTTCTCCTAAGCATTTTGCTTGAGGCATCAGGACCTCAATTAAAGTGGACTGCTTGTAGCAGTCATGAGCTTGACACACACACACACACACACACACACACACACACACACACACACACAGTACCTTTAAAGAATGAATATTTCACTATATCTAAGTCCTTTTACCTTGGAACGACCTGATTGTCCTACCGTGTGTAAGTGTGTGTGTGTATGTCACTTCATTTCCATAGAGGTATGTGGAAGTGCATTCAATCTACTGCTCGAGCAAAGACATGGACACTAATACAGGCACAGAGGACTAGGTCCAATGACACAGAATATTCAGAACATTAATGCCCTTTTTGTTAGTTTTTACATCTTGGTGGCTTAGTATTTGTCCTATATACACCACATTGAGGGATGAAATCTAACTCATGACATGAACACCACATTTCCCTATGAACCACCCATGTTTTCTTTAACTATTCCCTAAATTAATATTTGATAAAATATTATTAATGATGTAAAGAGCTTAAGATAAATCCTACTCGTCTTCAGAGTTCCCTCTTTCTGCTATACAATAAAAAAACCACAGTCTTCAAATGTGCGTCAATTTTTGACATTTTACACTGTACACTTTATGTTGCATTCTGCTGGTTCACTGTTTTGTGGCGTAAAACAAGAGGGCACTGTTTCTCTACCACCAACAACACTGAAGCAGTCAGAATTTCTGACATTTTCATAAAAAACAACACACATCCTATTCAAATTTAAACCTAAGACCAGTTTCGAAGGGTGTGTGTATGTCTTTATATGCTCATGTTTTATTGTTTTACAAAAGCAGCTAATTTATAGGCGTCTTATACAGCTGTCACCTACTTTAATAGCTAGAGTGAGGCAGTTTGCACACACCCATATGCACACACAGGTAAAATGAGAGCAATAGGGGAATTACTTGTTTGCGCTCTTGTGTCTCTTTTTCTCTTTCACTATGGTCATTTAAGAGGCCCAGTTAAAAGTGCCCCAGAAAAAAATGCTACACACACTCTGTGTGCATTAATCACCTGCGGCAGCCTTTCTCTCAGTTCTCGGCCCGCATCAATTACCAGGCTTTTTAAACAAATTCCCCTTACCGAGGTGAGGCACATGTTAAAGAGCCAGGCAGGCAGAACATACACACAGTACACAGAGTGTATTAGAACTACTACTGCTGTGTCTACAACAAATGGTTTTCTTTAAGGGAGGAAAATGCTCCAAAGAGAGGGAAAGGGGATGTGTGTTAATTTTAGGTGTGTTATCAAGAAACTGGCACAGGTTGGGGTGAGAGTTAAGGTCAGACTGGTAGTGCAAAGAGTTAGTTCACAGTAATAATAATAATTTAAAAAGCCTAAACACTACTCAAATCCACTTCCTCTGCATGAAGGGATGACAGACAGGGCAGAGAAATGAGGTGAATCCAGAATGTAGCAAAATGTCTCTCACAGCATGTCACTTGCTAATTTCAATAATAATGAAGGAGGGTCGTTGCCTTGCCAGACCCGACAACTCATTCTTTTCCCTGTTTTACCCATTTTTTTCTCTTTCACTGTCTCCTCTTTTTCCACTGTACTGTTCCTTCTCAACCCTCTTCTTCCACTGTGTCCTCTCTCTCTTTACCCTGTGCTTGCCAAACACCTCTCTCATGTTCAAATGAAAGACAATTAGACCCAGCCTCATCAAACCTTGCAATGACAGTTAGTGTCCACACAGATTCATAATTTACTTCTCCTTTGCCACACAGTTTTATGTTCACTCCTATGGCTAAACAGAGGAAGGAGAGCCTACTGCGAGTAGAGGAGAGAAAATCTTGGGCCAGTTAAAGAGACTCTCATCTTGTAGTGTGCATACTGATTTACGCACCTCTATTCAGAATTTATAAACATGATACCTGACAATTGCAGGCAACTCCTTCTCCTCCTATTAACCTGATATGAAGAGAGAGGCATGAGAAACAGTACACATGGATAGATGTGTCTCTCGGTAAAAACACTAGATGCCATATGCCTCGATATGAGTTGGTCTCTACGTATAATCACCAACATTACCATTAATTTGAATGACAACACAAATAATAGGATCAATATTTGCTGTTGCTTTCAACTTTTCTAATTTTACTGTGGATTTACAATTTACTAAGCCATGTGAAAATGCCCTATGCTGGGGCACACTGCTGGAGGGTTAAGGCACTGACCACTGACCCCAGCATCCCTGATTTGAGTCCAGTCTCTCTAACAAAGACAGGAAAATGGTAAAAATACTTTGAAAAGTATACATTTAAAAATTCTACTATTACTGAAATGGCTAATTAAGTTATTGAATGGATGAATGTATGAATGAGCTCACCTCTTACCAGAGTGATCAGGCTATTGATTAAGTCAGCTTTTCTCATAGAATTGACCATTTCTTATAGATTATCAATACTTGGGCCACTTAGACCAGTTAGAGGTGACTAGGCAGCAAGAGCACTGTTGCTACTAATGAGAATGGAATTGAGTAACATTTAGTGGAAAGCACATCTTTGTGTGTGTGTGCATGTGCATCTGTGTCAGGTACTGCAATCATGTATTTTGAGTAAAAAGTGATCACATATTGATTCAAGTAAATTCTTGTCTTGTTTATTTTTTGTGATTGTCATGCTGGGGCTGATTTCAAAATTCATCAAATCAGACACTTAAAAAGACAGCCAGCAATACAGAGGTTTGCACACACACACACACGCACACACAAATGCATGAACGCACGCATGCACGCACGCGCACGCGCACACACACACACACACACACACACACACACACACACATCTGAGTGGTGGGAAGGAAAGGGAAACCAGAGCTGGACCAGGAGTGGGATAACAGGAGTCCAGGAATAGTGGCAATCGATGGATGGATAGATGGGTAGATGGATGGATGGGGAAAAGGGGGGGAGGTGTTGTGGAGATGGGGGGGTTGCGCTGAAGGGAGAGATGAGTGGTCTCCTGGGTGGAGTGCTGATAGTCTTGCTGAGTGTCTGTGAGACCAAATCCT
Organism: Chelmon rostratus; assembly: GCF_017976325.1. Taxonomy (NCBI): domain Eukaryota; kingdom Metazoa; phylum Chordata; class Actinopteri; order Chaetodontiformes; family Chaetodontidae; genus Chelmon; species Chelmon rostratus. The sequence continues at coordinate 9,011,449 of NC_055658.1, forward strand.
TCCAAACTGAGGAGAGATTGGTAGGAGAACGACAGAGGCAGAACAGAACAGAAAAGAGGAAAAGAGACAAAAGGGAGGAGAAGAGTGAAATCAAGCAGAGCCATGATGATGAGGAGAGAGGATTAAACTGAAAAGAAGCCTTGTGGAATGTATATAGAGGAGTCACGGGAGAAGGAGATAATAGGTTAGAGGGTGGAAGACAAAAGTTATATGAAGCTGTGCTTGAAGTTGTCAGTATTTGTCAACTTTGAGCACAGTTTCCAACAATGGCCTCTAATGCCAGGATCAGACTACAAGAGCCTAGCCTGATTTTGAGACAACTTTGTTGTGGGCAACCAATTACCAGTGTCATGGCCGATCATGAACAACAATCGGGCATCTATACCTGTGTAGTGTGACATCCTAAACAGCCTGTCATCCAGCGTCTGGGACGCCCCATGACATGCCAACAAAAAGTCTAGCATGTCAAAAATGTTTTGTCCTGACACGTCTAGTGTGACATCTACACCCACGACATGTTCCATTTACCAACCAGGTGCTCTCTTCAGAGCACAGTCAGGTAACCATGGCGAGGAGGAGGTGGGGGGAGGTTGCTGCTGTCAGGTGGGGAAAAGGAAAGAGAGGAAAAGTTTGTTGAGCTGTGGCAACAGTACCCCTGACTATTTGATGTTTGCTTGAGGAAGAACCATGACCAAGTAAAAAAAATTGTGAAATAGGATGTGATGTGATTAGTTGGGGTTATATGAGTAGTCTTGCCAGTCACCCGACCAACACACAGCAAGCGTTTATGGCACTAATCATTAGATCTGACACGGTGACCATCGTCAAGGACAAAAAATCAACTAGTCTGAATCTAATTGGTCTAAAAACATGATTTCTGATTTCCTACACCGTTTAAATTATTGCATTATAAGCAACTTTTTATGAAATGTAATGTTAGGCTTATCAAACTTCAAAACAAGCTGTAGTGCATCAGTCAGCAAAGGCCACATACTTAATGGGTGACATGTTGTTTATCCGGTCATCTGGTCACTGCATTAATGTGGAGTTACAATGTCTTAGGATCTGTCTGACGTAGCTCAGAAGTTGAGTGTCTGATTGATCACATCGTAGGGTCACTTAATACCTAGTATCTGCAATTATGTAATAATGAAACCACAAAAATCCTCCAAATGTTAACACAACACTTTGAGCGTGAAAGATGACAACTTAAACATAGACATGAAACCTAAAGGGAAAAGCAAAGAGGAGATGAGTGAAGAAATGACATAAGAGGTTTTTTAGGGCTACTCTGAAGTTCCAAAGCAGAGGTAATTTCTTTTACCAGCAGTGCGCCTATACACACACACACACACACACACACACACACACACACACACACACACACACACACACACACACACACACACAGCTCTAGAATAGCTGTAAAAACAGGTATTGATGTGAAGGCCTAGTCAATGACCATCAGAGGTAAACAGAGACCGCCATTAGCCAGCCAGTCAATCGCTAAAGCATTGTGGGTAATTCTAGCACACACACATACACCCAGACACAGGGATACACACATCGACAGCAAGAGGACACCCCTCAGGGGCATATTAACCACATACACACACCCACATTCGCACAAAATGAAGGCAGGACCGTCACACCATTTGCTGTTAGTGCGATTATCATGCTCTGTCCCTTCCGCCTTTCTATCTCCTTATTTTTCTCTTCATGCTCTCTTTATCTGACATATTCTAACTCTCCCTTTTTACCTCTTTTTCACTCTCTCTCACACCCGTTGTCTCTCTCAGGGGTAAAGTGGCAGTTGGTTGTTCCTAGGGGGTCTTCACCAACTCTCATTAGTTCAGTGCAGTACTGTGTGAGTGTGACTGTGGTGTGTGTGTGTCTGTGTTTGCGTGCACACGAGTAGTGGGGATGATTGTGCATTAGCCAGCCAGTTAATCAATGGGAAAACCACTGAGCCTGGGCCCCTGCTTATGTTACCAACAGTGCTATTTATAGGGAAACACATGTGTCCACACACAGAAAAAAAATTCACAAATAGCCATAGGCGGTCACACACACTGTTGATACAGGCAGTTTGACTAAGGCCTTTAAATTCATACTCAACTCCATCCTGATAAGATTCAAGAAAAACTCAGCTCAAGTATGGCACCAGGAGAGGGACATTAAAATGGCTGATTATATGGAACCAAGTGTCAACTGGCACACTGAAGTCTCCGTCCAAACTACAGTACTATTCAACACATTGTGGCAGACTAGGCAGTGGATAACAGTATTCTCTCAAATTTAACAAATAACTTTACATGCAACTTTCATGCATTTTTCCATTTTCTTCTTTATCTTTCTTTATTATTATCGTCTAATTAGAGCTGCAACTGCATTTCATTGTGCAATCCTGGACTGTACAATGCATAATGACAAATACATTAACCTTAAGCTTCTGGCCAAAAGAGAAGAAACACATATAGAACACAAATCCTGTCCTCCTCCTCATGTATGTGGAGCAACAACATTTTTTTCTATTTCCTTTTTTTTGGCAGTCTCCTGTAAATGAACAGTAGATTGTTGACCTAGAAACTTAACTGAATTTACTCTTTTTGACCATTTTTTTGCTCTTCTTTTTAATCCAGTCATGGGGTAACTGCTCATTACATTGTACACTCCTAATGTTCAAAGCTAGGCTCATATAATGCTGCATGGAACTATTGCGAATGTTTACAAAACAAGCACACTGGTGGCCCAGAGGTCTAAGAAATATAACATGTTATTGCAAATTCGTAGATTTGCATCCAACCGCAGGCCTATCCCGCTTTCTTTTTTCCCTTTTCTTTCCCTTTCTCTTCTCCTTTACTGAACTGTCGACTGTCCAAAACGCCAAGCAATATTCTGATTATTCAAATAATTACGATGTAACTTTTCTTTTTGACTCCCTCCACCATCTCACCCTCCCTCTGCCTTTTCCTCTGCCTCTCTCACCCCCTTATCTGTCTTTCCTAGTGGGAGTGAGACAGATTAACGTCAACGCTGGTTTTACTTATCATACTGTAGGCAGCACAACCCTGCAAGGGATAGAGTGGAAGCAAACTGCATCACCATTCAAAACAGTGTGCACACAGTACTACTACAACTACACAAAACACAAGTACATACTAGACACATGAAGTGGTACACTTCACTGACGTACAGCATGTTCAGTTGGTGGTTGTTGATACTGAACAGGGCCGAGCAAAGCATTTCCCAAAATTTGAGGACTTAACTTGAACTTCCTTCTCTCAATACTGAAAAGGCTCATTTATCAGAGAAACTAACGTTCAGCATGAGGAAATGCAAACAATACAAGTAAGAGTCATTACTATGAAAAGAAAATAGCTTAATTTTCATTCCAAGTTCTGTTAAAAGTTCCGCTCCTCAATATGCAAGTGTTACCTAGACAGATTTAGCAAAAGAGTTAAATATAGGAAATTAAATAGTTAAGTATAGGAAATCAAATATTCTAGTTATGAAAGCAATAGAAAAACTATTATATTCAGATTTCTGTTTCTATGTGTATACAAATTGCAGTATATTTGTTTGTGTTTACGTGCATGAGTGAATATGTGTTGTGCAGTTGTTGGGTTGGCAAACAAACCCCCCTGAGTATGGGTGTATGCGAATTTATGCGCACCTATCTTTGTGTATTACTCAGAGGTCCCCCCGCCCTCTGACACACAAACACACAAACACAAACATCCAAGCACAAACAGTTAGAGCTTAATGAAGCAGAACTCAGCCTGGTGCCCATTAGCCTGATAATTAATAATTTCTCCCTGCCTCCTAACACACTTATCAACTTGCAGAGGAGGTTGTGTGTGCGTGTGTGTGTGCGTCTGTTTCTGCCTGCCAGTGCCTGTGCACTCTGGCAGATAAGACATGTGGTTGGTAATGGTATACATGTATGTTAACAGGTTGCACATAAGATAGTTTGCATGTTACTCCATTTAAAATATAATGAGTTGCCAGTTTGAGGTACCTACATGTAGTCTGTGGTGCTGTTGTCCACCTATATCAATGAGGGTATAACAGAAACACCTCTCTGAATAATGCAATACAATTCCGCACCACAAACTGCGGTCTTATGAATGACTTTGGAGTTGAATCAAAACTTATCTAAAACGTAATAAAAAATAAAATTATAACTGTCATAAAGGGGGTATTGATTACAGGACTGTTATATTTGACTGCATCAGATTTAGCTGGATGTATCTAAACTACCAACTGAGTGTATATTCACTGTTTAAACATCAAAAAGCAAGCTGGTATTAGCTGTAGTTGTAAGTCATGTTGGGATAAGAGGTTTTCACTTGCTACTACTGTGCAAAAAAGTAAGCAGCAAACCACAAAATCAAATTGACTTTGAAAGTGACTTAAAACATAAAAGACAATACATTGTATCATAATATATACAGCATTGCTTCACAATGGTGGCTCTAACATACACACACATTAAGACCCCTGTCACTACAGAACTCTCTACTACTCCATAGGTTACATGTATACCATCACCCTCCTATATCTGCCATATTATCAACATTTCAAGAGAGAGAGGGAAACGGACAGACAGAGGCCACCTCAAGATTGAAAATTGTGTACCATGATGTTATGGACAGGAATGCATTCTGTGTCCTCTTCTTCTTCTTCTTCTTCCCTGTGTCACTTATTCTGACTGTTGTGCTCTAGATATTGTTAGAAACAGAGAGAGAGAGAGAAAGATACACAGACATAGACAGAGAAAGAGAGAAACAAACGGAAACAGAAAGAAAATGAGGAAAAAGGGTCAGACAGCAATGTTACAGTTTGCTGAAGAAATTAAAAGGTCTTATTTCGTTCTCTCGTTCAGCCAACTTCATTCCTTCCATCTCTCCTTTTTCTTTTCTTTTTGTTAATTTCTTCATGTTCTCCTCTATCCCCCTTACTGCACTCACTCTACCTCCATCCCCTCCTTCACCTCCCTTCTCTCTATCTCTGTGAATAGAACATCAAAAGCCTCTGAGTTAGATGGGGAGTGACAGTGTTTGCTATTGGTATGCAGGCAGACATGTCTGCTCCAAAGTGTTAGTCTGAAGGCCTCGGCTAAGTGTTTGTCAAGACTTAAAGCCATTGTTCTCGTCTCCTCTCCTCTCAGATCTCAAACCTCTGCCTTTCTCTCTCTCTCTTTCTGTCTCCCTCTCTCGCTCCACTTTTGTACTTTGACAGAGCATTTTACTGCTGTGTGTGTATGTGTGTACTATGTAAGGGGAGTCTGTTATGAGACAATGTGTGTGAGTGTGTGTGTATGAGTGGTTGTGCTCAGAGAATGCGTTCACTTTTGTGGTTATGTATATACAGTGTGCGCCAGCATTTTAACAATAAGCAAAACCCATCCACTTGTTGCAATTGGTGAAGACTGGATTCCAACAAAGATAAATAAAGTTCAAGCCTTTCTATGTGAAACCGATGATGCTTCTTCCAGGAGTCCACTGATGATCCAGATTTTATTCTGTGACTGGATAAAAAGTGCTCCCTATCTTCTCCTTTTTATCTCTTTTGTGAACATATAATGTCACAAAATGTGGATTCAAAATGTGTCAAATGAGTCAGAACAATGAAAAAAATGCGACCTGCTGTCATCAATATTAAGACTCCATTTACACCTAGTAGTAAAATGCGATCTCTATTTGGACCCATTATCTGGATAAGGAAAAACACATGCTAATGCAAGGCATAAACACGTCATTATCAGAATGTCACTGGACCTGCCTAACCACACCTGGAGGTAGTCTGGTCCACAAACTTCTGGCAGCTATACACAACTTACATTTAGACTGATATTTGTTTTAGTTGACATAAAATAGAGGTTGTTCAAATTAAGAGATCGAACAAGTGAGAGGGCTGAGAGACACACACATCTAATTACTGATGCTATGTCCATTCTGTGCCATTAAAGCATCATAAAATCTGTTATTTTGTCAACAGAACTGCATGAAAAATCAAAGCGATATGGGTGGGAAATGAATGATATTCGATCAGAAATAACTATGTACACAACAATGTGGTTACACTCATGTGTGAGCTGATCTGCTGTTAACAAAGCACATTAAAAGATCTAGTCTACACGCTGGTACTGCAACACAGTGGGACAAACTGACACAAGATTTTTGATACAAAGAAAGGAATAACTTAATATATCACATTTGCAGGATTTAAAAGAAGGGACAAATAATTAAGAATTTATCATAGACAGAGTTTCACAGGTTTATATATTTCCATATAACTCAACAACTCACAAAACTATATGATTTTTTAAGGCAGTCTGGGACTGATTTGCCAAAACCTTATATTACTCATGTACGGGGTTGTGGGTATCCACAATGGGGATAACAGGAACCCATTAAAAGGCAAGATCCAATTGTTTATTATGTGGATACAGATTCCATTTTAATACCAGAAGCACATGGGGTGTAACTTTCAAGACTGTTTAAAAAGGCCTTCTATCAGTGCTTTCCAGAGCTCATGAGAGGATTAGGCTTTTAAAGGTACAGCATGCATCATGTCTACCAGGTGAGGTGAGACTATGTCAAGAAACATACTGTAGGCTGACCTTTAGAAGACGAAAAATTTGTACTGCAAGAAACCTGTACATCTGATGCATTAGAATAAATCAGTAGCCCACATGAGTTTATTGTTTTGTTTATTATTATAGTGTCCATCTAGCCATCTCAGCAAAAGCTTAGTCTTCATGTCAAGTATTTATGTAATCAGGAGCCATAAGTAAACCTTTCACAGTGGAAAAGTGGATTTCAAATATTTCGTTTAGATTTCTCTCATCGTCCACTTTGTACTTTAAATTATGCTGATGGTTTGGTTTCACTGCAGAGTTTTGGAAAAATCCATCCTATCATTGTGTTTCTCCTGATATAGATTTGTTAGCTGGGTCATTCGAAAAAAAGACGAAAACACAAGCTAAATAAATGACAACCAAACACTGTAAAACACACCAGGTTTATGTACTGTATTGCTCCTCTTAACCACATCAACACAAATGTGAATTTTTTCATTGAAACACTAATAAAACACTGTGATATTATTAATAAAATCTGTTCTTTTGAAGGTGTTGCTCTCTTCATTTCTACTTTCCCAGTTTCTCTCTTCCTCTCCCGATCCTTCTATATCTTGCCTTCTGACAGTTTCTCTTGATTCTCACCCTCACCCTCCTCCTTGTTTCAATCTCTCCCATCTTCCCTTGCATGCTTCCCTCTGTCTCTCACTGCTAAACTTGCATTTGTGTGTGTGTGTGTGTGTGTGTGTGTCTATAAACACTACATTCCTACCAGGGTTACACTCAAGGCCTGGAAACAAAAAGCAGCTCTGTCTTTGAAGTCCAACCCAACGTTCTATAGGGTGGAACTGTTAATCACTGATAACCCTGCAGCATCTCATCTCTCCCCCTCTCTCCCTGTGTCTCACCCCCACTCTGCAATTGTTGCCCTCCTCTCTCACTCTGTCTCTTCACCTCATACCTCTCTCCCCTTCCTATTGTCTAACTGGCATTTCTCTTCTCTCTGTCTTTTTCTCCCTCTCTTTTTACATTTCACTCAGTTCTCACAAGAGAGTTAGCATCTTGTCGTGGTGTTGGGCTGATCACCACTGATGTGTGTGTGTATTGTGTTGGTAGGTACTGTCAGTGGTGTGGCAGTGAGCCTAGTGGTGCCAGTAAAGCAGATTATGAGTTGATTTTGGCGAAGGAGGCTGGTAATTCCTTTAAACCAACAAAGCCGTTCCATTAGCCCCCTGCTGTTGTCCTGAAAACAGGCACTGTGATGCTCCCAAAACACAACAGAGAGCACAGCTAAATATCTACGCTCATACCTAGTACCATCTCAAACCATGTTAGTATGTGAGTAACCAACCTTGCTTATTCAGTATAACATGACTACACGCCTATACTATACGAGTGGCACATAGAAGGTCCCAAATTTACAATTTGCTTCCAAAAACACAGAGGCACGTGTAATACACAGACAAATACTTAGCATCCAAAAACTAGACAACACATTAAGTCACATGTCATTACAGACATACACTGATCTGCTTCAACCACCAACCAGCTGCAGAATTACCGGATATATGGTTGACAAATGAAAAATATGTCAATACCTTAAGTATAACATCTCAAATCATGGAAAAGTCTGACTGTGAAGTAGAAAGAAACAATCTTGTATCTGGGTGTTGTGCAGCCAACATATTGCCATATCTACACAACACAATATGCCGTGGAAGTGCATAACGTAATGATCATGATACTCATATGTGCATTTTCTGATGTGCCATCCTTAAACATTCAAGTTTATGTTTCATCAGTTGACTCAACGGTACACAGACGGTACAGCAGACAAACTGGCTTATAGACAGACTAACACACAGAGTGGCAGGCAGACAAGCAGACAGTAGATTTGGGCTCTATGACCTGCTGCTATGGGATACACACAAACACACGCACACACCAGTTGGGGTATCCAGACCTGCCACTGAACAGGATTACCTCTGTCATGGGAGGACTGGTATCCCCTCATCAGCACACACAAACACGAATGCACATACGCACACACATGCACACGCGTACACATACACACACATCATAATGGTTCACTGGGCAAGCTGATAAGAATGTGCGTGAATGCATGTGTGTTTGTGCGTGTACATGTGTGTTGAGAAGTCTCCGATGGCAAGGATTAGGGACTCTTGACTCTCTCAGTCTCTCAGCGAACAACCAACTAGCACAAAAACATGCTCAGACACACACAGACAAACAGAAGCGGTGGTACAGTGCAGTGCTTTCACTTTAGTGCTTGTTCCAGCACATATTTGACTACACAGAATATTACAGTATAGACAGTAAAATCTCACTGACTTGTTGAGGAGTGCGGGACACAAGCAGGTAATTTGTTTCTTTCTCACAATACAGTGAAGATGGGAATACAGTACGTTGTAGTACAAAAACAACGTCATGCTGCGTTAATATTTCAATTTCATTGACCTCATTTATTTACATACTGGGACAGTTTGTTATATAATTGTTTGCATGCTGCATTTTAAAGACATGAAACTGTATTAATTGTTTCAGACTTAAAGTCCCTTTGGCATCATATTTATTCTTTTATTATGACTATGAAACAGGGGCAAAAATGAATAAAGTAAAGCATAAAAATGAAAATGGCACCCATATATCATGTCATAGTAAATGTTTTTTTTATTTCAAATTAGAAGTGGTAAAACCCCCTTTTTACAAGTGAACCTTTTCTATCAGACATTAAACTATGCTTGCAAACTACACTTGCAACTGGCCATCCATGTAATGCGAAGCAAAGAACAATTTGATAAAAGTATGTGTGTTCCTGTCCTAAAGATCATTGTGCTGAGACCCTTGGAGACAGTATGCTTCCTAATGGCAACTTGCAAAATTGTTAAGGACTGCAGCTGCTTACAAATTCACAGTGCATAAATAGACAGCCATGATTCCATTAATCTAAATTAAAATTCCTATGTCTTCCACATTCACAATTTCACAGGGATACAGTGAGTGGTAAGCATCTGGATTCCAGCGAACAACCTTCAGCAGAGACACAGGAAATGAGACAGAGAATGCAATGCAATAGTAAGAAATATAGAAATGGGAATAACATGTCAGAATGAGAGGGAGAGAGGGAAAGATGAATGCTAGAGAAAGAGAGACGGAGCACTTAACCCCTGGTTAGTGGGGTCAGATCCCGGTGGTAGTGGGGGAAGAAGGTCCCTGCACATACACAAATACTCCCACACACGCAGACGGATACACAGACACACAAAGAAGTGCACATGCATACACACAAAATCATTTTCACACACACTGTGCATCTACATGCACACACTTTTCTATGGTTTCAATTCATGAGGGAGACATTTGGACCTGAGAAGATCTCTCACTCTAAAAACCTCTCAGTCTCTGCTTCTCAGACACAAACACACAAGGCCAAGAACACACACACACACACAAGGCTTGGCTTGGGAAAAACTCTGTCACATTCATCTCCCAAACTGCTGGCTATTCTTTTAAAATTTACCAACATTTGAAGTGTGTGAAATGTAGAGACAATACATAATGAGATATATGAGAGTGAGAGAGAGAGAGAGAGAGAGAGAGAGAGAGAGAAGACAGACAAACAGAAGAAAGAGAGAAATAGAGATGGACAAAAAAGACAGACAGAAAAAAATGAACCAGACGGGAAAGAAAAAAAGAAACAGACAGATACACAGAGAGCAGAAAGAGAGAGCAAGTGACTGCAACTCAGAGAGAGAGAGAGAGAGAGAGAGAGAGAGAGAGCATCAATTATTTAGTGAAGGTAACGTGAAGCTTCCTTGGATCAGGCAAACTGCTGGCTCTTCCCCAGAGAAAAGAGAGAATGAATTAGAGTGAATTTATTAGAGACTGCGTGTGTGTGTGTGTGTGTGTGTGTGTGTGTGTGTGCGTGTGTCAGTACAGGTCCAGGCATCCACCCTGGTTTCTGCTGTTGTGTGGGTGTGCACACACAGTCTCACACACACACAAACAGATCCTGAGAATCCCAAGCCTGTTTCCAGGTTCATTAATAAAACAGCAGCTCTTTATATGTGCTCTTCCCCTCGCTGTCTTGCCTTTCATCCTCTGTTTGTTCACACACACAGTGGGATTTTGCTGTGTGTGTGTGTGTGTGTGTGTGTGTGTGTGTGTGTGTGTGTGTGTGTGTGTAAACTCCAACTGGGATTAGAGGATGGCCCGACTGTTTGTTCATCAGTCAGACAATAGTCGACCCCACTGTGGTACATATAAAAATCTGATCTCTCTTTCATCATGGGCAAAGGGGAACACCACTGAATTCAAGCTTTTCTTGGCTACTCCAGGTAAATTGTTCTTGTTGATAAAGAACTCTGATTCAATGTTTTAGCTCAACTGTATTAATCCCTTAAAGATGCACCCCCCCTCCCCGACTGTGGCATTAATGTTTTTTTTTTTAATGGTTAGCTTTTGGAAGAACTGTGTTGGGATTGCTGGCTGCTGAGAAGCAGTTGCTCACCCAGATTGCCTGATGAACAGCTGTGATCTTAACAGCATTTCTGTCTTAATTTAAGGGGGCAAAACTTAGTGTGAGGAAAGAAAGCTGTTGAAATGAGGTTTGGTGTAAGGACTTACATGATCTTAAAGCTTGAGTAATTGATTATTTGATAAACATTATCTTCGAGGCACCACTAAAATGGTTGGTTATTACTCAAAGCACATGATTCCTATTGCCTAGATTTTTAGATTGTGACAGAAAGTGGACTCTACGGAACACACTGCTGTAAAACATGTGTCTGTGGTGTCAAAAATGTGGAAAATAGAATAAGCTAAACAGGAGTTTGATTTGTTTTGCTCCTGAAATTTCTGAAATCAGTTAACACTGGTGTCACTGGGGCAGTTGAAAGACAAGCGATCCCACCAATAATATCCTGTATCTCAGAATAGGTTTGAACTTTTCTCAGTCTGAAACTTACTAAGGATCATGTTTCATACCCAATAAAAATAAAGAAATAAATATCCATGCCTGTTAAACAATAATGTTTTCTCAACCAAGAGCTCTCTTGTCTGCTTACAAAGTATTTTAATTTTGTCCTACATAATTTCATAAAATCTAATCTTCTATCCCCCCCTCATCCTTTTGTTTACTTTTCATTTCTTGAAACCTCTGGCCAAATTTCTGATGGAGTTTTCACACTGACCAGAATATTCTGATCATCATATCAGGCTTTTCTTCTTGCAGAGTAGGAAAGTGTTACTTCTTTCCAGTTGCACTTGCCACAGCTTCAATTTCACTTCAAATTATTTCAAATTTGAAAGCAGAGAGCCAAGAAGCTGGCTGGAACTTGATGTTCAGCTCTGACAAAAAATTGATAATGTTGACAAACAGACTCTTTCGAACAATTTTACATTTTACATTGTCTGGTGCTCCCAGCTCTGCAGCAGCAATAAGGAACTTCTCCACAAATTGTCATTCTGAATGCGACTTTGAAAGTCCTGAAAGACTTTCTTGATGTCTTTCAAAAACGGAAAATTCCACTGTATTCATTTTATTATTTAAACACAAATGTTTTGAAAATAATCATCGCCATTGACCTCAACCTGTATAGGAAAAATCGTGAAATCTTGTTACTGGGAAAACTGGTCTTGCAGAGTTTTTTTGGAACTGACATATTTTAAAGGTCTAGTAAAAGTCTGATGCTAGACGTGGTTTGAGTATACATTTAAATGAAAGCAATTGTCTTACTGCTGCTAGTATATACTGATTGTTTTTCATTTTTCTTTTAGATTTTGAAAAAGTTTTTATTCCGCTGTATTGGTGAGCTGTTAAAATGTGCGCTACCAAGGGAGTATGAACTTTGAAACACTAACACTGTAAATAAACTCACGAGAGGGTCAAAGCCATGGCGTTAACATGATTCAGAGCATGACCAATATCTCTAAAATGTCCCCTGTTGGCTCTCCAGTCGACTTTTAGTATACCACACACATACAGACACACACACACACACACACACACCTGCCCCTCTATCGCTCTCTCATACACGAAGACAAACACAAACACACTTTGCAAACATTTTAACAGCTCTGGACTACAGAGGGCTCATTCTGGTTTACTGAGATGGAAAATGGGAGCCAGAGCAACACTTTCCTGAATATTCTCCCTCTGTCTACCTCCCTGTCTGATTGTCAAGCTGTCAGCCTTTCTGTCTCACCTTTCCTCCTTTTCTCTGACACAACTTTACTCTTGCATAATAGCTCTATCTTTCTGTTACACCACCTGGATATCTCACTGTCTGTCAATCCTTGTTTTATATTCCCTATTATTATTACCGTTTCATGGAGGCCTCAGAGGAGCAAATTCTGAAATTAGTATTTTTGTCAATTTATTGTATCATTTATATGACTTCCATGGCTTCCTCAGCAAATCACAACTGAATGCTTGATATTTTGAAGTTTTAGAAAAAGGGACCACTGTTTCACATCTATGAAAGTCAAAGACATGCTATTGATTTCTAATGAAATTATGGAGGATGAGAGGCCTCAAAAAACATAACCTCATGATGCATACATTACATGTGCAATGGGGCTGTGACTCTTTCCAATTCCAAAAGGAAAAAATAAAGAATATTTAATTTAAAATTATCATGAAGAATTCAAAAGTCCCGGTGTATAAGCACAACAGCCCACGCCTTGTAGCAGTACCAGCAGGGAGCATTTGCAAAAAAAACTTCGCGAGCAAAGTTAACTATGTTTCCAAAGGTGCACTTCAGCAAGAAATATCCAATAACCAAGCTTAAAAATTAGTGACGTGTGCTGCTAATGTTGAGCTGAAGTTTAAGATTATACTGTTGACAGAACTGATAATACAATCTGCATCTTAAGTGAATTTACTTTTAGATTCAGAGTCAAACTTGGATTAATACAGCAATCTGACTGGCTTCTTCACCGAGGTTCGCAGGTAGTGTAGTATTCACAGCCCTCCGCAATGCAAAAATGACAGCCAAACCATGGTTTCTCTGAAACGATGCTGAAATAATTAAATCTATTGTATCATTACATTATTCAAGTATTATCTATTATCCTCTTCCTTCTAAACAGGTATGTAATATGGGGGTTGCTGACAACTTTAGCTTTCTCAACAAAATGGCTTTTACAGAGCCACCAAATCTGTTGTCAGTTTCCATGTAATGACAGCGGTTGACCGATCAGTATCGGTGGAACTTAGTCCCAACAGTGGCTAATGGATTTATATATTTATTACTTTGAGTTTTACCCATGCAACTCCCCCTCTCTCCACACATATACACACACACTTAACTTTGTTTCACCATCGTCATATTACAGATATGAATCCAACATAGCCACAAATAAATACATTACCTCATCCCTATGCTTCCTGCAAACAGCTGTTTAAAACTAAGTCTTCCTTTTACGCGCCTCCAAATGCATGCACTAGGCCAGATCAAGATCTTTGTGACACAAGGCCGTGGAAACACTACTGCTTTTTTCCTCAGGGACTGGCAAAACACAAAATGAAGAAAGTTTGGAAATGGGAATACAGAATAGCAGCTGGAACCAGTTGTTTCTTTGCAAATCTAAAATGTAGTTTAGGGTTATGCTATGTAGGCGCCTTTGAAATAATTTGAAATCATGTAAAATGAGTTCCCACTCATTCTAACCCTGTTTCTTGAAAAAGTGACAGTCCTAATGATAATTTGGTAGCCAACAATCATTTTGCTTAAGGTGAGAGATACCTTTAATATCTGAAGGGAATAATTTTAAATATCTCCTTGTATGTCGTATCTGTCATGTAGGCCATGCATCCCTCTGATTTCTCCTATTTATTACACATCACACATCAAACTGATTATGCATCACTTCCTGCATATCAGGGGGGGTTTTTTCTCCTAGAAAGGTAGTCAACAGATCTTACAAGCTGAAGTTCAGCTGAAATAGATAAAGGTTTAAATGGCTGTTCAATCACTTGAGTTGGAAACAAAGTAAAAAAAATGCATTTATTACCTTCTGTGTGGAGGTTACACAGACAGTCCTATTAACCCAATATTTTCTTGGGTCTGTTTTTATTTCCCTCTCAATTCATTTTCTCTTCCTTTAGCTTCTTTAGCTCCTTTTTCCACACAGAATTTTCCTCTTTCCGTCTCTATCTCATCATTTCTACCATCTTCTACAAACCAAATGTCTTTCTCAATACCTGTCTGTTCATTTCCTCTCTCTGTGTTTTGTGTGTGTATAGATGTATTTGGAAGATCAGATGAATAGCAAATATGAAACTGTATGTGAGGTACATAAGCCTCATGTAGAATTGTGTATGTTTGTGTGCATGTGCGCTTTTGTGTGAGTGTGAATTAGTGATTGTCTTAAGTCTGTGAATACATATGGCTGACTCAGTGATTCTGTCTACAACACAGCAGCTGCATCTTATCTGCACCACTGTGACGTGAGTGTGTGTGTGTTTGTGTGTGTGTGTGCACGCATGGTATCTGGAATAGGAATCTTAACAGTTTTCCACATTAGAGAAGGGGAAACGTCAGAATGCTATTGTAAGAGATCCACTTCCTGTCCGATAAGCAAAAATCTCTCTTCCTCTCAGTCTCTTACACACACACACACGCACACACACACACACACGCACACACACACACACACACAGACACACACACACACACACACACACACACACACACACACAGAAATCCTGACAAGCAAAATTTTCTTTATATTTCTTTCCATTCTCCCTCTTTCTATCTTTTCACCTTCGCTCTCCATCAGTCTCTGTGTCTCTCTCTTTCTCTAATAAGCAGAGGTTTGCTGCTGAGGGCAGACAGGGCATTGCAGATGAAAGAAAGGAAGACAACCACCAAGAGAGAGAGATGGCAAGAAAGTGGAGCAGTGAGTGTGTAAGTAAGATTGCAAAAACAAAATTGCAAAAAAGAGGTAAGATCTTTTCTGTCACTTAAATGTTCACAATGTGAATAAAAACTGAAAGCTAGAGTTGGAGAAATCAAACAGACAACTATGACTGATCCCTTTCAAAACTTAAAAGCAACTAAGGACTTTTTCAGTATTAATCAGTTTCAATGATTCTGTATGAGCAACACAGGCAAATTAGATCACAAGCGAGAAGATCTGCTTCCTGATGATTTTAACTGCTCAGAACAGGAAAGCACAAAGCAGCAGCATGTCACCAATGGCAGTCAGAGAGTAATCCAATTATAGACAGGTGACAAAATAAAGGAAAAATATTGAAACACAACAAATGCAGATGCCTTCATACAGTATAGATGAGGTCACTAAATGGTTTGATGAGTATGTCAATCATATGCTACAGCCTTCACAGTCAGAACATCAATCGAACTGAACACTTGTAGGAGACTTTAGAGTGGCATGTTAAACAGAGCTTGCCACCATCAAAACAAAAATTCAAAATGAGGGAATACCTTTGCAAGAATGATGTTATAGTTCAGAGGCTCAGAAGCATTATAGCTGTTCTGGAGGCTTGTGATGGAACATCGCCTTATTAGACAGTTTTCATTGGTTTACCCTGTAATGTGTCTTCCATCTGTCTCTTGATAATATTACATTACTCTATTTGTAGTAGGTCATTAGTTATTTCACCCATTAAATTATCCACTTTAGTTGAGTTTTTAATCACAAACTACTTTTATCTGCTCACCTTGCTTCTCCCTTCAGTTCCCACTCCCCACCCACACATCTACACCTGTGAGGGGTGTGCAACGAAGCAAGTTCGCCATAGCCAGGCTTTCTTCCAATCAGAGATAATAAGTATCATACAGTGGTTAACAAGGTTAACCAAGCAAGGTTTCCTTCATCAGGCTCTATGTGCATTCCCATAAAAGGGGGAGTTTGGTGCGTCATTTGAGTCAGCGTCTGCACAAAATGGACCAAATGCACGTCATCTACTAAGAGTATAACAAAATATTTTAGCAAAAAGGAACACTTTCTGCAAACAAGGCAAGAGAGGATTGCTGGCAGAAAAGTGTTTATCATATAAATTGGTAGATTCATATATTTATCACTTAATATAGCATTTTTAAATATTATATTCAATTGCTTTGTGGTCTGACACCGTCCCATAATCAAAGATACATGGAAATCACTTTAGGTTTTGTCCAGATCAAAGTGAAATTAATTCTGTTGACTGAATATTATCTGTGATAAACACCAATAGACTAATCAATTTTCTAATCAGTGTTCCATTAGCTGCAGTACCAGCAGTGTACAACGGGCATGATAGCAAATCTGGACCAAGCATAAAAACATAATGCAAAGTGGTCTATAGTTGCTGGGCCGTCATCATTCTTTTGGTGTGTGGATGATATGCTGTGTAAAATTGAAATGTTAATATTACAGTTGGTACTGCTGTAATTCCAGCTTTGTTCAGCAACATTGCTAACGTACAGCTCGGCAAGTTTGTTTATATAACGTATTCCCTCAGCCGACGATCTTAATCACTCATTGAGAATATCATCAGAAAAATTAGTGAAAGAGTGGCACTATTTATATGGGAAAGGAATGCTTCAGCTGCCAGTATCCAGTCTAACAGAGGAGTTTAAATGCACTAAGGTTAGGACAGAACTTTTATTATCTGGGAGTAAGGACATGTTAGTTAGCAATGTGGTTCCGAATCCTTCTGGGGGGAGGAAATGGAACCCAAGGGCAGCAGTGCAGGAGGCAGAGGCAGCTCTTAGGCATGCAGAAATAGTAGGAAATGTTCAATTTGGCCGGGGAGGCTTGGGGCTTGGCCCAGGCAAACCAGTGTGGAATAAAGCTAAAGGTCTAAAGGAGAAAAGAAAGCTTGTAGTGGAACAGGTGCGTAGGCAGGAGGAGTTGTTAAGGGGGGCAAAAGCAGTTGGTCAAACCAAACAGGGACAATGGTTGAATTGGGAAGGTGTTGAGAAGAGGAAACTTAGTTGGAGGGACCTGTGGAATATGGAGGAAGGCCGTATTAAATTTCTGATAGGGGCGACATACGCTGTGTTGCCAACCCCGCAGAACCTAAGTCTCTGGGTACAGGGCGATCAATCGTGCCCACTCTGCTCAGGTACAGCAAGTTCAAAGCACATTCTGTCAGGTTGTAGAATTAGCTTATCACAAGGCCGGTATACATGGCGGCATAATCAGGTGCTGAGAAGCTTAGCCGCAGGCATTGAAGAGAGAAGGAAGCAGGTGAATTCTGGAAGTTCTAGAAAGGAGAGGTTAGATGTGCAGTTTGTTCGAGAGGGGGAGAAAAATAGAGCTGCTAAGTCAGGGAGAAGGCAGGTAGGTGGCTGCCTGGTAGGGGCTGATGATTGGCAAATGCAGGTCGACTTGGGAGGAAAGCTAGTTGTGCCCCAGGAAATAGTTTATAGTAATCTGAGGCCGGACATTGTCTTATGGTCCATGAGTAAAAAGACTGTGTTTTTTATTGAGTTAACAGTCCCTTGGGAAAATTCAGTGGAGGCAGCTTATGAAAGGAAGAAGACTAAGTATGCAGATTTAAAGACAGAATCTGAGCAGAGGGGATGGAAGACCAGGGTCTGTCCGGTTGAAGTGGGGTGTAGAGGTTTTGGGGGGGGGGGCAGAGGACATGCATGCCTAACCCGGCGGGAGAAGACAGACTGCTTTCCCCGCCCCATCTTCTGGCTCTGCCAATAGGAAGAGAACCAGGAAGAGGAAGTTTAGATAAGGTGGGGATGTGGCCAGCTAGAGTCTCTCTTTGGGACCATGCGGCCTGTTCAGGTGAGTTTGCGGTGAGTTTGCGTTGTAAGATACAGAGTGGGCTTGTTTTTTTATCTTTTTGGTTGTTTTCCTGTTTTGTTTGCTTCTTGAAGGAAATGTTAGGGTTTGTTTTCCTGCTTTGTTTGCTTTATGAAGGAAATGGTAGGGTTTGTTGCTTCTTGAAGGAAATGGTAGAAGAGGCTGTTAAATCTAGTCTGTGGTTTAGGCCTCCACCTTCAGCACCCTCTAAATTTTCCACCCCCTACCCGAACAAGGGTCTGTATCCAATCCCTACTTTCATCTTTTGACTCTACCTCTTTATTTTCTACCCCCTACCCGAACCAGGGTTTGTATTCCCACCCCGCTTTTTTGGTGGAGTTGGTGAGAGGCAGGTGTAGATGATGGTAGTGTGGCAATCGGCAGTTACATGTGGCATCTAGGCCTGTGGTAGCATTGTAGCAGCTAACAATAGCTAAAGCGGTGAGAGTATGATAGTATCTTAGCAGTTAGTATTGGTAGCTAGCAATTAACATTAACAGTATAGGTGAATCTAGCTTTATTGTCTTCTTCTGTTCCTCTTAGCAGGTAGTGGTTAGCACGTAACATTAGCTAAATGGTAGCATCGGAACTGTATTGTCTTCTTCTGTTCTTCTTAGCGGTTAGCATTAGCATTAGCAATAGTTAAATGGTAGCATCGGTACTGGCCACTACCTGGAGCATCTCTGGGTCAGTTGAACGTGGCGGTGCTGTTTGGATTGTGTAGGAGCAGTGTGAACTGGCACTGGGGGGGTGACTCTGGGACGCCGGAGTTCACTGCCTAACCTCCTGGAGGTGTAGTGGGACTAAGTAGGCGAAACACTGTTGAAGGGAGGTTTCCACCTGATGACCCCCAGAGACGTGTTAGGAATCACTGCTCTTTGGCATGTATAGAGGCAGATGAGGGCTCCAAGGTTCTTCACTGAGAATGAATCCTCTTTTTGAGCACAAGTATCTTGTGTTTAAATTAACTATAGCTGATCTAGAGCAGGCTAGGTGTGCAGTTACCATGGTAAACTTGACAGATTAGAAGGGAGCCACCTTCGTGACAACACGTTGGTGTTAAATAAATGTTTATTGGGACCAAAAAAAGAGATGCTACTGGATTTGACTGTGTGAACTATGAGACACAGCTGGCAGAGCTACAAGCAATGATAGCAACTAACATTGTTAATTTACTTTTTATTTATTTCTATAAGTTTCCATTTTTTTTTCTCTTGCAGAAACAAGTAGATGCAGTTGTCTGTTGATAAATAGTGTTTAGTGCACTAAAGCTCTGTTTTCATTGAGCCATTCATAAGTTTTTTTTTGACAAACATTTAGCTTTTTGATTACGTGTGGACCTTTAGGTGATACATCTTTTATTCAAAATAAGAGTACTGCAGACAGAGTGCAGATCTGCTTAAGCAAACAGAGACAATGCAGACAATAACATTACAGTAATAACATGACATATTATTATCAAATTGTTGTCATTTATCAGACGCAAGAAAAAAAAAACAAGCAACATAATGTTTACATCATATATTGACCATGGACCACCCTACTCTCTAAGTATCGGCATCAGCCATTCAAAACCCAAATCGGTCAACCACTAATTGACACCCTCTCTTCATTAATACTCTGTCCTGTTTCCCTGTCCAATTTCCCCAGTTATCCATCCATCTTACCCTTTCTTTCTTTCTCTGATTTTTCGCTCACTTCTTTTCCCAAAATTGACTCTCCACTTTTACTCCTCATTTTCATTTTGTTCTCCCTCCCCAGCTTTCTCCTCCTACTCTTCCAGTTGACCTGTGTTGACCTGACCCTTAGTGTTAACCGGCATGGTAACTGTGTGAATGTTTTCCCCTGCGGGTCCAAGGACTATCTGTGGGTGTCTGCAATCCACACAAATTGCCTCAACATGACAACTGCTCCGATCTTTGTCGGCGTCTCTGGAGCAAAGTCCAGGGCCTCTAGTTTAATGGTGTTAAAGTGCCAAAATTGGCCACTAACGGCTCAGTATGCTTTCACTGAGGCAAGTAAAATATGCTTTTAGGGCCTTCATTAATGAGCCTCAGTCTTACTCAGTCTGTATGCTCTATCAATATAAAAGGGAAATATTCACTCAACACTCAGTGCAAAACAAGAGTCAAACTTGACCATTGTCTCAAAAATGTTCATAATACATCCACATCACAAACAAACAAGTACAATAATTAAGTACAGTGCTACTAAGAGAGCCCACCTCAGTAATAATGCACTGGATCATAATGGCTGCTTGTGCCTGTTTACAGTGTTGGCTAAAAATGACATTCAATTGTTCCTTTACAAAAGACACAACACATCGATTTGAACGATTTGATGCATCTTTTTTGAGGATTATGTCCATAAGAGGGCAAACCAAGATGAGAGACATAGTGCCTGTACATTATTTCAACATAAACATGTCTCTTTTTTTAAATATCTAAATACCTACACATTACAAAATAAGACGATAAAGTAATGTCCTTTATCACTTAGTCACTCGTTTCAGCTTGATCTAAATTTTATTTTCAAATCAATGAAAGTGACGTACACAGAGTTTCTGTTTCAATGTGCCGGACAACGGGAGGAATTCTGGTCACATATTATCTGATAATGGATACAGTTTTCCCATGTTTTTGTGTTCAAGTGACTAACAGACAGGACGATTTTTGAAATTTTGAGTAAGGGGGCTGCAATGTAATCCCTCCAGGCACTGTGCACCGTTATTGTACATCAACTAAAGTTTCTGTTTTTGCCACTGACAGACCCAGATTGTTATTCTGACAACATTATGGAAAGGATCCCTTCAGGACATCTCTTGGTTAAAGAGTAAGATCCTATCTGTGTAACCAGAAACAGCCACTCCATCACTCTCACCAAAGACACCAGACTCCACTTACAGAATCAGGAAATTTATCGTTTAAAAACACACTTCAACAAACAAACAAAATGAAACTCACCAAAACCTTCTTGGTTTGTCTTTCACTATCCCAACAATCACCACCAACTCTGGTTTAGTCAAAAAAAGCTCTTAATTCACAGAACTGGGAGAGGAGCGAGAGAGAGGGCGGACATCAGAGAAGCAGCAGGGAAAAACAGCGTGTAGCGACAGAATATTTTCACATCTAACTTGTCTAACATCTTACATTATTATCCTTTTTTTCCACAGTAGAAGGTCTGGATGTTTTTTACAATTTGATTACATTTCGAATTACTGCCCTTAAATTATTGTATTAGCGGGCATCTGACTACAGCAAGTCTCTATTCGATAAAGGCACATATCTGTCTTTACATTACAGTACGTATCCTACCCATAACCTACTAAGTAACCTACTATGAAGAAATGGCTGTGATCATTATAGTTTTATGCTCTGGACCTGAAAATCTGTAGTCATTTTGTGTGTGTGTGTGGATGGGGTGGGGGGCTACATATATTTGCCTGTGGGTCACAGTAGGCCCATCTGTTGTAAACGAAACTGAATCAAACACACAGCTAGAAAAACTCTCCTGCAAACCTGACCTTACGGTACCCCCTTCTCTCTCTCTCTCTCTCTCTCTCTCTCTCTCTCTCTCTCATCCACAGACAGTGTATATATTCTGTATACAGGCTGGATGTGTGCATGCCATCAAAATTCCCACTGGCCTGTGATGTGATCCATGACAGTTTTTTCTCCAGTAGTTTTACTGTACTCATGGCTACTCTTATTAAGGGCATTTTGGGCTAGACTGTAAATAACGTTTAGGTGCTTGGATAAACTGAATAAATCTAGAAAAAGCAGTGGTGTGTTGGGAAAATGCGAGTAAGTAAAGTGAGACAGATCATTTGAAAAAGGCACAAAGGGGGACACATGTCCTTGCAGGTACTGCTTTACAAACAAAGTCAAACGGTCCACATTTAAAGTCAAACATACAAACCACATGTCATAACCGCAGGGTGACATTCAGTAAAAAGTTTTAAATCGTATAGATACATGACTTACATGTCTCGCTTATCTATTAGTATTATAAAACTTGCTACCAACACAATACAATGTCCAAATCAGCATGACAAACCATACAACACTTGACAGTTGGGATTAATCGAAAACGTTATGTCCACTTTAAAACATATCAATGCATGTATCAAACACGTGACACTCACTTAATATTCCTACTAAATAGCCTACATATGATATCCCTTTTCGTGACTCATTGAAGCTAAATACACATTCTTCAGCACAACAGAAAAGCAAAGTAAGAATGAAGACATGTAAAGGAGAAACGACCAGACCTCTGCACAGGCTACAGTCACCAACCACACACACTAAGCCCAGCCCAGGCAGGCTCTGTGCACGGCGCTCAGCGTCTGTGTGGGCAGCGTGGGACAACAAACTTCAGCCACAGACACAGCTACATTCAGACGAGGCAGCAACATTTTAACATAGCCACCATAACGACTACGCAGTATGTTTATAGACAGCCGCGGCGGGGTAATACTCAGTAGTAGAAATTATCACAGCCTAACACTTAATGTACAAATTTCTGAAACAAACTTCAACAAAGTGCTTTAAAATACAACAACACATGTAAGCCACAAAATACGCCAAGATAATAAGTTAAGTAAGGTTGTATTTGACTTACCACCTACAGGTATTTGCAACAGGCCAGGGTCCTTCATGGTATAACGTTAAAATGTTCCACCACTGGCTCGATGGACAAGCGGTCAAGTTTCCTTAATATACCCAAGCGCAAGTACAGTCTTGAAGTGAACTTAGCTAACTAGGTATCACATTAGGTTGTATTTTCAGTCAATTATCATTTGGAATAGTTTGTATTTCACCACATTGTGCGGTGCCCATCCCCCTCCGCTACTAGCTAACATTATTTAAGTAACGTTAATTTTGGACATGCAAGGTAACATTAACGTTAGCTGATATAATTTAAGCTAACGCTAGCTGTCACTTGCTAACTTTCCCAGTTAATTTATCTAAACGACAATGCTTACTTTCTAGCTTCCCTTCATTTTCTTTCCGCCATAGTAAACACCATTCCCAGTTTCACAGTGGTATTATGGTAAATAACAAAATAAATAAATAAAAAATCAGGAGACGACAACATCGCCTGGCTTTTCCCCTACGACGTGATGGCTACTGAAGGTGCAATACTCTATTTCACCACATAAGCTGACTCATAGCAATCTAGAGGGGCGCTGTTTCCCTTGTTTGAAGACGATAAAAACGAGGAAGCAACAGTACAATAAAAATACAGTAACTGTTACTTGACGAAGAAAAGATCAGTGGTGGAACAACTTTCAGATCCTTTATTTAAGGAAAAGCAGCAATACCACTGTAAAAATACTCCACTACAAATAAAAGTCCTTGAAAACCGTACTAAAATAAAAGTATGTATGTATTATCAGCAAAATGTAGGCCATGTGTGGTAGGCTATCAAAAGTAAAAGTACTCATTTTGCAAAGAGGTTGTCCCTGCCAGTGTTTCACTGTTCAAAATCATTGTGACTAAAGCTGTCAGGCAAATGCAGTGGAAGAAAAAGCTCAATGTTTTCGTCTGAAATGTAGTGAGTGGAAATAATATGTACCAGAAAAATGAATATACTCCAGTCAGGAACAAGAAACTCAAATTTGTACACATGTACTTAGTTACATTCCATCACTGGAAAAGATTAAATAGCAGGAGAGGGTTTGCTCCTCAGTGGGTAAAACCTCCTTTTTCTTTATATATATATATATATATATATATATATTCTTCTAGTTACTTTGGATGGTCTATGTGTCAATGCTGAGTCATTCGAAGACTTTTTTTTAGAGTGGCATACATATATCAGTTTTAGATGTGCCTTATACATTTCACAGCTTTCTTCGTATACAGTTTAAATTTTTGCCGACCTCTGAAGAAGGCTATGAAATTGTCCAATTCCAGACTCTCTTGACACAGCTCATCTTCCTGAAGTTGCTAGTATGGAGTGTGGATACATTGCACTATGATCTTTTTCAGCTGACGTGTCTTCTGGACTTTTCGACAGCATTTTATCTTTACGCTGCCTTTGACAAACACATTTTTTAGTAAGCTGCACCACAAAATCGCTGGAATGCGGCTTTTGTTGGGAAAAAAAAATTGAAATGAGACATTGGGTTTTATAGTTAGTTCAAAGCAGAGTTACTCCTCTACACTGTTTGGAGGTTTATAAAGACAATAAGCCAAGGGCAAAGTGGCAATAGTATTACTAGCTGCATAAAAAGATATGACTTCAGTTTATGCACTTGTGAGTGGGAGAAGTGTTGAAGTGAGAAGATGTAGGCTTATGCAAGTTCTGATGCTCTGACTCTCGCTACATCAAGCTACAACGCTACTTTGGGTCATTGTTTAAACAATATGCTGTAACCAATATGGTAATAAAAAAGGAAAACTTCTATTTTGCTTTGCTATGATTTCCTCTTTTTCACTCACTGCCGAGCATTTACTAACTTTCCAGCAGTAGCAAAAGTAAATATTTCCTATTTCTGTATAGTTCAAACAAACACCTTAAAGGGAAGTGAGCAGGATTTAGAGTTGAGAGGAGTAGAACTGGGAAAAGAGATGCAGTATGTATGCTGTTTTCTGCCTGTGTTTGTGCTCTATATACTGAGATGGGAAAAAAAGGTTATGAATATGCATAAAGCTAAGCGCTACACGCAGGTGACATGCTTGACTTGTGTTGCTGCTGTGAACAACTGCATGAGGAAAATGTTTTCTCTCCTCTCACCTTCTCTTAGGAACAAGGGAGCTAGGGAGAGAGGGAGAGTAATCTCATGGGAACACTTTTTCACTCTGTGGGATGAAAAACCAACACACTAATGATGCAGACAGACATGCAAAGGAGCACAAAACCATCTAGCCCATACACAAGCAGACACAAGAAGATTCAAATATATACCCTCAACCACACACAAAAAAGACAATCCACCTCAGAAAACTGTATGCAAACACTTTTTCTTTTCAAAGTGGATTTCAGGGGAATATTCTGCCCTCCTTTCCAACTCATTTAGAGTTTGTCGTCAGCTAGCTGAAAACAGAGATCCATTCTTAAACACTATTCTAATATGTTACCCTTATTTTCTGAGACAGTTCAGTCTAGAGTTTGCAACATGAGAGAACATGTTGTTTCTAAAGTTAGGGGTCAGAACAACTGAGGTGCTTATTTCTCTTCTCATAGTATTTTGGAGACAGATAATTCATTGCATAAGCCATTTTGACTATTAACAAGCAAAATGGTGCGTCTCTTGATATAGATAATGATGAGACATTTGACATAAAACCCATTTTTCAGCTCCTCAGTAAGACCAGAGAAAGTGGAGAGAAGTCTCTCTATGATTTCAGCAGACAGTGTGCTGAAAACTGAGGAGAGATATAGAGCAGACGGGGCATCTCTCAAGGGAAAACCAAGAATCCAGTTTTACAGTAAGAAAGACTCTCAGATTCTCAGCAGCTGAGAGGAAAACATACACATCCAAAGGTTAATATAATGTCCCGCTTCTCCCATATACGCTCCATACTGAAGAATTTGAATCCTGATTTAACAACACTGTATCAAGAGTCATGCCAATAAAGGCATTGAGTAGTAGCTGAGAAAGAAGTTTGAGAGCATATGCAAATTGAAAATGTGCAAGCCTCTGTATGGTCCTATATTCAGGGTATGGCACAAACATCCAATTATTTATCAGTTTATTTAATTGGGTCTTTAGCCATTTTGCCATCATGACTCTTTCCAGGATGAGCTACATGAAAATTGATGCAACAATGGGCCATTAGATAACTATTGCTTTCTCTTTCGTGGATAATGCATTCATTTCAAGCTTTTAATGAACATCATCAGCTCACACATTGTAGTAAATCCATACTTTTTTAGATTTCATTCTGCATAAAACAGCAAGTCTGCAATAATTAAAAGATATGAAAAAATGTTAAAACTGTGCATAATTTCTTTCAGTTTAAAATTGCTGAAGTTACATTTTGACAGCAACTTTTTAGAGATTTCTCCAGCTAACGCTAAACATTTATAAAGCACGTTCACGACCAAGTCACTAACTTTGCCTGATTGAGATGCTTGTCTTGTCTGACAATTAAATTAAATTAAATCAAAACAAAATAATGGTAGTGAAAAAAATCTTGAAACAGCACTTTTGCCTGGCAGAACATGATGGGACAAGTAAGAGGAGAGGAACACAGTGTTGAGAGAAGTGGCTGAAGACGGGGGAAAGAAAACAGAACAGGAGGTGGTACAAAGGGGATTTAGGGAAAGGGATATGGAGGAAGGGGTGAGGGAAGACCAGGGAGGTGAGCGGGGTCAGACAGCGGGAGGAAGCTAATGTCTTTATTTCCTGGTGAGGTGGGACCTTGCATTTACCCCTGAGGTCAGTGGTCATGGACAGGGTCACTAGGGGTGCTGCGAGGGGGGTATCTCAATACAGATGAAGAGAGAGAATAACTATATAACAAAAAGAAGTGGAGAGAACAAGAGCCAGAGACAGAGTAATGGGAGAAATAGAGGAAAAGAAAGAAGAGGGAGACCTAGTTTCAGTCAGGAGGGGAATGTGCAAAGGTGGAAAGGTTGAGACAGGTTGAGGAGGTGAGAGTACTCAAGGGAGAGAGAAGGGACACACACACACACACACACACGCATACTGTACACATGAAATAATAGCAGATCTGGACTATAACTGTAGAGATCATGTGTGGGTCTTGTTTGAGGGTGTGTGTGTATGTTCGTGTTGCTTGTATTTATCTGGATGTGTGTGTGCTTTGTGTATGCATTGCAAGTGCAACTGTTTATGTGTGCATGTGTATTTCCTTCTCTCTGGAGGCCCCGCCACTGCAGCTGACAGATAAATACAAAGTGATTCGATGTATGACTCTTTCTCTAGAGTATTGTTAGGAGTTATCCTCTTGAACCGCTTGACTTACTGCCTTTTATTGATGTAAATCGCATTTGTCAAATACGATGCGATGAATATCCGGTCTCAACTGCTCTCTGTGGCTTACTGGCTTTTATTCCAACATGTAACTGCATTACCAGCAATCACATGAATTAACTTTGACAAACATGCTACGATAAAACAGAGATTGAATCTCTGTCTTTATTGTTCCTCAAGGGCATTGTTTACTGCATTTAGTCCTATTTAACTGCTCAGCTTGGTGCTTTTTATTAACCCCTTATTTTACCAACTACTTAATACATTTAAACATTATTTAAACATTTTATAAACCAACACCATTTTTGTTTCTTTATGGTAGCATCATTACTTGATGCATATTTATGGACGTGGTAACAGTACTGGGTGTTTGTGTGTGTGTGTGTGTGTGTGTGTGTGTGTCTGAAATATTGAAAATATTCCGCCCCTGGACCCTCTTTTTCTGTCAGTTTTGATGCTGACAGTGGTTTCTTCCAGCTAATTAATGACAGCTTTGAAACTAGGACTCTCCACCGTATATCTAGCTCAAACACATACATATGCACACACAGTATTATGCAAATTGAGGCCTGCAATGTGCGAACATATAGGTGGACTCACACATATAAATAGGAACTCACACATCTACAGTATACAGTACATACAAACTTACGTGTACACTGCAAAAGTTTCTTTCCCAAATGAGATATAATGATAGATCAAATGAGCTGCTGTTTGTGCAACCAGATGCTCTTTTCCTGTATCTATAGACAGTATTAGGGGATTTTTCTACAGATCTATATTCTGTAGTTCTTTGCTGAAAAACTTCAATGTTGTGTCCTAACTTCAATGTTGTGTCCTAATGTTGTGTCCTAATTAGGGTCACACATCACATACAATATTATTTATATTTCTGTCTTTCTTCTTCTTGGAAACAAGTTGAGAAGAAAAACATGGTTGTTGTTTTGGCCAAACATAAATGAATACATAGTGAACCTTTGAAAGCAGCCCACTAACATAATGCTGTAGTAGTACCATAACAGGCAGACTAGGGGATCTATAAATGGAAAGTGGTGACACTAACATTTTGGGGGAATAAAAAACAAAAACTTACAATAAAAGAAAAGAGTGCGTTCTTTCATGAAGCTTCCATGAGTGTTTTCATAATTCATCGACCATAAAAACGAGTCATCATTGAGTTGATATAACTCAGTAGCCTTCTCTGAACATCTGTCAGGATGCTCAGATGTCTGTTTATCTACCCGTGTGTGTGAGCCACAGTGTGCGCCTGTGCATATATATGCATGAAGTCGGGTGTAAATGTTCTGTGAGCTTGTGTAAGTCCACAAGTACTTGTTATTGTATCTGTGTGTGTGTGTGTGTGTATTTATACATCTCTATGTGTGCAGAAACAATGGCGTATCTCGGTCAGTGATATGATTCATGAAAATGGCACGCTGACTGGAGTCACACTGAGAGAGAACAGTCTGTTCTCCAAAAATACCTCATCTGACTAATACTATGGCAGAAGGGTGCGCAAGCATACACATACAAGCACACGCGAATGAACACACACACACACACACACACACACAAAACCTAATGTACAATCAAAGAGAAGATTTGCCTCTGAAATTGTAGGCTAAAAGGTAATAAAATGTGTTCAGAAGTTTTCTTTACCTTTTAACTCCTGTTTCTTTTTTTTTCCACGATTTCTGACAGGTTATTATTGACGTGTTTGACAGAATGTGACCCCAGACACTATAAATAACCTCCCACAGCCTCAGTTCACTTTTAGACTGTCTTTTGCGGTCCAGTTCTAGTTATACCTGTCGTACCTCTGGACGACTGTGATGCAGCAGGTTAAAAATATCCTGTTACCTCTCTGAGCGACAACGGCACTATGTCAGTAAACACAACTTGCTCATTCATGGAGGGAACATGACAGACTGAATGTGGCCTGTGTTCACCGAAACTCATGTTCCTGCGAGGCAGGAACCACCAGGGCTCAGCCAATATGAAATCCACTCAAATAATGCTGTTCCTCTAATGGCCATTCTTGACTGCGTGTACTGCTTGCTTTCAGTAAGTAAGTCTGGCTGTGATGTTAAGTTCCAAAGTCACTCTCAAACTACAGAGTGAATCTTTTTATTCACAACACATTTCATTTTTCCAATGAGTGATTTCATGTTGGAAGTTTAAGGAGAAGCATGTTTGGAAGCACACAGCTTGATTGACAGGGGTCTCAGGCTGTTACCTGCCCAAGTTTGTGATCTTACAAACTTCTGTGGTGCCATCAAAGACGCTTTCTCCGTATTTTCCTGCAGTCTACTGCTATCACTCATTTTACAGAGGGATTGGATGACTGAGTGACTCAGCAGATTATCATGCTGGTTTTAGGCAATTTGTGAACCATATTTAGGTCTAATCGTAAAATACAGTTTTTTCTGTATCAAATAGTGACTCAGCAGGCTATAAATATGGCTCTGGTCTGAGTTTTCCTTTGGACCCATATTCCTATCTTGCTCTGAAGTTATTCTTGTTCCTGGTCTCAGTATTGGACATCTGTATGACAGAATGTGATTCAGACAGCTATAAATATGAATGGCCTTTCTGCTCGGCCAGCCACGCGGATTAGCAACTCTTCCTGCTTTTCCACTAGGCTCAAAACACACTGCTCACTCTCTCTCGTTCCCTCTCTCTCTGACACACACACACACACTCACACACACACAAAGTGCGGTGTTTCCATCATTTTTGGGGACATTACATAGACTTACATTCATTTCCTGGAGACTTACCATAACCACTGCTTGTCCAGTAATGTAATGATTTACGTTATGGGGACTTGTGTTTTGTCCCCATCAGGAAGTTGAGTCTCCAAAAAGTGACTGTGAAACAGATTTATGTCCCCACAATGTGAGTAATACACACACAAATAACCCTTATTCCCACTTGCCATTTCGCTGCACATAAACACACACCGGGAGAGATGCCGTGTGTGAGACAAAATAACTCAAGGTCCACTTTCTAGCTTTTACCATAGATTTCAACCATACCTTAGGAGTGGAAGTGATAATAACAGGTGGTTGTATATGGGAGAGAGACTGTAACCCCTGAGTTTGTTCAAAGATGACATTTGCTGCATATGAGTGACCTTGATTTCTTCGGTCGTCCACTGACTCCTGTCTATAACATGTCTCCAGTTTGACCGAACATGGAAGAATGGACCATCAGAGGTCAACTTGGGGAGGATATCATGTTTCATTCATTCACCCAGATGTGCTTACTATAATGATGAAGAACACAGTTAATGTACAAGTGTCTTTCTACATTAGTTTTACAAAAGGGTATTGGTCCTGCGAGTGTCCATCATCCTGGAAGCCACAGATGGTCAGATAAAAACGAAAACAAGACAAAAACGATTTTAAGTTAATAAAAATCCATATTTTGAATAGAAATGTGTAAGCATGGTACTGTACACACCATTACAACACAACAGCAGTTTGTGTTGAAAAAGGCCTGATCATTGTTAGTGTCATCACACTGTCTCACTGTGTTAGAATAGAGTAAGATAGAGTTAAAGTAGATGGAAATGGCACATCATGACATCTCCTATTAATGTTGTAAAGCACTGTTCAAGGCTGGGGGAAATGTGACATTTTAATGACACAAATGACAACAAAAAATATGAAATGCAAGATCTCTCTGGATGTCCAGTCATGATTTAATAGCAGACTCCTAAAAGGACTATTGCAAATTGTCATTCAGGCTCGTTGACCTCAATCACTTAATGCCCACTCTACCCATTTACGTTCTATGTTGGATCTGCACTTGACACTGGTACTTATGTGTTAATACATGTGATTGGTGGGTATGATCTGGTTTCAATGAAAATACTATGGCTGGTACATGATACTCATTGAAGGAGAAAAGCCAGAGCGACCATTAGTGCCTTGGATTACCGCTGCCAGACACACACACACATACGCACACACACACACACACACACACACACACAAACCAGACACAGGTACACACCAAACAGCCACACTTTGGTCCTGTGACCAAGAGACATTTAACAGGGAGTCTGATTGAATTAAGGGAGTCATGTCTTCTTATCACCAGATTCGAGGTATCAATGCATTTGTATTCACTGGTGTTATTAATAGCACCCAAGAGGCAACCAGACACCGTAAAGTGGGGTGACAAACAAATCCTCAGGCTATTAATAAAAGGAGATGGAAAAAATATGATCAAGAAGCAGAGCGAGAGAGAGAGGGAGAGAAAATGAGAGGAAAATCCTGACACCTAACACTTAGGGTCAAGAACAAGTTGGCGGTGGAGACGGTGGGAGAGTGTCATTACAGTCGACAATATTTTGATATGACACACTGTTATAGAAAAAATGGGGTCATTGCTAAAAATCTGTGTTTTATCAAAAGGAAAGGGACCAGAAAAGAAAGATGTAATGTATTCCTCATTGCATATAAAATAAGTACAGTATACAGTGTGTGTTTCTTTGTGCAACATGTGCTGATGAATGAATTAAAAATTAGCAGTGCTGTGATGTGTAGGTGACCTCCTCCTTGAAGGCTAGAATAACAGAAGAATGGCAGCTTGGGAATCTGTAAATTCCCAATTTCGTTCACTTTCTATCCAAAATGTGTTAGGCTTTTTGACCTGTGACAATACAATCACACCAACATCATTCTCTAGCCAGGATGTGCGCTGAGAAACGGTTGTTCCTGTCTTTTAACCGTAGTGCATTGGTGGTGTGGAGACGAGCATAAATCGGTACAAGTTTCAATCCCCAGCCAGTCAAAAAGTCATCTCCTTTATCGTGGGCTCAGACACTCTGCTGTTGCTATGTGTCAGATTTAACGGCCTTGTCAGTTTTGTTTCAGATTCAAATGGATGTTATGGACAGACTGGAGATAAAGATAAAGACAGAGCAGAAGCAGAAGACTGACAAGGGTTCAGAAAACAGGGCTGCTGTAGCTTGTGTCAACTCTTGAAATCTGCTCTGCTTTAAAGCCTCACGCTGATATTAAATAAAGAAGGAGGCTGGATGATAAACAAGTCGTCTGGTGAGGTCAAAAGTCTCCAATCTGATTTCCACAACAGTTATACTGCTGGCTCACTCACTGTAAGCATGTCCAAATAAGAGTTACTGCTAAATGCCAAAATGCCGTTTGACGCTTGCTTTTGACAGTCATTGCAAATGGTGATGATTACACTCGAGTCACAAACTATTTGTACCATTAACTTGAAAATTAAGGCAAACATTGAAGTTTCTACACAAACTGTTGTAAACATTAGTTATTTTTGTCAGAGGTGTTGTGGTCTTTGTGATTCAAGTATACTTGATTGTTATAGGTGCATGCAGCTTTTCATTGCAAAAGACACTCTTAACTGATGTTATTGCTTAGCTTTCCAATAAATTGTTCAAATATATGGTTTAAACAGGGGATCTGAACATTTTGATGCTGCTCATAAGTCAAATGTTATGGGCTGTACAAAAGAAAATGTGGTGAAGAGCACAGACAGAAGAGCCACTGATTATCAGTTTCAAACAGACAAACAGCAACAGACAAAGAGCACAATGCACACACACACACACACACCTCTGAGTATAAAGGGCTGGACAGTTTACTGTACTCGTTTTTTGCTCTATGCTTTTCTTGCCATTTTTGTTTTATCAAAAGGCAGGTAGGTGGTACACCACAGCACCAAAACTGCTCTAAGTGAAATAATCACTGGCCTCAGGCTAGTTTTTCGATGAAAATAACATCTTAATTCTTCTGCTCTTTCTCTCCTCTTCTTCTCCTCACTCAGGTCGAGTGCAGCGATTGACTGTGATATCTTAATTAATTGTCTTGTTATTGGTTGGTCTGTGTTAAACTGGTTTAAACATACATCAAAGGGAGAAAGTTGGCCCTAGAACTGGTTGGTCCTAAAGAAAACAGAGAAATGTTGTTGAAGAGTTGTTTGGAGAAATTAACTCACTGGATTAAATCAGAGTTAACAAGTCTTGGTGTCATCTTAGATTCAGATCTAAAATCTGAGAGAAAAAAAAAGTCCCTCATCAACAAGGTGATGTGGGACTGTTTCCACCTTATAAACAGAAACAAAGCTAAATTACAATCATTCATAAATCAAAAGATGCAGAAAAACTGATTCATGCCTTTATTTTAAGCAGAGTCGATGACTGTAACACACTTTTCACTGGCCTCCTGAAAAAACACTGAAAGACTTCAGCTCATTCAAAACTCTGCAGCTAGACTACGAACCAGAACCAAGAGGAGAGACCACATTATTCCAGTTTCAGCTGCACTCGCTCCCTGTAACACTGAGAACTGATTTTAAGGTCCTCCTCCTTGTAAACAAAGCCATGACCTCAGAACAAGCTACATTGCTGACTCCCATGTTCAACATTTCCCTTAAGAACACTGCGATCATCTGCTGCTGCTTTATTGGAGGTTTCCAGCAACAGCTGAAAGACAATCAGGGATGCAGCCTTTGTCATTTACCCCCCAAAGCTCTGGAACACACTACCTACAGATATCAGGAGGCCGGTTTACTGAATATTTTTACAGGAAAGCTAAAAACTTGATAACTGATAACAAGCCTGACACTTTTGAACTTTACCTCTCACTTATGCAACTTTATTTTATTAGCATTATTCAGTGGTTTTATTTTCCATCCTGGGTGGGTTAAATCCATATCAGATCAGTATCAGCTGGGAAGCACAAGAGATTGAACAGTACCAGCTCTCTCTCGCTCTCTGACTCCCTCCCTCTCTCACCCCATCCCATTACCACTGGCCATCCTGTGACCTCTGACCTGTGCACTTTTTGCGTGCATTAGCTGCATCTCTAAAGCTGAGGAGGCAAACGTCAGCTCTGCTGAAAGTGGTCAGTCAAAGCAGAAACATTCTTAGTCATGGCTCCATCTAAATAATTAAGTGCTAATAATGATTGTATTTAGATGCAAACCTGTTCCCTGTCAGGAAACATGCTTATCCTTAATATTGTAATGGACTGGGTGACATGTTAGTGTTTAACTGTTACGTCAGGAATGTCACTGTGTTAAGAGATATGAGTTCAGCCAAGATAAAAAAGACTGTTTATTACAGTTACTGAGATTTACAGGGTGTCAGTGAACATATTCAAAGTTTAGAAGCTGTTTCACAGTCTGTCATTTTCAGCTACCTATGACAGTGACATGTGTGCAATAGCTCACCTGTGATTGGCAGAGAGTTAGGGGGGATGTTAGTTGTTAATGCTTCTAGTTTGGGGAGCAGGAGTAAGTCTATAAGCAGGTGTCATAATAGGACGCTAGTTCAGATATTAGTTTTGTTGTTCTGGCTACAGCCTACAGTAGCCTGTGTATAGTTTGCTAATCTTGTGAAACCAGGTAACATCTCACACCCATCTCATTAAGGGACGATGTAATATAAAATACTCTACAACAAGAGTTTGAATGTACGGTATTAGCATTATACAGTATAAAACATGATGTAACTCTTTATTTTCCTCTTATTATTTTTCCCACCACAATACATTGACACTGCGTTAATTGAGTTAAGTGTCGTGAGCCGACTTGTAAGAATCAAAGCTGCCACTAGAAACAGGGCCGACAGTGCGCCTTTTAAAGTCTGCTGTTGTGTTTTAGGCTATATATTGCAACCATTGGCTGATTAGCCTTTGTAATTTATTTGGCATGAGTCAAGGTACGCTCACTTTCTTCCTTAGAGTGGCCCTTACATCAAGTTTTGCTCCTTTTGGTCACAGTCACGTAGGTCCACCTGCCCTACAGGGATTTATATATTTCACTAGGAAAACAAGGTCACCTTTGCATATGTCTATAGATGTTGCCAATCACCAAGCTAGTTAAAAATAAAAGAAAATAAACTTCCGTGGAGGCCTATTACATGACTGGGTGGCGGCATAGTTTGTGTATAGCAGGGATACACACACTAGCAATTTCTGTTGGGCAAGGCTGTGCTCTTCATGCAGCATAGAAAGGCTTTCATTTTCTGGATATTTTTACATTCTTGCTGCTCCATAGTTCAGTACTCTAGAATAAAAGCATTCAGTAGGCAGCACAGACGGCGAGTGAAACAGAGAGAGAGAGACTGAGCAAGAAAGAGAGAGGGGGAATGACAGAGTGAAAGAAACAGGAGTGAACTAAAAACTAAACTAAAATAAAAAAAGATTTGGCTGCTCATGAATTGCTTGATTGTTCATTTAAAAAGGCTGAAATGAAGCCAGTATGGACCTTCGAGTGGAGGTCTTATGCGAGTTACATGCTCCTGACGTATCACACCCTGTCTTGACACAACATTAATAAAAAAAACACAGCAGGCTGATTTCTAGCAGTGTAAAATTGGTACAATCAGGCAATGCAAATTTGACTTTGATGGTGCTCAAACAAGAAACGCAGTACATAAAAAAGAAACATACACCAAAAGAAAACAAAAATATGCTCATGGAGTTAAAAACATATATTTGCAGGTTGAGGTTGTGCATGGGGCCTGCCACAGAGCGGACTGAGCGAAAAAAACGGCTTCAGACAAAAATCATTGTTTATAATCATAAAACCATGAAACAATATTCTGTGATGTGCTTTTGACAAGAGAGACAGAAGGAAGTATCTACATGCGCTAAATCTATGAGTAACACCAGGCTATGTCCTATCTATCTTTAGTAATTCCATGAATACAGTGCTGAGGGGCAAAACATGCTGTCCTCCTCCTAATGAAGCTTTCAGCCCTGCGCCACAACCACACAATGACAGCTGGCAGGGGAGGGGCAGGAACTACATGCCATGAAATAAGAGGGGGTAAAAATTGATTAGCAATTTTCATTTGCGCTAAGCTAAACAAAAGAAGGCTGCTGCCCTACTCTGCATATCATCATGGGGTGGGAGAGGAGGAGGGTAGGTAGTGGTGATGGTGTCGGGGTGGGATGGGAAGTGATCTTTCAGAGCTCAAGGCATCTATTGTTTAGTTAGAGAGGATGTGGGTGTGGGGGAGCAAAGGGGGAATCGGGACGGGGAGGCGAGAGGACTGGGGATAGGGAAAGAGTGACAAGAGGGGAGACAGCGGGGACGTTGAGGACAGGAGAAAATGAAAGGTAAGTGAAGGAGAGGACTGAGAGAAGGAGGGGAGGGACCAGGAGGCAGGTCGGGGGAGGAGGTAATGGGGTTAAAGAAAGTAAAAGAGAGGGGTGGGAGAATTGGAACACAGAATTGGACAGAAAAGGAAGCACTGAGGGACAGAGTGGTGGGAGACAGGGGAAGGGGAGGGTTAAAAGAAGAGGGTTGGGGATGACATGAAAAGACAGACGAGAGAGGGAAGGAAAACGGTGAGGAAAAATTAGTTTTGTGAGTCAGACCAAAAGCAAAAGGTCAAAAGACAGCCATGGCTCAAAAATACTTATTATTTATTTTCATTTCCTTAATTTCTTCTGATTGGACAACGCAAAACAAGCACATTATATGGTCTTAGATGTAGTTTAAACATGTCATCGCATCTGTGGTCTTGGGTTGGGGGCTGCTGGTGATGTGCAACTGGGAGGTGAGGAGAAAATGTAGAGGCAAAAACGGTAATGGGTTGGGAGAAGTCTGAAAGGGCAGAGGAAGAAAGCACCGCGCAGTGAAGAGCAAGTGCAGCGTCCGAGAGTTCATGACCATTTGTGAAAATTAAAAGCCATCAGGATGGAGTCACAGCACTCTTTGAAAAACAACAGCAAAGTGGCAGCAGGGGGAAAAAACGACACCACCATCACTTTTAAGTTATTAAAGCCTCTGAATACAGAAGCTCTGACAATGGAGAAATTTGCCAACACTGAGGAAAAAAAACTGCTGTACGTCTGCAGTACTGTGGCCAAGCCATGTTGTTGTATGGGCAGTTTTCTTGAAGGGTTTTTTGGCATGACCGGGATGCATGATGGTTTATTAACAGTGACACTAGTGCACCTTTGTGTGTGTGTGTGTGTGCGTGTGTGTGCGTGTACTTTCAGCAGGTTGTCATTAATTTTTAGTGGCTTAAACACGTGCACACAAACACATACACACAGTAATAAATGCAAAAAAGGCGAGAAAAATAGCAGCTGGTAAGTGAATGAGAGGGGGAAAAAATCAACAACTTTTAACCAAAACACTGTACAAAACTCTAAATTTAATTTTCTGCAAGATTAAGCACAATAATGACTAGCTTTATAAAAACCCATAACTAATGGCTTCCAATGAGCCAATCTATAGGCATTGATCTGCTCAGTATCTCATAGACTTGCAGTGCGAAGCCTATAATGAAGGAGGGAAGAGGCAGAAGGTGGAAGAAAAAAAATGAAGGGTAGAGGAGCACTATATGGAAAAAGATGAGAGTGGAAGAAGAGAGAGGAGGAGGAGAAGTGGGTGGTGAGAGAGAAAGACAGGTGCAGAGGAAAGGGGAGGGTGCGGGTGGAGGAGACCGATGAGTGGCAGAAGTGAAGAGAAAAGTACGGAGAAAAAGGCAAAGAGAGCAGCGAAGGGAGGACAAAAGGAGAGATAGAACAGATAGTAGCTGAGTTCATTTCACTAATCTTGTGTCCAGCAAATCAACAAAGGTCTTAATAAACACAATGCTGCTGAAGCAAAAGACTCTATTGGACAATGAAAAAGTGCGAACAGTCCTCACCGTTTACCACACAAGATCCTGCTCTGATCTAGTCTTGTTATTCTGTCCCATGTCAGTCCCCCACTGTATGAAAGTCCAGTCCGTAGTCAGTGGAGAACCGGCTCAAGGTGGCATGAGTTCAGTGCCATGAATGCCTTCCATGAGAGTCTAATCGAAGGTGTATTTGAATGATTATTGCATCTCGACCCTCTCTATGACAACAGTGTTTTCACCCCTTTTTGTTTTGAGCATAACCCCGCCTTTATTTGTCATCTGACACTTTGTGCACCTGATTCTGCTCGTGACAGCTAGTTAGAAGCTCTGTTTTTACCACATACACTCAAGGTGTAAACAGGACACCAATCAAGCACAATACTGTACCAATCTGTGTTTGCACTAATCCTGAAACAACAGCTGTGTCTTTGTGTGTCTTAAGTGGAAAGGCACAACTAAACAAAGGCATCCCAACTGGAGTTAAAATATGTCACAATAAAAATCATCATCATATTTTTTGTAGGTTATTAGGCCAATTAGCTATCTAGTGGTATTCTACATTGCTAATCCTACACTTGACAGCTTTTTAGAGGCTCACTGGCTAAGAACTAAAGGTGGTGGCATGTGAGGAGGAGGAGGAGGAGGGAGCGAAATGAAACAATCCTCTGCTGAGAACGCACAGAAGCTTAAATCCGGAGAGGGCTGCTTGCGTTAATCCCTATGG
Organism: Chelmon rostratus; assembly: GCF_017976325.1. Classification (NCBI taxonomy): domain Eukaryota; kingdom Metazoa; phylum Chordata; class Actinopteri; order Chaetodontiformes; family Chaetodontidae; genus Chelmon; species Chelmon rostratus. Next base: position 9,050,138 of record NC_055658.1, read on the forward strand.
ATTAAGCTTCTAAATACTCCTATTCAAGCCAATTAATTCATGCATATATCTGTCTCCAGCTCTTTTCATGTCATTTAAGATGATGGAGGGTGACTTCCTGGGAAATCAGGAGGAGGGTGGATATGTATCTACATTAATGCACACAGGGCTCTCTCTTCAGGACCATGCGGCTACATACATCCTGATGCAGCACACACACATATGCACACACACTACACTGCAGGGGTATACATTGAGAGTTTAAGGGGGAAATGAGGGTAGGGGGGTGAGGATTGAGAGGGGCCTCCAAAAGTTGACTGACGTATTCTGACAGCTGAATACTAATCATGAGATCAACCTCTGGCTAAATCTACAGGATCTCACTGGGGCTTCTGGCGGGGAGAAGCATAAAAAGGATTAGCAGTAAATACAGAAGGCTTATAGAGAACAGAGAGACATCACTGGACAGACTCAACAACTTGAAACAAAAGGTTGAGACGAAGGAGGTGCCAAGGATGCTTAGGACGGCAAGAGGCATCCAACTGGACAGCGAACAGTACATCGGCCTAAAATTATGTAAATTATTTTGGTAAGGTTTCCTAAGGAACGTAAAGTAAGCACAAGCATCCAAGCTAATGCATTGGGAAGAAGAAGGACGAAAAGAAAAAATAAAAGACAAAGTCAGATAGACAAAACATATTATAAAAAGACCAGATGATCTCTTGTGCCATCATCAGGTTTACTGAGAGCGTGAAAGTGCAACAATGCTCAGAAGAATGCTTACAGAAGAAAGAAAGAAAGAAAGAAAGAAAGACAAGTTGCCCAGCAATCACTCTTTTTTTTATCTTCTATCTTCTTTTTATTGCATGAATTCATTTCCTGTTTGCAGTGATGTCACTAATGATATGCTGTCCCTAATGACATCATCAGGACCTGAAGTGGACTGCAGTCTGTAGTGTTTCAGAAGCCTCAAGTCTCTGGTTACCAGTCTCTCTCTCTCTCTCTCTCTCTCTCTCTCTCTCTGTGTGAGTGTATGTGTGTGTGTGTATACAAGCAGGCTGGCAGGCAGCAACCGCTGCATGGAGTATTAATAGGAACTCACATCACCCAGAAAGGCTTCCAGATAAATAGAAGCTCACATCAGGCTCGCGTCTACGATCAGATTACATCCTCCAGACGACATCCGAAGCTCCAGGGTAACACTATAGAGTAATCTGATTACCAAAAAAGTAACGAAAGTAACCTCAGACTGACAGAAAAAGGTGAAGGGATAAAGATTTAGACTGTAGACTACACAACCCTAAGATGGAAAACACAAGGCAGACGGAACCGACGGGTAACGCTCACAGCTCAGACTGTGCAGATTTAAAGACTCTGCAACCAAACACAATTTATCATATAGCCAAACAAAGCAGTACAAACATGTGAGATTAATAAGATGCATCATTGGCTTCCCACTGACAGCGAATATGACTGCAGGTGGGTTCGGCTGAGAGTTTGTGGACCAGCTCCCGACCCTCACACTGCCAACAGCTGCAGAATCAGCACCTTGGAGCCTTGGAGGGCAGCCCCGATAAAACCAGCATTATATAAAATTGAGCCACTGGTGTGATTATGTGGCTGTGCTCATGGTCCATCTATCCCTGGCTTAATCATCAGTCTAAGTGTAAATAACTGGTGAGAGTGACAGCAGCTTTACAGCAGCGCATTAAAATGGGTGTACCAGCTATGATAGCGTCCTTTCATTGGCATGAGATACACCTGGTTACATTTGGACGTCTTGCTCAAGTGAACTCGAGCATTGTGGATGTTTACCAATGCAGCAGGTCAGCGGCCCTTTCTCCCTGTGCCCCTGCAATGTCCAAAGCAGGCAGACTAGGACGACCAGCGGGTGGTCATCAGTAATACAAAATAATCAAGTTACACAGCAATAATCTTCCGGGGGAAATCATGTTCTGCGCTGGAGCCGTGCTACATATTTCGGAGCAGTTGGCAGTGCCCAGAGACTGACTGTACTTCTGAGGTCAGCGACAGGAGCGCTATACATTTCAGAGGAAATCAATGCAAACACGGTGAGAACATACAAATTCTTCAGAAGAATGGCCCCAGTTGCCCCCTGTGGTGTGAACTACTGTCCCATTGCTCAACCTCAGAATACAAAGAAATCAGTGCTAATATAAATGCTAACAAAAGAAAATTCCGCATTCGTAAATAATGTTGATTTTCAATGTAACATCCTAATATGTAACAATATTAGAGACATTACATTAATGTCACATTTGATTTCAAGTCACTGTTAGTTCTGAAATAATAAAACTGGATGAAAAGTTTTCATATTGTTTTTATCTCCACACTACTTATTCCCTCTTGTAAACTCATCTACCAATGGGACAGATGTACAGTCGGCTATCGTCCGGATATTGCATCTTATTTTTATCTTGTCATTTAACCAGAAAAGCAGCCTGTTACTGTGAGTCGATAGCACTGCTCCCCTTACCTGGTATTCTCCAACTCAGGTAACTGCTGTAAGGTGTGCTCAGTCCTCAGATACTGTAATAATGTCACACAAAAATACTGTAGCTGGGAAACTCTTGTCAGATTTGTGCTGCAACAAGTGAAAAAATGGGACACACATGGCAGGACTCAGCACGACGCAGACCAGCAGCACTTCACACGTGTCGATCTGAACACCTTCACATGAATGGAAAACATCGTACTGTCAGCCTTTTAAACATCTCGCTTACTCTCAGTCCCAGGCTCTGTCTCTCCTTATCCCCCCATTCTCTCTTTCTTTTAACAGTCACTCTGACTCTCTTTCACTCTGATCTGACAGCAGTGTATCTGATTGGTCGACCCAGCTCGTGCACTAACCAGTGACACGCTTTAATTATTGAGCGGCTGACCTCAATTGGTTGCCTGGAACAGCCTAAAACACATTGCGCCACACACAAACACACTCGTGTGTACATACACACCCAGTCGTTTGCACACCATGCTCACACACTCACACAATCTCACTACATACTGCACACTTACATGCTCACCCTGGGGACAGTTTCTAAAGTCTAAATATATATATACTGTGGACGACATCAGTCGTGCCTGTTACTCCTCTCAGTTCTTTGATGCTAACAGCATTAGTTATGATAGGAATCATGTTGGGAAAGCATGTATTCTTACCCTGGACTGTGACATGATATACTATAAAATACATGCAAACATTAATTAATTCCTCATGATAGAACATGCTAGTTTGTGGAATTAATGTCATGTTTCTGTGTATTTACAGTATAAATTGCGGGTACCTGTGGAGGATCATGTAAGAGAGACTGTTGATAGAAACCAAACACCCTTTTCACTATAATTTAGATTTGGATGCCTGTCGCAACAGCTTGTTTCAAGGCTACATGTAACAATAGTTATTTTATATTATTCTAAGAGACATGAAGTACTGTTCATGAAAATGTGGAGCATGTATGGAGAGCGAGCAAATTTATAACATTCAGTTTCAAACATACAAACTTCATGAGGGAATTAATAATTACTTATAGAGTGCCAGTTGCTGTAGTATTAAACTGTTGGATAATCCTCAAATAACCCAGAAAGAAAAGATGGTATTAATAATTGTATGCTGACAGGCAGCAGCTCATAGGGGTTGCTTATGCGTTACATTAATGTTTATCACAGTTTATTTTACAGTACTGTACTGTATATAGTACTGGAGGGGTTCCCTTTAGAGGTACAAGGAGTTAAATATTCACTGTTATTTACGATACAACACTGATGTTGACTGGAAACATGAATCTTGTGATATGACTTTCATAACTGGTGCTGCAAGAAAGAGAAATGATACACATCCCTTGGTATGCCATCTATGCACTTAGTATGCTATAATTTAATTTCTAAATATATTCCGGAGAGTATGATCTCTGTCACACTTGTCTCCGTACAAATGATCAAACACAGTAGATGATACTGGACATGTGATACCCGCATTGCTTCATAAGACATGATGCAACCAGGGCATTTTTAGATTAGGGTGTGTGTGGTATCCTATCGAGAATATTAAATGCCTTTCCTCTGGTTGCAGGAGAAGAGAGGTATCACCTGCCTGCCAACCTCATGATGTCTTCAGTAATGACATTCATCTCGAGAATGCCTTCGGAAACATGAGTGACATCTTGACTCTCATTATACTTTGATGAGCGTAACCCAACTGGGCTCCGTGGCACGCTGTGTGGCTTGTGGCCTATGATTAGTTACAAATAGTTCAATGGGTCACACCGCTTAGCTCTGATCCCGAGACCTCGTAGGGTTCAAACTACCCTCGTCAAACCACAAGCCCACTTCAAGTACAGTAGCAAATTAGTTTGGCGGGTAGACAGTATTTATTTGTCTTTAAACTAAAGGCTACTGGCTAGGACAACCACTAAATAATTTACTTGTAATTACTTGTAAAAAATAATTTGCTTATCAGTTTATAAAATCTTACTTTATTTAACCTTCCTTTCATTAAGGAGAGTAATACTAATGCAATAGTGTTGTTTTAGGTTGTAGTGGATGCTGAGAGATTTTAATGTTGACTCACTATGGACTTTATCTGCATGGTTACAGGTGGTATCAATGCTACAGCACTGCGCTGAATTACAGGAGATACACTCAAAAGTTTCAAGTTGTTTTACTGTCCCGCCTCAAAAAGACCACTTAAAATGTTTAATTTTCACAGAGAAGTGCTAGCTCACACTCACACACACGAACACACACAAACACACAAAAACAAGCTCAGTCAAACAGAGCTCTCAACATGAAGCTTCATGCATGCATGCGTGTGTCTATGAAGTTTGGCACTGTGTTTCTTTGGTCCATACGGCGTTTTGTATTTGCCATAATCCCCTGTCAGCAACACTTAGCCAGGCAGACAATAGCAGAGAAGATCGGCAGCCAAACCCCCTTCACTGTAAGCTTGGCAGGTCAGCGTGCAAGCAGCAGGTTACACACACACACACACACACACACGTGCACACACACACACACACACAAGCAAATAGCACTGCACATGTACAACCATGCAACACACCCACACACACACACACACACACAGAAGACACACATGTCCCGCTGAGATGCACGTTACTCACACCGTCTCCCGGCCCTCTTCAAAGAGTTGTGGTGCAGCTCTCAAGGACACGGCTGTCTGACATCTCCTCTCTTTCTCTCTCTCCTCTCACTCTGGCATACTCCCTCTGTCTCTCTCCCACTCTCTCATTTGCTTCTCGGTTGCAGGACGCTGCCACAACAGATGCAAGTGTGCCGCTGCCTCTCTGCTCTCCTCTCTATTCCTCCCTTTTCCTTCTCTCTCCTCTCCTCTCTTGTCTCGGTCTGCAGCTGAGAGGCAGAGCTCATTCTCTAAGCCATGAAGCAGGGCTTCTCTCTTTTTTCAAGTGCTGGGCAGTGTGAGAACGAGGAAGCGAGAGGAAGAGGAAGGGAGGGAGAAAGAGGAGAGGAAGGAGTGCTGGGCGAACTGACCAAACTGATGTGCCACTCCAGGACACCAGCGTTCTGCAGACAGACAGCCAGAGTCCTGCTGCATGAAAAACAAACAGCTTTACTGTAAAGCAGCAGAAGCTGTAACATCACATATGTTTTAGCCTCACAAGATAGAGACAGATGGACGTAAAAAGAAACAATTTTGGGAGAATTAGGGAGAAAATTGGGAAATGAGAACAAAAAGAAATTGTCATGTCTGTTTAAACTGTACGTTCTGTCTGCGACAACTTGACAATCTAAAACTAAATTCAAAGACATGTGGGTTGTCAGCCTGAACGAAATCATACACACAGTACATCTTGTCCTGAAACATCGGAGGATGGGATGTAAGAAGGCCAAAGAGAATATGGATGACAGAGGAAAATGATTAACTAAAACTGATGAGAGAGGAGAAGAGAGGAGAAGAGAAATATCTTCACAAGACGAGAAGGAAGAAGTGGAGGGGAGGGTTGAAGTCTAAGTATTCCCCAAAGCCTTGCTGTCTTTTCTGAAAAATGGTCCCTGCAGGGCCGATCCAGAAAGAGGCAACACAAACAAACACAGAGAGCAGAAACAAACATCTATTTATGGAGGGGGGGAGGCGGGGGTCCAGTTTCCCAACCACATTTGCTAGCATTTTTTTTTTTTTTTGGACACTGTTACCAATTCAGCAGTTTAGGAGCAACAACTAGAGGACAGGAGAGGAGAGGAGAGCAAAGGAGAGGAGAGGAGAGGAAGAGGAGAGAAGAGGACAGTAGAGTAGAGGAGAGGAGAGGAAGAGTAGAGGAGAGGAAGAGGAGAGGAGAGGACAGTAGAGTAGAGGAGAGGAGAGGAGAGGAAGAGGAGAGGAGAGGAGAGGAGAGGAAGAGGAGAGCAAAGGAGAGGTGAGGAGAGCAGAGGAGAGGAGAGGAGAGGAGAGGAAGAGAAGAGGAGAGGAGAGGACAGGAGAGGACAGGAGAGGAGAGGACAGTAGAGTAGAGGAGAGGAAGAGGAGAAGAGAGGAAGAGGAGAGGAGAGGTAGAGGAAGAGGAGAGGAGATGACAGGAGAGGAGAGGACAGTAGAGGAGAAGAGAGGACAGGAGAGGAGATGTAGAGGAAGAGGAGAGGAAGAGGAGAGGAGAGGAGAGGAAGAGGACGAGGAAGTGGAAAGGACAGGACATGAGAGGAGAGGAGGAACAAGTAGCTCAGTTAAATCCAGCGTCCTCAGAAAACAACTTCCAGGAGTTTCACAGTTTTAAACCAGCACATGGACCAATGAAGAGCAAAATAATGCTGAGGGTGAGAATGTGTAAGTTTCCATAAATTATTTTCCATATATCCCAGAAGTAGGTCAGGGCAAACTAGTTTTTATCCTGGCAGTCGCTCTTTTCACTCCCCCAACAGGTTAGCAACACTGTCAGTTCCGCCCCAAAACTAAAAGCTGACTTTTTGTTGTGAGTCTCTGGTATTATAAGTGCAGTGTGTTTCTGTTTTTACTCGTGATGTTTTTAATAATTATATTTGTGTTGGTATGAATCGATTTGTTAATTGAATCTACTACGTTATTAAAGTAGTTTAGAAAGACAAAGACATTTTCTTTCTAATGTATAGCAATCATAGATCCACATATTGTTCATGCTGTGACTTGAATTGTTTTGCAATTAAGTCGTGCAGCTGATATCAGTGCTGTGTCTTTTTCATGATAAAATCAGCATGTGGCCTTTTTGTGGTGCAAAGTTGATGTTAAAATTCCACAATGGTGTTCGCCAAAAAACCGTAAGAAAAATATTAATCCCACCTCTCATTTTAGTCTCGTTTAACCAAGAGCTGTGAAGTCCTGAAGGGCCAAAGAAAAGCCATGCTACGAATGCTCTGATAAAGAAGCAGCAATTGATTTTCTATGGAAATGTGGTGGCTTATCTCCCAGAAGATCAGTCAGGTTAGTTTTAGTTAAAGAGAGACATCTGCACGACTCTTCTCCTGCTTCGCTCACCAAACGTTTTTGGCTACCTTGCCTTCATCAAGGTGGCCCCTGAGGTTGTCACGTTTATAGTATATCAATCAAATAAAACATACACAGCAGTGAACATGAACTGCTTTATCCTGTAAAATATACATGATTCATGTATTATCAAGTAAGAATTGTTGGTAATAAGTCCCCCTGCACTGTGTTTTTCTTCCTGCTCCTTGAATGCTATGTTTGACCTTCACTGTGCAGGATGATGTATATGTACTGAGTTTGACACCAGCTGGCTGTTTTCACATTCATCTGCTGAAAGGAGAAAGTTTCTCTGTGCTCACCTCTAATCTGAGTTTCAGACGTGGATGTACCCGCAGGTTTCATCACAACCAGTTTGGAGCCAAATCTGGTCCGATATGCAATTTCTAAGAGGGTCCTGAGGAAACCTGAAACCTCATTCATACAGTCTGTATTTTTCAATGAGTGAGAGGGAGTAGATGGAAGTTTGAAAAGAAATGTAATGACGGCTGAACTTTTTTTTTTTTGTTTTTTTTTAAGAAAAATCACTTCAGGCAAATGATTCAGTTGCTTCAGATATTTGAAGGCTCTCACGGGTCAAACATATTAGGAATCATATCTATCAGTGAAGTCTACAACAAACCTCAGGTTTTCCTTACTGGATAGTGATGACAATTATGCCATATTTGTTATGCAAGTCTGATTGTTCTTTGCATTATATACTTAAATGTGGAAGGGGATAAAATGTGCATGTAAACACTGGTGGAGAGGAGAGGAGGCCACATGACATAACATTCAAACACAACAAGTACTGAGACAAGGATGAGGAGGAAGACCGAAGGAAAGGGCGGAGATGGGAAGCAGAAAACGCTGGAGACAGAACAGGTGAAGGAAAGGACGAGGACATGGAGGAAGATGATAAAAGCAGGGACACTGAGGAAGAGAAAGGGAAAGAGGGTGGAGGGCAAGGACAGGGGTGAAGGGTGTAACTCACTCCTGTCCCCATCACCAGCGCCCAGTCCTAATTTACCCAGAACAATCAATCAGATCAGGAGGCAGACACTGATAGAGGACTACTATGCAACAGGATCCACCACGTACACACACACACACACACACTGAGAGAGATGGAGGACTTGCATGCAACAGGATCTATTCACACACATACTTTTATGCTGACTAGAGGGAAAAAGTTTGCAGCTCATATCTGTAGCCTCTGCACTGACTTCTACCAACTAGGCTGTACTGAGTACCAAAGTCACCGCCGCCCGGCGGGGTCACAGCGAGAGGTCAGGGCCCACGAGACAGAACGAGCACAGGGGGAACAGAACAGGAGTGAGAGAGCAAGAGGGTGAGGGAGAAAAGAGGGGGAGGGAGGAGAACAACGGCCAACGATAGGAAAAGAGAGAGACAGAGAGAGAGGAAAGAGCACAGCGCAAAAAAACAGAGGACAGCAATGAACAAGAGGACAAAGTGATCGCGCCCTGCCACGAGAAAAGATGAATGCACCAGCACAGAGAGAGAGAATAAAAGAGGAAAAAGAGGCGGACTGACCAGCTCAGGTGGAGAAGACACAGGTGCTGTAAAACAAACAGAAGAGAGGAGTTTGCTTGTTCCTCCTCAAACGCTCCAGGCCTTCTCTCTGTCCCCGAGGGCGATGAGCATAAACTCACACCTAAATTACACCTCACCTCCACATGCACACATTTAATCTACTGTTATGCAGCAGAGAGGACTGTTTTCTTCTTGGGTGTGTATTTTTTGTATCTTTTTACCTTGTAACATGGGGGAACTGGAGCTTAGGTGGCAAAATTTCTCCTGTGCACAAACGTATTGAAGCGAGACGCTGAGGACCAAATCGCTCCCAGTTGGGGGAAAAATAAGTCACTTTGCCCCAAAGTTTCTTCCAAATAAATGTAAGCTAGCACTGCATAAGATCTAGGTTTTAATGAGCCTGGAGCCACAGATAAATATTTGTATTCATTAAATTCCTCCTTTATTATGACATTTAAATTTAGGGTTTTCAGCATTTGTCAGGTAGGGATTTGTTGTCTTCAGCGGGATACATGTTTACTGAGCTGCCTTTAGCAAGATCAAATCATCACAAATCAAAGATGTCCCATGAGCCCGTGGCTGTGGAGGAGTCTCTTACAAGTAGGCCACACTGTGACATTAATATTTGTTCTGTAAGCAAGCTTTTCCTGGCTAGAGGACTAATGAATTATGCCAAAATATATTTAGAATTGGAAATTATTGCAAAGATACTTAACTTTAGACCAAAAAATGGGAATTATCCCTCAATTTATCCATTTGTAGCTCTAATTTATTTTCATTTTACTACAATTCACCTGTCCTATCAGGTATCGAGCAATAGAAAAAAAATTTTGCCATCAAGGTGGATTTTTCTAACTTTTATGGGTGGTGCAATTGATTGTGAATAATTTGACACACCAACACAGTATATACATTTACATATTAATCCAAAATTGTTAGATAGATAAGTTTGTGCCATACAGTACTGCAGAAACTGATTTAAAATGAGCTCCAACCACAGCTCACTGTCTGCCCTTTTATAAAGCCCCTCCAGCACATAGCACAGACCTTCCAGGGTTTAGGAGATGAACATTCAGCGTCACTGTCTATCTGCAGGTCTGATTTGTGTTGTCATACCTAACTTTTAGGTCTTTGAAAATACTCACAGTATTTTGGTAAGAATATGACTGATGATTGTGACTTTTTTGTGTCCTCCTGTAAACATGTCATCATCATCATATTACATTTTATGTCATTCTAGGTTGGAAAGACTTAAAATAAAGTAATTCACATACAATATCTGCTTACCACTGATGCATTTGTTAAGGGTACACATGTATTTTCAGAGGTATTTCTTGGGCTTGCTCAGACATGCTATCACAACAGTGACTGCCATGCATCATATTACATTTACCCACTCGTACTAATATAAGTAGTTGCCTAGAAAATATATTTCTGCAGCGACAAACATCATGAATCTCAACCCCATAAAGTTGAGCTGATTGAATTTATGACTAATTTATTTGACTTAAGACTAATTGGAGCCATGCTTTATTTATCCTGTAAATTATCCCAAAGCGCTCTGTCTGTTTGTGTGAAGGCGTGATCGAAACAGAGAGTGAGAGGGGGAGAGAGGACATGTGAGATCTACACTATCTATTTTAAATGATGACACATTTAATTTAGGCCCTGCAAAAGAAATTAAAAAGCATAGCTGTTATTAATGAAGATGGAGCATAATGAGAGAGGGCTACACAATGCACACACACACACACACACACACACACACACACACAGACACAAACACACACATACACACACACACACAGCTTGAAACATTTTCCTCTCACTGAACTGAACTTTGTAGTAACAGCCAGATTTTCTCTTAAAATAGTGTCTCTGTCTTCAGTGTAACTGGTTGTAGTTCATTGTGCGATCATTTTAAAAATGATATGCATCAAGCATTAAGTACTATAAATGACAGCAAATAATTGATGTATTTTGTGCTAGTGAAAGAGAGTTGCTGTGAGAAAATCTGCATGATTTGTGTGTCAGATTTTTTCAGATTCACTCTCATGCTGTTCTTTTTTGCTCCGGTGGTCATTCACTGTAGCACAGCCCCGTTTCTTTTCCTGTGTCAAAAACACAAACTGTGCGCTCTCCGTGACTTACCTCTGCACTGGCAAATTTCTTCAAGCACAAGGGATCCCATCATGTAAGATTTGAATAGATGCGTTAGCCAAACCTGAAGTTTCAAGGTTTCAGTGCTGCAGTGGTGTGAGACTCAAAGTCATGTTTCCCCTCAGCACTGGTGAAGTCATTGAGGTTGTAAATTGGCTGAACAGAAAAACAGGCTGTGGTCTTAGTCTTCCCTTAATTTTGTTACAGGTTTGCCAATCTCATGCCATTAAATGTATAGCCTGCATAGCACTTCTATTGATTAACAAATGACAACGGCGTCAATGTGTCGCAATGTGCACTTGAGGTCAGGGACTTATTGCCTTATTTCAATTCTTTCGTTTCTCCCTCTCTCTTTGTCTCCCTCTCTCTCTCATGCATCCCCCCTTTCTATCTTTTCCTCCCTCCCTCCCTCTAAATAGATATTGAAGTTTTCTATTTAAGGAAGATGCTGTTTAACTTCCTTGGGGTGGGAAGTGAAAGGCAGGCAGAGGGCCATCCATCTCGCTATCCACCTGCTGACATCTTTAAACGCTATCGACACCCACTGCCAGCATTAACATGCAAAACCGCACTGCACGTTTGATTTCATTAGCTCATTGTGCGCAGGGTTTTGTCTTGTCCCGTCGGTGGGATTCTGGCTGCAATCATTGGATTGGATGCAGAATTGGCAAATTTTCCAACTTATCAGAGAAATGCCATTTCTGCTCTGCACTTTGTACGTTTTTACGTACTCTGCATTAATTAATGTATGTTAGTTGTTTCTGGTCCTCCCTGGAAGGCTCTGCATCAGAGGTTGGAGGCTTAGTGGTAAGAACCAAGATAAGTGATATGGTGGAGATAATCAAACTGGGGAAGTATAAATCATGGCAGAAAATTTGCTGTCCATTAAAGTGCTACAATGGCATGAGAAGCTAGCTAATCGGCTAGCAGTATGTAGCATAATATTTCCAATCCAGCAACTTAAAGCCACACATGGGAAATGTATCAATGGAATTATGTATCCATTCATAAAAATTAAAAGAATGACCTTGTTCTTCATAGACAGAGTTCAGAGGCAAGGTTCACTTGAGGAGATGAGTAATGCAAATAAACCATCATCAGATTGTCTCCGCTTCAAACACTTTAAAATAATTTTTACTTCATGGTTAAAGTTAGTTGCATGATGGGATAGACTCACCGGCCTCCATTACTCTGAACAGGGGGAACAGTCTAGATATCATATCAAGTATCAGCAACATAACTTGTGGGACACCACAAGGTTTCGTACTTGGAACAGTGTTGTTCAGCTGCCACTGGAATTTCAACCACGAATCAGATCACATACATGGAGCCGAGCGACTCTGTATCTTTAAATGAATTTTTCATCTAAGTTCATCTTATGAATTCCTTGTATTCATAAGATGAACTCACTGATGTCACAAAATCTTTGTGTAACGCCATTTCCACTCCACCGATCCTCTTCTTTCCTGCTATTGTTATGACTAAGGTTTTTCTTCTGTTTAATACTGAAGAGCAAACATTGCTTCTCATCAGTGTGCTGCAGTCTAACAGGCCAAAAGTGGTTAACCACATCAGCATATTTAGAATGTAACATTTGGTAGTGTATAAAATCATTGAATTATGGCCGCATCATCGCAGAAAAAAGAAATAATTTGTAGGTGGAGAAAAAAGCAGAATGAAGAGAACAGCAAAAAAAAAGTGAAAATGGATGTTTCTTCTTGTTTATGGTTTGTCAGTATAATATATGTTTGTCTAAAGTACCACCTTCTATTACAGGGTAGGCTTCCAAATGGCTACTGTGATGTTCACCAGCTTTAGTTGAGACAAAATCAACATCTTATACATTCTCACTGTGTGTTAAATTGTGTGCTTTTGTGCTTTTTGAACTCTGACATGAATTTATTTCAGGACACATCTCTAAAATGATTATTGTATTTGTAGTTTAGTGGGGTAATTATTTAGCTTACAGGAGGAAGGAGGTATTGGTATGAGATGCCATACAAATACTGAGTTTTAACATGATAAGCTATGAGTTGTGCTCATTGCATAGCATTACAAGAGGACCTTGGCAGTGGCCTGTTGTCGATCTCTTTTTTTTTTTAAAAGGAGAAGAAAACAAGATTTAACTGGAGAAGAGAAATTTGAATCTGATGCTTTGTGGAAACAGATCGCTCAAAACAGCGTCTTTTCTTAGTGAAGCATGCATCAGTTTAACTTTCCTTTTATTTATGTTTTCGGCTGTTTTCATGTCCTAACTGAGATACCCATGATTAAAACAATCAGCCTTTCTCTCTGTGCTTGTCTCTGCAACTCTCTCTCTCTCTCTCTCTCTCTCTCTCTCTCACACACACACACACACACACACACACACACACACAGAGTCATATGCTCTGCACAGAGACTGCCGGCTTGGAAGCAGAGTACTGTATCTTTGCTGCCACCTAATGCAGATATCACACACGCCGTCTCCCAGCACCAGGAGGCTTTACTCCTACTTTGTCTCCAGCTCAGGCTTTGGCTTTTTTAATCCTGCCGTGTGGGGTTTCAAACACACTCGCATGTCCCGGGCTCTTCAGCACTGCGGCGGGCCTTAGGTGGCGTGGGATTTTGTTTTCCGGGGGTGGCAGTGTGTGAGGCGTTTGTGATATGCTAATTTAATCATTTTCGTCCACTCCTCCCCTTCCTTCTTTCCATTTTGCACCTATCAATCTAATCACTTCATCGGGATTCCTGGAGCAGGTGGAGGGATAGAGAGAGAGAGGTGGAGGAGAGGGAGAGACACAGAGAGAAACAAATAGATAGATAGAGGAAAAGAGAGAGAGAAGAGTCTCCGGCTGGCAAATACCACAACAGCAGCCATTTCATCTATGAGCGCATGCGGCCTCCATCCACAACCCCCCTCACACACACACCTCCCGAATGCTTTTAATTTTAGTGATGGTTCACTTTAATTATTATGAAAATTAAATCAAATGTAATCGGCGGATTAATGCGACCGATGAGATAATTCAGCCGCATGGTGATGAGAGCAGGGTGGATCGTCTATAAATCTCCACCAAAACGCTCAGGAGGAGGCAGGCAGGAGGCATGCAGCTCCACAAGCAGGATTCAGTGGGGTGTAAAGTCAGGTTACCCTCTTATCCTGTTTACACATCAGTGGTTAGCCGTTTTTCACTGGCAGACAGAAATGTTTTTGATGCAAATTAACAGGAACTGTGATGTTGATGACTTAGTTAGCCAACCTCAAGGAGAGAGACACACCTGCATAAGGTATATATCCTCTTCTTTTTGACTGGAGCATTCTGAGTGAAAAATGTATATTACACATAAATGTCACTCAGTCTCTATGAGAGGCTTCGGTAGATTGCCATGTTGGTTCAGAAGGGACAGATAGCAGCTTTAAACCACCACTGAGACACATTAAATTCAGTTTCTGACACAGAGATAAGTAAGAGCTGCCGTATTTTTGCTGCTGTGTGTTAAAATGAATACAAAGAGGTAAAAATACAGAAGAATTCTGCTCTTTCTACGACAGACAAAGCCTATCGACAACATATTGACCCAAGTGAGGCCCTTTTGAGGGGTCTACGGTGGAGTTGAGCTGGTTTAAAGACGTTTAACTGAAGTTGTCAACTGATCATCTATAAGCACATTTGCACTAATGATGCATAAGACACTGAGCTGTTGTGCCACTCCACAGTTGTTATTTATGAGCGCTGTTCAGACAGGACAGACGACAGCTCGTCCCCAGCAGACTCTCACCTGATTTAGCAGGTAGAAAGTTCAACTCAGCTCATTTGTTTATCGGCAGACAGATTTGTTAGAGGGACTTTAAAATCTGTTTTGGAAATAAAAAGAAGAGCTAGCAATTCATGCAGCACACGCCACCTGCTAAAGCACCTGCTTGTGAAAACAAGGGAAGTATGGAGAAAGCCGAGGATGCTGTGGGTGTGATTATGGGCTTTGCATTGTACATCGTAAGCAAGTGATCCTAAACAGCAAAGCGAGAACACAAACTGATACATGACTGCTCCCAACACAGGATCAATCAACACACTGGCTAAATTATAGTATGGATCACTTTTACTATATGATGATTTGCTAAACTAAAGTTTGAGGTGTTTTTCCCTTTTTCCGCCTCTTCCCGTCAACCCCACTCTCTTCCTTCCTTGCACCCATCATGTCTTCTTTCTGTCTCTCATTTCTCCTCACTCCCCTCTCCACATTCTCACTACTTCGCTCGTTTCCCTTCCTCCTCACCTCCTTCTCTCCCTCCCTTAATCACAGAGTGTGAGGGAATTGATAACCGTCTATTACCATATGTTGCTCCATGATTAATGTTCTCCGCTCTTTCTCGTTGTTTCTCATTCATAGCTCATGTCATGGCCCATAAACTAATACCTAAAAGAGATCTGCCAGATGATTTCCACTCTAAAAAAGAACGGGGCAAGAGAACGAGACACTCAGAGGGAAAGATACTGATGCTTAAGTCTAGTAAAGGGCATGAGGAGAGGGGTTGTTGTACTGTGGGAAAGTCAAAGATGAAACAAGGGGAAGAGAAAGTTCTTCGTGCTTTGGCGCTGATTGAAATATTTAGTTCCATTTTGTCTGGTAGAGCAGGTGTCAGCGTTATGCCAAATGGAGTTATTAAGGGCATAAATCTGAGGCAAGACCTGATTTGTTGCACCCATCATGGCATATTTATTAGGTACCACCATTCCGTTATGAATCTATTGATAACAAGTGGCAAGTATTGTGTTGTGGGGGTGAGGCAGGAGCTTCAATCAAGGCGCACTTCATGGAAGGTTCCCGTTACGTGAAGTTACATTTGACAAAAATAAATGTCTGTTGTTATTTTTCATTTTTCCACCCAATGAGGAGTAAGTCACACAAACCTTTAAGTGCATTCCTGTGAATCCATTTTCTGGTCCGTTGCTTTACTTTAATGCTTAAAAAAATTAACAAAATCAAACCCATGTGTTGTTTTCTATACATAAAACCTCTTCATCTAAAGTCACTGTTTCCTTTTCAGGACAGAAGACTGGAAGTGATTCCTCTCATTTAAAATGTGCAAATACTTCAGAATTGTGAAGTAAAGGACAGTTGTGTGCACACGTCTGTGTGTATGTGTGTGTGTGTGAAGTAGCTGAGGGAAAGTGTATTTTAGCTTACTAAACCCTGGCAAGCTCGGATCAGTTTCCAGATGGCACACACTTAAATAAATGAACACACACACACGCACACACAACAGAGCTTTGAAAAGCTGTGGGTCTCGACCCAAATTTGACGAAGAGAGAAATAGGCTGGCCTATGGTGATGTGAAGCGTTTGTGTGGGTCTGATCACACCTCCTCTGGTTCTGAAAATAACTCCACATGTATGACATTTTCTGGTCCTCTGAAACAAACACATGGAGCCCATCTTCCTGTCTTTTCACACTATCTGACCCTTGTAATCTGAGCGTTTTTATGGCTGTCTTCTGTCCTCGTTCTGTCTTCTCCCTCATGCATACAGACGTGCACATGCACAGAGTACTAAATACAAAGTGACACACTGTAACAGGAATGTGAATACATAATTGATATGGTCATAAATTTTATGTTTATTCTTGCTGACCATTACTGTGGACAGTCAGGCACATTATGCACCTGTGCTAGAGATTCTTGCAGCTAAGGAGATGAGAAAAGGAAAGTTATGGCATCTCACTGTAAGCACAAATGATAATTTATTGATTTCAAGTAATATGTATTATCTCCTTATGTAATAGCTACAGTGTGAGCTTGTGTCATGTGGTGGAGAGAAAGCAGGGAAGAGCTGCAGTTAAAAGGAAATACCACCCTCGATTTCATAGGTTGTCCTTCTCTTCTTCTTCTTCTTGGTCAATACTTGTCATAGTGTCATCAGAGCTTCTAGTTTTTCTTATTAGATCAAAAACATGAGCTTAACTGTCATGAGGCACAGAGGAAATGTATGCTTCATTTACCTTCCTCACTCTGGCAGAAGCCTCTTCTGGTAATGATCTTATAAAAAATTCCTTTACCTGTCCCACAGGAAATGCTTAACATTCAGATTGCACTCAGTCATGTCATTAGGAATTAGAGTCCAGAGGAGTCATCTGATAAGTTGCCTTGCTTGGATTCTTCACTCAGAATTCCCAGTGGGCCCTTTGCAGGATACAAATAAGGCAGTTGTTCAAAAGGCACCATTTTGTAAACCGGGTTTGCTTCATTGTTATTTTTCTTTTCTCAGAAATGTTTGACTCAAAGTCTCTTCTGCATCACACTCTGATTTTCAGTTTAAATGAGCGAATGAATTTCCCAACTGGATTCTTTCCTCTTGTGGGTTCCCAGAGGGCTCAGCTGAAATTCAATCACTGAAGACAATCGGGTTGTAATTAAGCTACTTCCAATTTAACTGTCGGTCAGGAAATGATGATAATATTAGCCTTTACTTACAAGGGAACTCAATTAAAAAAAAACAGCCCGCGACATTAGCCAACTGTGAGACGCTAAGAGGGGTAGTCGAAGTGGGAGAGAGGAGAAAAATGTGCCGCAACCAACTCTAAACAGAGAAAAACAAGGAGCAAAAGATAAGACGTGAGAGAAAAGGGAAAATGAGACGGCGTAAGTCAAGTGTGCATAATAATGTGCGCAGCACTTAAGTCTATATTTAAATGGTGCCATTGAGCTGCTTGTTGAAAACAGAAGCAGTTGAGTTGACTAGCTTGCCGGAATGAAACCCGAGAAAGGCCACGCATACATTATTCTGGAGTTGAGATAATTTGTCGACAATTAGCCAGAACAGGGTGCAGTGAGAGGCTGATTAGCATGTTGGTACAAGTCAGCCACAGGAATAGAGACACAGGGGCTTTGAAATTGACATGAATTCGACATCGCACATACTCTGTCATATTTTCCTCTTCCTCGTTCATTGTCTTGCTTTTCGTCTGCGCTCCTCTTTAAGGCTGAATTAATATTCATGCAGAAGCAACTGATGAATATGGATGTGCAGACAAACCGACTTGTTTCGGTGACGATAACAAGAAAATAAAAAAAAGAAGCAGGAACACAGAACACAGTCCCATGAGAAACAACGTGTGTGGATTTCTAGTTCAGTTCTCTGTGTTTTTTTCAGGCAGGGAAACCCAGTGTATGGATTCCCCGCTGCGTACCCTCTTTGTGCTAAAAAACATATCAGAGAGCACACTGGGGTGTAATATTTTTTTAACAATCATTTTGGTACCAGAGAGAGTTCATTTTAATTGTGTGTAAGGTGACTGTATTGCTCAGTGTGTCACAGTCAGGCTTTTATTCAGATCAAATATTACATTTTTCAAATCTTTAAAGAAGCATTTATTCTTTTCAACTGATTTTGGGAAGGCAAAAATCAATATAACTGACAGGCCTCTGTGTGTAGAGGATGAGTAGTTGGTCTGGATTCAGTTCAATATTTGGAGGCCAAACCTCAGAAAAAAAAAAACAAAAAACATACATGACCAGTGTTGTCATAGATCTAAACAATTAATATTCTTTAAAGGTGATTTATTGTGACTGTGTATTTTCTATCATGGTTTAGGTCAATAACATCTGAACAACATATGTTAATGGTTTAGCCTGAGCAGTCTGCAGCAGACTCCTCAAATCAAACGCGATCAATGCAAATGATCCTTTAACAACATCCGGCAACAGGATCCAAGAGTCAGGAGGAGGAAGCCATGAATTAACCTTTCTGTGGCCAAGCGCTCAGCTCTACCAGCAGGTGAGAGTGTGGTCAAAGATGGATGGCCAAACAGAAGCACAAATCTTCCGAGAAGGCTTGCATAGCCATAAAACCAGCGAATTCCCAAAAGACAGCAGTGGTACTGTATGTGCACATGCACACACTGCCACATTATCACACAGGCGGATGCACATGATCTGAAAGTGTACTGAGGGAAAACCTGAGAACAATTTTGGAAATTCAGACCCATTCAGACCCATCTGAGCAATAGCTGTGTGGTGATTAGATAAACTGATATCAGTATCCTTCTTTGTATTTGCAAGAAACTCAAATAATCAGAAGTGAGTATCACACAGTTCCAGTGTAGGACCAGACTGATCTAATCTGACTCATTCAAGTGATGATCTAGTTCATGAACTCATAAACATCATGTTAGAAAGAATTTGACATTGGTTTAGAAACAGTTGCATGTTGAAGCTATTTTCTGAACAATAATCTTGCTAAAAGCATCTCAAGGAGCCTGTTGAGATGGTGGAGTTCCCTTTTGCGGACTGATGGAGAAGAGAAAATCTCCAGATTGCCTCTTTAGATCAAGATAGCCTTTTCTTACAGTACACCTAAGAGAGCCAAGTAACCAATCCAATGCCTGGTGTGATGTCAGTGTAGGTATCAGGCCAGTGGGAGAGCGAGAGGGATGAGAAGTGTGAACAGGAGCTGCAGCACGTTCACCACTGATCTTACAGAGAAAAAGAAGACCTTATAGTGAGGCTGCCTGGATCTCTGCTCATTTTAATAAATGAGATTACAGGCTGTTCTCCACATGTGACTTGATTCTTCAGTGTACATCACATGACCCAAACACATCAGACTGCAGGCAAACACAACTGAGGACTAAATATGATCATGAAGAACCTGCCACTTTTGTATGTACACACTTTACTTTTTGTAAGTTACACACCTTTAACTAGTTGCTGATAAGCATATTAGAAGCATTCTGGCTCTTGATTAGTCATTATAAAGAACTTATTAATGCCTTATTCTGCATGACCATTTCCCTTAATAACACCATAGTAAGTAAAGAAGTTGTTGTACATTAATTACAATCCTAATGTGCTTTATAATGACTAAAAAGAGCCAATATGCTGCTAATATACACGCTAACAGCTACAACTACTTAATGGTGAATATGTTTAATTTCAAGTGTGACTATAATGACATATCTTTCTCATTCTGTCCATGTCATTCTCTCTCCACTTGTATCTTCCATACAGAACCTAAACCACAGTACATAGATTCAGCTGTGTTCGGACAGGTTTTGGAATTCTCTGTTGCGATTTGTCATTTCTTGGTTTTCTTAACCTTAAATGTATGTCTGAAGTTGCTTGACGTTATGTAGGCTATATGATTTATTCCAAAGCTGGTTCAGGATGTTAATTCAATTTTCCTACTTTCTAGAATCCAGTGATCACACATTTTCTGCTGCTGTTTGAGCAGAGAAGATATAACACCAGTGTGAAAGCAAATCTCCAGAGAAAAACAATCCCATCTATCCCACCATGCATCTCTTCACCTTTCCCGCTTCTCTTTGGACGGCGCGCAGAAGCGTTTGAAGCCCTATCGGGTTCTGTGCTGTTTCATGTCCGCCAGATGAAGGCTTTTAATGTCGGAGCAAAAGGTAGTGTCTGAATAATTACTAGGGCCGCCAAGCTGAGAACGCAAATTACTGCACACAGCAACAGATGTGTGACACACACACACCAACAGAGCAGCACAAACATGACATACATACAAACAAACAGGCCATTCACACACACGTAAAAATGTAATCAGCTACGCAAGGCCATCTTTGTTTCAAGCTCACACATATGCATACACACAGACATTCAAACACACATACAAATACGATGAGCATGTGCAGCATCCTCGAGGGACTCGGAGGGAAACATCCCTAAAAGTGCTGCTTTGACTCACTTGTTGCAGGCAGTCACACGGTTGGATTTATTCACAGCAGACGTTTTGAAAAGCACAGGTGTTACTGATAACATTAATGATGTTTCTAATTCTGCCTTAAAACTCGTGCTCAGCTTGTGGTTATGACATGGGAAGCTGTGCACACGATATGATTGCCGTTCAAGTAGTTAACCAACCGCTTTGTAAGACTCAGCTTGCATGATGGCCTACACTAGAAAAAAGGAATTACATTCATAGCTCGGCTATGTGTAAGTTTACAGGAGCTTAATAGTGCTTATTTGTCACAGCCTTTGCTACGCCAGCATGGGGGACCGTGCTGATATAAATTAACATAACACTGGCTAAATAATGGTGTGCTTTTTAAAGAGATTTTACAGTTCTAGTTCTAGTTTTGTAAAATATAATAACAGAATACAGTGATTAGTAAAGCCTTTTCAACCTGTAGAATTTATTTTAATTTCAATTGTTGAAGTTTTGAAAGTGGGATTCTGTCTCGTTCTTGCTCGATATATGGCATTGCCAGTCTAGTACCCGCACTCTCTCGCTATGAAGCCACGCTGCTGTAACATGAGCAGGATCTCACTTGGAATAGTCTTGCAGAAGTTGTCTGGATGGCACCATATGCTGCTAAAAAACCTGCGTGTACCTTTCAGCATTAATGGTCCCTTCACAGATGTTACCCACGCTATGAGCACTAACACACCTCCATACCATCAGACATGGTGTTTTTGAAGGCTGGTAACAATCTGCATGTTTTTTTCCTCTTTAGTCTGAAGGACATGACTTCAGTGATTTCCAAAAACAGTTTGAAATGTGGACACACTGTTGCACTTTGTGTCAGTCCATCTCAGATGAGCGGCCCAGAGAAGCATTTTTGGGTGTTGTTGATATATAGCTTTTCGTTTGCATGGAAGAGTGTGAACCTGCATTTGTAGATGCAGTAATGAACTGCGATACCAACAGTATACAGTCCACATAGTAATACGATGAATCGATCATTTTCAGTGTTGGTTTTTGGCCTTACATGCAGAGATTTTAAGGAGCTAGTGGCAGTCATTGCTGATATCAAGCAGATGTTCCATTGTTTTGGCGGCATAACAACTTCTTGTGCCTCCTTTAACACCAGGACAATAACATGGAGGAACACATAGTGAAGCACTGCATGAGGGTGAATGTTTTCGGGAACAGCCCGTCACCTGCCATCACGATCTATATGCCCAGGACAACGTCCCAAGATCAAGAGGGTGATGACTGTAAGACAAGACGCTTTGTACAGTGACATTTCTATGTAAATGGTGGTCTCATCTCATTTACATCCAATGATGAGGAGGTTGGCGTTCTCCAGAGGGCCTAAGAAACACTGGCTGCATCCAATTCAAAGTTACACAGATTGCCTGTAATGGCATCAATGCAATGAAAGCACTTCCCAAAGAGGACTTTGCTGAAGGGCCTGAAGGATCTTGACCTCGGAGCAGATTTACCACCAAAGCAACAAAGTTTGGGAATAAGCCACAGATGAGTTCACCTTCCAGGTGTCTGCAATGGAGAAACCTGACACGTGCAGAGGGGAGTTATTGGTCATTAGCAGTCTGTATGACCCATACTGCTTGCTCACCACAGAAGCCTGTGAGTGGGAAGACCCACTCCCTGAAAAAAAGCTTAAAGAAGGGCATGAGTGGAAATACGAAGCAGGCAAAAAGGTAGAGCTGCTGATGTCAATCAAATATCAGCTTAAGCAATATGTCACTCGAAGAGCTGTTATTGTACAGTAGTTAGTGTACAAAAGTAACTTATTAAATTGTTCTATTGCGTTCATGGTTTTATTGGACAGGTGGGTGATCATTACACATAGACAGGAAATTTAGTGTTTTGCAGATCATAAATAAGTCAAATATAGTCAATTGATTGTCTGCCATTGACAGCATACTTTGAGGCTTTGCATTTTAACATTTGGGTGTTTTATTATTGTGTTTTGCGACTTCACGGTGCTTCATAGAGTTGAAGTTGTGTTCACGCTCAAAGACACCGTCACCTCTCTTTTTAAGCCGGGCTCTAATGCATCCTCCACCCAAATTTAAGTCGTGTGGATGTTGCTTGACTGTTTCGTTTCATTGTTACACAGCATTAAGATGTTCAGGTCCTGTGCGATGTCTGCCAGCAGGAAGTGTAACAGCTGGCAAATTTAAAGGGTTCAGTGTTTCACACAGGCAATCTGCGATGGGGAACATTTGCAGCACACAACAAGGTGTAAAACTACAGATCTGATACATATTCCCTGTTCAAACAGCATGGTATATTGGATATCAGCCTGTGTTTGTGTATGTGCGTGACTGTGTGTCGGTGGTACCTTTAATCAGGATGACAGACAGACAGCAATACTCCCTGCCATTTACCTAAGAGGCAGCTCATTCATCTGCCAGCTCTCTCTCTTGTCTCCCTCACATATACACACTTTCATTCTGTCTGTCTCATTCTCTGAGTGTCAATTAATCTTTCTCTCTTTATCCATCCAGGTTGTTCTCCCCTCCTCTCCCTCTCTCTCACTCTCACACACATTCAGCACCGTTCTCTCCCGCCCTCCACTCATTGTGCCGCTGCCAGTGTAGTTAAGGTGATGGCTTGACAGACAGCGCTTTAGGGTGACGCCTGTTTGCCTTGTGTTTTATGGCGTCAGTATTGTGAAGAAGGCATTAAGCATCTGTCGCCGTCATTAGCCGGCCAGCACACTCAGTCTGTTATGAGATGCAGATGAATGACTTGAAGGAAATCCAAATGTTCACATTCTGTCATTCCCTCCTCGGAGCGTTTTATTGGATTTTCTAATTACGCTCTATCATTTTGCTTTCTTTTTGTTTCCGTCGCTGGATACACAGCAGCTGTCAAACTCTCTCACTCGAGTTGTGACCACGATTATTAACAATTACATTACAAGACTGTTTTACATTTTTATTATGAAAAATACAGGGGCGAGATGATTTACCACTTGTTTCACAACACCACAAATCAGATGTACACCTTAAAGCTGAGCAGCACAACCACAGCTTGATGTGTTGGCCACTCTGGAGCAGTCCGGGGTTAAATGTCTTGCTAAAGGGCGCCTCAGCGGTGGCGATCGGGAGGGGAAAGTGCTGCTCTTTCACTTACATGGCCATATTTTTCCTGCTGGTCCAGAGATCAAAACAGTGTCACACGCCTGAGGTCAAGCCCTTTTTATTTAAGAGACAGAACATTTGTGAGTGAGACTCATTTTGGAGTGCTCTCAGAATACATTCAACCCTCTCGACTTTTTTCACATTTGATGTTCCTGCCTGAATTTAAAATGGATTCAAAACCTAAAATGTCAAGGTGTATTTTTTAAAATTTAAGATGCCTTTTGCAACATAACTGAGCGCCTCTGGCAAATCTCTTGGATCAGAGTTGAATGTGTGTCTGTATATACAGTACACGTGCTTCCTCTTATGGCCATCCAAGCACATGTTCTTGTGTATCTGTCTCTGCATGTGTGCGCCTAATGCAATGCCCCAAGCAAAGCCCCCGCTGGGACATCATGGTCAGACAGACTTATTCAACGACACAAATAAAAATCAATAAACAATCTGAAGTTTTCACCCTAAACACTGCTTCTTTTTTTAAGCTCAGTTTTTTCAATGAATATACAACGTGGTCAGGACCTCAGTGGTGTAGACAGGTCCTGTCCCTGGGAGAGATTAGATAGTGTGTCTAAAACAAGAGGAAAATTGAGGGTGAAAGGAGGAGAGCGGAGGAGAAAGGAGGTTCTGTGTCTGAAGTTTACAAATATGTACAGAAAAATATGTTTTGGGGGGGGCAGAAGGACAATTGGGCATCTTGTCGACACTAAGCAATCTAACATGTAGTATTAGCTGGTCAATGTGATCAATCGGCTGGAAAAGAGAAAACTGGTGCAGTTTGAATCGGAAAGAAGACATTAGGATACAAAAGTTATAGAAAAACAGATAAAACAAAACTAATGGTGTAGCATTGTGAACTGGAAAAATGTGGAATTATTTAACTATTTCAGTCTGTATCAAAGTACTGTAACTCGTCCTTGTTTCATTTTCTTCTTTATTTATTTTATGAAATCAACGTTTATGTTATTGCATTGCAGTAATGTTTTTTAAAAAAAGGTCTGCAATGCACAGGCTGTTCACTCGGCCAATTTGTGTGCACATCACACACACACACACACAAAATTACACCCTCAAGCACGTGTGTGTGTTTGTGTAAGTGTGTGTTCATGCGTGTAGATGTATGTGTGAGTCTGTTTGGGAAGGGCCACTTTGCCAAGAGCACTAATTAGAGGTCAGTTCAGTTTGGGTAGATTCTGTTCTCACCCTCTGATTTCACTGCCAGGTCACCACTAGGCTCCTACCCTGTGTGTGTGTGTGTGTGTGTGTGTGTGTGTGTGTGTGTGTGTGTGTGTGTGTGTGTGAGTGCACGCCTCTAAGCCCATATGTGGCAGAGAGAGAGGTGAGGGCTGGTAGGTCTCGGGGCCAGACCAGGCAGCCAGTCAACCCAGTGAGGAGGGCTCCTTCATGGGATGAGGCCGCTGGCTGGCCTGCCTCTCTGGCCTGGATCTATGAATCTCTGTCTGCAGGCTCTTCAGGTTGTGGGCCCATATATGTCTGTAAGGCTACTGTCACATCACATAATAACAGACAGATCTTGTTTTTTTTTTTTTTTTTAAATCTCTGCAGCTCACTTACTCCCTCTGTCTCTACCTCTTATTCTCTGTGATCTTCAGAGACAATCTGTCTCGTTTTTACATTTTGGTGAAGCCTACATGAGATGCCAAAGCAAATAACACAGTGGCATGTTACCTATATTTAGTACTTATTCTGTAAAAACAAAAAGGATTCTTCAGTAACCTGAACTTTAAATGTGCAGTGTGTTGTATAATCTTCTGTATAAGCTTCTCAATGAGTATAAAATTTGGATGCACAGTTTCATAAAACCAGCTCTTGCTTTAGCATTTGACAAGTAATGTCAACAAGTGGATGGATAGAAAGTCTCAGCTGTACCAGACATTTAACACAGCTGTATTACACTCTGTCACTCAAAATGATAAACTTGAGCTGATCGATTTGTTTTATAATTTAAAGATTTGCTTTCACGTGAATTTTTTGGTGGTACTGATTTATATACAATACTGAGAACAGGATGCATTTTCAAAGTCTGTCTCATGTTATTATGTGCAAAAAACGCTGAGACACTGCTATGGCAAGTGATGCACCTCAGAAACAAGCATCCACAGTGTGATGCACTACAGTAAATAAAGATGCATAACTGCCTGTCACTATGTGAAAGACAGCCACCAAACATGGAAACAGGGAGAGGAGAGAAAAGAGCAGAGCGGGGCATCTGTGTCTCACCCGAGGGGGTGTCTCGCATACTGTGTGTGTGTCTGCATGTTTGTGTGGAAGTGTGTCTGAGGTTTATTGAATGGCAGTGATAACAGATATGCAAGACACAAGGAGGAGAGACAGGAGGGTGACATACAGAAGCTTGAAGCTGAGGGCTAATGTCTACTGTAAGTTTTGTGTGTGTGTGTGTGTGTGTGTGTGTGTGTGTGTGTGTGTGTGTGTGTGTGTAGAATGCCAGAGTACTTAAGCCTGCCTGATGGCATTAGATTTAGTCTGTATTAACCATGGTCATACACACACACAGACATATACATTAATGAAAACAGTTTGCCAGATGTCTGATTCAGATTCCCATCACTTTTACTACACACACTTTCCGAATCTGTGAATTCTGTGGAACCAAACCATTGTGAAAAAATAAATTACAGGTTTTACATTTCCATCTTGTTTGAGTTACTCTGCAAAGTAAATCAGTTACTGGGACATAAAGAGTGAAAATATTTCAGGATTCCCAATTAAGAAGATCATTTTAAACAGACAAGCCAAGACAAACAGCTAAGTGAAGTGGTTCTGTAATATCAAAAACCCTTGAAGGTGTACTGTGTGTTAGACAGTGCTGCACCAGGCTCCTGAGCAGGGTGGAGAAGCATTTTCTGAGCGTTCGCTGTGAGCATTGATCATGAGTCCTCAATCTGCCAGAGATGAACTGGCAAAGCGTTCCAACCAAACTTGTCAGAAAACCGAGAGTTTAATGGGACACATGGACCAGATGCACTGAATTAGACCTCATGCTGTGCTGGTCCTGGATATTTTTGTGCTATAAGTGAGACAGGAATCCAAATCGATGTGGAAATAATGTATGTGCTTGGGAAAAGATGCAAACAATGGTCTTTTTTCTCCTCTTTTCTCTGTTGTCTGACTGTCTTTCCTCTCTCGCTCTCTCTGTTTCCCTCTGTCCATCAAGGCAACCTAAGCCTCCTGTAGCCACGCTGGGTCACTGAAGGCTGAAATCCACACCAAAATACCGGATGGACCACAGACGCGCGTGCGCACGCACACAAACACATACACAACTGAGAAGACAACAGATACTCACCTCATATTCTGGCAGGGAGGGACAGACAGAGAATAGGAGACAGAGGGCAGAGAGAGAGAGAGAGAGAGAGAGAGAGATGGAAAGATATAAAACAGATAAACACCAAGACAGAGAGAGAGAAAGAGAAAGAATGAGAGATAATGGGAGAGCGAGAGGAGGCTGCAGGTTCACGCTCCCAGAATAGACCAGACTGACAGACTCAACCACAACACTGGTGCAGGTTTACCAGGCAATTTATGACTGACTGCAACTGAGATATTACTTGTGTCACGCACACACACACACACACACACACACACACACACGACACAACATACACATGTGAACACTTTAGATATGATCATCCGACATCCACACTGTTAACAATGTTGAGTTGTTGACACTGACGTGCTTGTCCAGTCTCGAGTGTGTTTTTAATGTAACTCTGTTGAAACTCAAATTCAGCTGCAACCCTCTCTCCCAGCATGTAGAAGAGCGAGGGAACAGGGAGAGTCAAGAGTGACCTCACGGGACTACGACTGGGGGGTCAGGGGAGTCGGGTGACGTGGACTGACCGCTGCTCAGTGTGAGTCTCTTCTGGAAACCGAGGTGGAGTGCTGATCATCACTAGAAGCACATTTATGGCCCTTTGAGAGAGTCACTGTGTGGGCACCTGTGTTCTTGACTCTGAGGGGTGAGTGTAGGGGGGTGTCCGTGCACAGCAATTAACATACAGCTTGTCAGCCCTAAATATCTTGTTAAGTTCTGAATATAGCACAGTTATCTGCAGGCCCATTTGTTTCGTTTACTGTCCATGCAGGGGAAGAAAATGAAAATAAGTATTTGGTACATATTTTACAGAGTGGCAATGTAGTGGCATGTGTCAGTTGAGTTCATGGTGTCAGATCTATGAGGTCCAGTATGAAAATCTTTTGGCTTAACAGAAGAATATGCAGTTTCAGTTATCTATTAACTAGAAGTCAAATCAGCATCATCACAAATCATTGCTGTTTTGTCCTGTGCAAGTTTAACTGGTATCTAACCCGTCTGGAAGCTGGTAAATAAAGCGTTCCAACTGAACACTCTCTAACATGATGGAAATTAGCTTTACACCCGTTTTGCCTATGAATTACGGTTTAGTCCTGTCCTTGAGATGAGATGATCCCGGTCCCAGAAAAAGACTTAATTCTTCCCACAGTCTTAGACACTGGAAGATTATAAGACAAAAACTAAAGCAAGAGTGGGAGGTGCAGGTTTTAAGCCCTGAAGAAGTTCTGTGGTTTTCGTTGTGGACAGGACACAATGACGATCTGCTGAGCTTCACCGCTTCAGTTGTGGACTATTTGCGGCTGCTGAGCCCTTGATATGACCAGTGTCATAAAGAGAGGAGATGGTTGGACTTATCATAATCTTTTGTGTCCAGGGTCATTGTGGACTTTTTAACAGTAATGGGTGATGATATTTACCTTATAAAACGCGTGTGTGTGTGTGTGTGTGTGTGTGTGTGTGTGTGTGTGAGAGAGAGAGAGAGAGCCTACTATGTGACGGATGGGGTTGTGAGGAAACGTAATGACACACTCCAGTGGTCCAGAGAAGGGCAGGAGCGCCATCTCATTGATAACTGGATAATTATGTACTCTGTCATCATGTTATTGTGTGCGTGCATGTACATTTTATTTTTTGAGTGCATGGTTGTATACTGTATGTTAATCTGTATTGTCATGATGCCATTTTTTCACATCTACATGCCTCTCTATATGTGTCCTGTTTGCTACATTTCCTAGTTAACAGTATGCTGTATGTGTTTGACCTTTGTTTGCTTGTCTGTATGCAGATAGATGTGATTCTGATGTGTATTTGCTCACACACACTCTTTGTGTCACATGCTTTTATACTGCACCTGCTGTAGCCTGCATGATTGTGTATGACAGCAGTGAAGTGGGACGTTAAATTGCTGTATTATGTTAGTACACCATGTAACATATACACACCTACTCTCTCTGACACGCACAAACACATCGCTCTTGCACACAGAGACATGCGCAGAGGGGGTGTGTATCACAGGAACCTCCATACAGTGAAAAGACATGACATCAATTTCATTTCAAATGACTATTGTCATCATCCGTTTTTCATCTCCCCATCATCTGTACCTCCATCATCTTGCTCCTATACCTGGCTCGCACATATATGAAATAAACACACATGCACACAGACACACATACACACATGAGTACATACTATTATTTGCGTGTTGAAAAAGCAAATGTACAGCAGATAAACACGCAAACACAGCAAACATACACATACACACCAGGCCTCCATTCTGTCGCAGGGCTAAGCCCTCAGCGTGTCCCACACTCCCATTGAGAATGTTTTGGACTTCTGCTGTTATGTGGTTTTCCCAGTGATGCCGGTTTGTGTGCCTTTATGTCTTATTTGCTCCCTGGCGAGTCGAGGGGATAGAACCTGAAGGAGGCCATCCGATTGGGCTGTCACTAATCCCTTAACAACACAGCTGACCGTGATTGGCCATGACCATACAGAAGGGGATGGAGTCAGCAGGTGGTCGAGGGGGTGATTGAATGGTTGGAGATATGCAGCAACGGGCAGGTGGGAAGTGTGAGATGTAAGGAAAGTGTCTTTCTGGTTTCAGGGCTTGAAAATGATCAGATTTACTGACAACTCTCACTGAAAAAAGTGCTCACAACCTAATGCAAATTGTGCTTTAATAAAAATAATATTTACCAGTTCAGATCAAGTGTGCAGTGGTTACATTTCACACAAATCATACCAATACATGCTGTGTCACAGACTTAAAATACTCTGATTAGGAGCAAATGCTACTACAACTCTGTGTCTGTCTATGTGTTTGTGTGTTCATGTCTCTGTGTGTGTGTTTGTGTGGTAATCACCCCGGGCATGATTGTCCTCTGTATCTGTAAGGATGAAACACTAATTAGAGGAAGCATACTACAGGCTCTCTCGTCCTCTTTCTCTCAGTCTGATTCTCTCCCCCTCTCCCTCTCTTGCCTGCAGACTTTCTTGTCATTTCAGGCAAAGGTAGGTGCTCTCCGCTCTCCTAAAATCCCCCCTGAAAGCACCGCTTGGATATCAGCTGCTCAGATGCTGTTTAGCCAGCCTAAAGCCAGAACAAACACACACACACCCACTGACCCCACACTCAACATCGCCGAAGTAAGTGTGTTAATGGGCACACACACACGGCAAGAAGATGCATCTCGTCATCATGGATGCAATAAGGGTTAGATTTTATTAATGCAACCACACAGTTTTAGTTCAAGTAGGGGTCAACAGCAGGCCGGAGTCAAATGGACAGGAAGGATGAACAATAGATACTCTGTGCTCTGCATGGCTGTGTGCATGTTACACTTCACACGATTCTGGGTGATTTCTTTCTGTTCATCCAGCGTCTGTTGTTAGCATCATTGTAAGTGACGCATTCATGTATGCTTTCAGTTTTTACTTGCTATATAAAGATATTTTTCTATATATATCTTTATTGTGAAGCAACTGACTGTAGCACTGCGCCCTAGACAAATTTCCCCTCGGGGGAAGATACTCGACTCTACTCCCTCTGCTCTGCCTGATCTGATGTGCGATATCAGAGGATGTGGGTGTGACACTGTAAAGACAGGATATATGTTGGCTGGGTCTTAGTGGGTCCAGAGCTGAAAATACTCCCACAACAACAAGTGTGTGAGCACATAATGAACACTGAATTTTTTAACGGAGGATTTTGGATGTGAAATGTGTGAAAAACAGAGTAAAAGTGTGAATAATTAGGTGTAGGACAGGACAAGCGAGTCCTGGTCAGCTGACCATAACTAGTCCTCATACAAATGACATGATGAGAACTGTTCTGAAAAGAGGTTCTTCAGCCTGGAACGTGCATCCTAACAACATCAGACAAAATTGATTTTCCTTCAAAAAGTTACAGAAACACAAATTGAGTAATCTATTAAAGACGCTTTTGGTGTCACAGTTGTTTTGGTACTTTTTTACATTTTATTTATTTTTTTGGTTCATTTATAGGTTACTGTTGTTGGTTGTTTTATATGCAGTTATTTCATCTGTTTTCTGATCTCTATGTTTGGCTCACACTGCATTTTTTCATCTTATTGATACATGCGATTTTAATTTGTATTTTTTGTTGGACCCCAGGAAGACCAGGATCACTTTGTGGAACCTAATGGGGGTCCAATAAAGGATAAAGAATAAAATGTACACCTCACAAAGCAATGGATAACTGGTACCTCAATGCTGCCATTTTTTTTAAGTGTATTGTTATTATTATTGTTTATTTCAGTTTCAGTTACACTCATTTACTTATTTAATTGTTTTTCAGATGACAGCAGTGGTAGTTGTGCATTCTCTACAGACAGATTCAGTGACAACAATATTGAAATTCTACAGCGACCATCCCAGCTGCACCAGAGGCATTAGCATGATCCACCAGGAAGTGCCCTTTCTATCCATTGAGGCTCTGTGCATGGGTCACATCACAGATAGAGTTGTGGCTCCATCCATCATGTGGGTTATAGTTAGCCGCCTATGCTAATGTCTGACCCAATGAAAAGTTTACTGAGAGACGGACAAGGACATTGGGGTGGACTCTTGTCATCGTATGCCGTAAACACTCTCTCTCTCTCTCTCTCTCTCTCTCTCTCTCTCACACACACACACACACACACACACAAACGCACTCCCCACTTCAACACTGTGGGGCTGTCATATTTCACAGTACCCGGTAGCGTGGGGTGAGTTATGGCCATGTCACAGTATAGAAGGAGTGTGTGTCGTGTGTGTTTATGTGGTCTTGCATTTATGTGCGTGTGTGTGTGTGTGTGTGCGTATCTCAGGTCCACTCCTTACACATTTATTTATAAAACGCCCCCTCACTCCAAATCAGTGGTGTCCAGAATGCCGCTGCATGTGTAAATGACAAAATGATTTATAGAAATATTCCCAAAATAAAGCCCTACACACCAGGGGGGATGGAATACCCCCAACAGCGCGGCCCCTCCATGGGAGCCACACAGTAAATGTATGTTTACACAAACACAGTGCGCAAGTTTATGCACACAAACTCATAGACGTGGTGGGGCCTGTGTAGGGACGGAGAGGACTGGTAAAACAGCTCTGTAGATTTATGACCTGTAAACTAGAAGATGGACACACAGATGGATGGAAGGATGGATCAATGGAAGGGCAAAGTAAAAAAAATGAAAGGATTAAGTCAGAGGGAGAAGGATGGAAGGACAGGAGGACAAACAGATGATGGATGCACAGACGATAGATGGAGGAAGAAGACAGCAGAGAGGACGGCGTTCAGATAAAACTGTTTTAGGGATTTATGGCCTGTAAAGTGGTGGACAGATTTAGGATTTAAGGATTTAAGGAAATGAGGACAAATATGTTAGAAGAGAAGAAGAAAATAAATGGTTGGATGGACAGATGGATGGAAAGTTGGCTGGAACAAAGGGAGGTCATGGCAGCGATAGGAAGAGAGGAAAAGGAAATGAAAGGAGAAAGAAGCGAACAGAAGAGTCCTGAACTCTTTCACAGACAGCAGTAGAAATATAACAAATCCTGAAGTGGTCTTTGCTTCTTTGTGTGCCATGATTCCTGGAGGAATTGTCAAAGCATGAAATGAGTCTTACGCTGGGAATTGTCTCATTTTGACTGGAAATGGTGTTATCGTTCTGTGCTGGTAATTATGCTCTCTGAGGGAGCTGGCATAGACAGAAGGAGACAGAAGGAGCAGAGGAGAAAGACACACTTTGATCTTTTGTGAACATGATGGGTTGAGCTGAAAGAAATAAAATGTGTCCGCGAATGAGTGCATGTGTGCGCACATGTGGGAGTGGTTCCTGTACACGCAAGCTGGTTTTGGGGACTAAACGTATTTCTACGCAAAACGCTGAGATTATCAGTCAAGTGCATGGAGGAGTATCCTGAGAGTTATCCCATAACAGCATTCAAGAGGTTTGAAGGTTTCATGGGACAAAACGTAAAACAGGCTGACAAAGTAAGATTTCAGACCTGCATCAAACAAAATGTGATGAATGTTATTAGCTAAATGTTACTGTCGTTCATTTCTGTGTGTCTAATTTCCCATCCTACAGTCTCATCAATCACTCATCTATTATTTTCCTTATTCTCTCATCCATCTACCCCCCCCCCCCATCCGTCCCTTTTTATCCTCCCTCTATCTCTGTTCCTGTCTTCCCACACTGCTTTACTTTGTCTCTCGGTGCCACACTGCCATGTGTTGCGTGGTGTAAATGGGTTGTGTTAAATGTTGTTCTGTCCCTGGTGAGTGTTAACAGTATGGAGAGAGAGGCTGATAATCTTTAAACAGGGCATCTGCTGGCATCTGCTTTATCTTTATTGTTCCCTGGACACCCAGCAGAAAAATATACAGGCGACGAGACAGACAGACGCGCAGACAAGCATTGTAACACATTGCATATGCAGAGCATGCAGTCCAGAACACATACGCACTTATTTGCACACACACCCAACACACACACACACCACAAACTTGTCATAATCAATTCTCAATAAAATATACAGCCTTTAAGGTAGAGGAGGAAGAGAGAGTGAATAATTAAATAGAGTCACCAAAAGTGAGTAAACTCACTTAGCAGACTGGACAAGTTGTATGTAGTCACGCTGAAATGTCACCATATAATAAAACATCACGCACACACGCACACACACACGCACACACACACACAAAAAAGACCTCACATGCTAACAATCATGACTGACTCAATAGCATAACTGCTTTAATTAGTGATGAAAGGTGGGGAGATGGTCAAAACAAGAGGAATGATTAGAACTGGTTAGTGAATGAGCAGCAGATGATTCGGCAGGTGGAGGTCAGGTGACTGAGGAATGACAGGAGGGCTGAGGACAACTGCTGGAGCTGGAGGCAATGGAAGGTCTAAAGACAGACAGAAGTGAGTGGCAGATACACAGGCAGCAGGAGGAATAATGAAAACCATGTTAAAAGCTGGTGGAAGCCAACAGTGGAGGTTAGATGAATGGATGGTGAAAGGACTGTAAGTAATGAGTTAATATTGGGGGCTACAAGCTCAATGTAAGCTGTGCAACCAGAGGCTCATCTACCATCTTTTTACTTAACATAAGGATCTAATCAAGTAGTTTGTCTAAAGGCAACTTTGGACACATCGGTCAGGATCCTGTTTCCACTATTCTACCTCAGAAAGGCTGTGAAGTATAACGAGCTGTATGGCCACAGTAAGAGATCCATCATGTACAGCACAGCAAAGGTTGAAGAGAAGTATAGGGGGAAGAAAGGAAAAGATGATGTGATTGGGTTGCAGCAGGGATGGAGATCACACAGAGGGAAGAGGGAGATGAATGGAAGGATAGATGAGAGGAAAGGGGAGGAGTAACAAAAAGACAAGGGGAAGCTGGGCTTTCTGCAGGGGGGCCCAAGGGCTGGCAGGCACCTGAGTTACACCTCCACTGTGTGTGTGTGTGTGTCCTTACGTCTGATTTTGTGATTAATGAAGACATGTCAGTGTGGTAATCCTCTCTAATAAGCACCAGTGGAGCAACCCTCAACCGTGTGTATATGTATGTTTCCGTGTGTGTGTTTTTATGGATATGTGTGTATGTGTGTTTATGTGAACTTCTCAGTCTGTATGAACATGACCACAAAAATGTGGAAGATTTATGCAGCTTCAACCCTTTTGACTATATAAAATAACCGTGCAGCACGTCTGCGTGTACCTGTTCATTTGTAGTGCAGGTAAGTGAGAGGAGAGTGTGACAGAGAACTCCTGTAATATCCTTACAAGCAGCTTGGGTCTGTGTGTGTCTGTGTGTTTGTGTGTGTGTGTGTGTGTGCGTGTGTGTGTGTTATCTAATGTCATTCTTTATAAGTATGCCCAGATGTTGAGACTGGAATGGCTCTTTAATTACCATTTAAACAGCAGGGGCTGTGTGCATGTGTACATGTCTGTATGTGTGTGTGAGAGACAAAGTGTGCGTGTGTGTGTTTGTGTGTGTGTGATGTTGACAGCGAAACTACTGTTTAATTACCATTTAAACCGAGAGAGCTGAGTGGATCATTTAAAGACAGAAGAGCTCCAGCCAAGCTAAATGAGGAAAACAACACCATTACAGACACACACACACACACACACACACACACACATGCACGCACACACGATGAAACCACACAGACAACAAGACTATTAAGGTCTAATGAATGATACTCCTGTGATGTGTAGCTATTCTTTAAATAATAATAAGGACTTTTGTGTGTAGAGCTGCACTGTATATCATAATCTTTCTCTCTATGCAAACACACACACATAAAGTCACACACACATCCTTAATACACTGTCACATAATAAACACATTATAAAATTAAAAGTGTGAGGTAAAATATGTTTCTTAGTCTGTTCGGGCCCCATGCCTATATGCATGTATGCAGCCATCTGTGAATGTACTTCAGTCAGTCACCCTGTTAATCAGTCAGTCTGCTACTGAGGCAGGTGGCCAGTCAGTCACCCCAGCAACAACCCATCCAGCCTGCTAGTCTTTAAAATTACAAAATTATCCAGTCAGCCAGTCGAACAGTAAATTATGATCAGCCGGTGCTTTGCTGTGTTTGTAGCCTTTAGCCAGAGAACAAACATCACCATCACAACTGAGTGCTTAAAACATTCACATTACCTGCTTGACTTTTACAGAAGCAGGCTGTATGTATGGAAGACAGGAACAGGCCGGGCCGGTCATAGAGAGTCCGGAGTTAGTGACGGACTTGCATCGTACATGTGTGCAGTGTGGCAGTTTTGACACAGTGTGTGTGTGGTGTGTCAGAACTTGACAGACATGAAGACGCAGGAATTAGAAAGGTGAAATTCTTATTAAAAAAGCTGTCCAACATATGAGCTTTGGCATAGATTTAAAAACAAATGTGATTGCTTGATGGAAATGCACTGCACATTTGACCATGTTTCAAGGGAGATCATGCAACCTGTGGCTCTTTCAGCGGCGAATAGATCATAATCATCATAAAAGCCTTCTGCATGCAGAAAAAATACTGAATATTCAACACTACCACCATGTGTTTGTCAAGCACATTTAATAAAATGGTGCATATAAACTCTTTATATTTGTTTTTTTCTTCAAGCAGGCTAATGACAAATCATCTTCAACTCTTAAAATAAAAATACTGGAATGAAAGCAGGATAAGTGATTAATTATAGAAAAAGGGCAATTATGAGTGATAATAACAAATTATTTTTACAACGCCGTGGCGGATACAGATGATGGTGCGGATGATTCCTTACACGAAGGTAGTTAAATAATTACAGTGTAACAGTGAGAATGATAGGAGTGATCATATTTGTGACAGACAGGCTGCGTCGCACTGAGAGTATTATGGTAATGATATTAATGATGGATCTTTGCAAATGTGTGTGTGTGCATAAGAGTTCAGTGGGAGACGTCTCACCTCACACTGGGTCTCTCAGCCCGATGCCATCTGTTCTGCCAGCGCACACACACACGTAGTCAGGGTACCATACACAAACACACAATCACACACCCACACCCACACACACACAGGCACACACACAGTGCACATTTTTTTATAATCACTGGGAATAGAAAATAGATACATGAATTTTCTAGCGCAAGAAGATGTGACGATGCAAAGACGAATGTTGATAAAAATAGGTGCCCTGTGCAAGCGTGCGCACACATACACACAAACAAGCACGCTATCTCTCTCTCACACACACACATATACTCTCACACTCCCGGATAGTTGGTAATCCTGGCTCTACCCAGAATGCTCAGCTCTGAGGGTTCAGCCAAAGGGAAACCAGCGTGTTGTCGGCCTACTGGACATACCGAACATGAGATCAGGGACACGTATGTGTGTGTGTGTGTGTGTGTGTGTGTGTGTGTCTAAATACTGAATGAACAGATCACCACATCACAACATGTGTAAATGAATGGAAAAAGCCAATGAAAATTTGGACAACATACTTATGTAAAGGTAATTTTTGTCCATCAGACTGACAGAAAAGTTGTTTTTCAATCTACATTCTGGATTATAATTTCATGACCTCTGTCATGTTTTACCATCGCTCTTCTTCTCTGTCGCTCCTCTATTTTCTGTCATTGTCGAATATCAGGTCAAGTAAAATGGAAAAGAAGTGGAATTTTTTTTTTTTTTTTAAGATAATATATCAACGGCCTTATCTGTCCGACACACATGCAGAAGTTTGGGTATAAAGTACGTGACTGGGTATTCTGGCAATGCCTAGACTGCATATGACCAACATGCACAGGCACACACACAAACACACATACACACATGCAATGTGTGCATCCATGTGGCGTTGCCTGGACGGTGTACGAGCAGCATATCTGTCAGTGTGTGACAGGTTGACAGCTCAAGCTCCCAGCACTTTGTCCACTATCATCACGTCAAGACACACACACCCACACACACCCACACACACACAGTCACATACAGTGATAACAGCAAAATGGGCCACAATGGCTACTTTAATAGTTTAATACTCAGACCCAGAACTCATATCTGCACACATACAGAAGAAAATAAATTACTGACATTTTTTAAATTCAGAAACGTCCAAATTGCTGTCAATTGTCTTATCAAATTGAATAGACAGGTGTCCTTTGTTTCTCTCTTTTTTTTGTGGAAGTGTCAGTTATGTGAGAGTTTTCTTGATCAGGACACAGGTGCCATAAAACTGGAACATCACGAGCTTGAAAGCCTCACAGCTTCTAAGTGCGTGCCACACCCTCTCTCCTCCCTCTGACACTCCCCACTCAACACTATCTGTCACAGCAGAAATGCTGCAAATTGCCTTTAGAAAACAACAATAATTCAAATGAATTAATGGTATCAG
Source organism: Chelmon rostratus (assembly GCF_017976325.1). Taxonomy (NCBI): domain Eukaryota; kingdom Metazoa; phylum Chordata; class Actinopteri; order Chaetodontiformes; family Chaetodontidae; genus Chelmon; species Chelmon rostratus. Next base: position 9,088,414 of record NC_055658.1, read on the forward strand.
ATTTAATAGGATATCAAAAACCAGCAGGCACTTCCATGAGTTTTATACAGATTCTGTTCAATGTCACGCCAAAGTTATCATTACTTTACTGAGCCTGACTTACAGGCTCATAGCAATGCACAATATGCAGACACCACATGAGCGCCAATAGTATTATCTCACCATAATAGCTGCATTTAATGATACACACGCGCGCCTCAAGTCTCCTTTTTATTTCTGTCGATGGAGTTGAGCCCTTACAAAACCAAGCCAGGTCAGACCAGATAATTTGACTCGCTCGCACAATCACGGATCAGGGCTTTAGCACATTTCATACAATTAAGGATTGTGGATTTGAAGCAGACTAAACAATGGGCCCAAATTAAATTTTGAGTTTCCAAGTGAAAGACGCTCTGGCTGCTCGGAAAATACAATCAAACAGAATGAGAGTATAGACGTAGTCTCTAACAGGATTGCTGGGCATACCCACTCACAATATGGCATCTTCCTCTCTTTCTTTCTCCCTGATATTCTATTACTGTCTCTCTCCTCTTCCTTGCAGGCCAGCACTCAATGGGTATACAGCTGTAGTTTAATTCTACAGTTCTTCCATTCTGAAGTCGGTATTGTGCCTCTTAGTGTCACACAGTGTAAAAGACCAGCAGAAATAACACAAAGCGGAAAAGATCAATTACAGCAAAGTAACAAGAGACACAGAGACGGAGACAAATAAAGGAAGAATGAAGCCAAGAAGAATTCAAGAACAAGGAGAATGAGAGAATTGAAATGTTTTTTCAAGCCGACTAATTTGGGAACAATTCTTTAGCAGGTCAACACCCAGTTCATTACCTTCTCTTGACTTTGTGGACACGGAAATGAGACGGTTTGTGAAGAATATGACGTGCAATAAAACGCAGTAAGAGAAGGGACAAAAAAGCTGTTGGAACAGAGGGAGAGATATGAAACGAAGGGGGCCGAGTTTAAAACAGCAGAAGAAGAGACTGAATGAGAGACACAAAGAGAAGAATGAAGGAGGTTAGAGTCGAATTGACTTTTTTTTCTTGGTAGCATACGGGGACAGAAACAGACACTTAATGGAGCTACGTGGCGAGCCAGGAGGACATAAGGCAACGGGGGCAGGTAGACATCGATGCTGAATGGTGTTTATAATACTCCACTGCAGGTGTCCTGCAAGGCGTGCACATGTAAGACGTTTCATAGAAAGTTGCTTAAAAAGTAAAACAGAAGAGGAAAGAGGCGAGACTCAACAGGGTCAAGGGAGGACAGACAGAGGAAACAAAAGAGAGACACAGACAGAAAGACAAAAGAGAGATTATACAGAGACATGGATTGAAACCGAAGAAGACAGAGAGAAAAGAGACATTCAACAAAGTTACAGGAAGACAGGGAATAAAGAGTGAGAGAAAGATATTGAATGAAACAAAAAGAGACATCGGATAGCTCTTCCTCCCAGTAAGTGAAAGACTTCAAACCGCAGTGGATGAGAGAGCTGCACTTTATGGGGCTATTCTCTCTGCATTAGCATTAGCTATAGCTCTCAGACTGACAACCCAGCGCTCTGTTCTCAAGGTCAGGAGGGGCACACACTACCACGGGCCACGACTACACACACGCACACAAACACAGTCATAGAGTTTATTCAACACACACTCAGGCATTCTTATGCACAGACAGATCCAAACACACTGGCACACGCAGACACAAATACACACTGACACACACAGAGACATGCTAACGCGTCAATGAAGAATTTGGCCAAACTGAAGAATGGGAGCTGTTGCTGTTGATCCAAATTAAAGGTTATACATGTTTGAGTTTTTCCATGAGTGTGTTCTTCTGGAAATGATGAATGAATACACTGAGACTGGCTGAATATTCAGAAACGTTTATTCCCATTGTGAGATTGTGTACTGTTTTGATGCTAACCACATCAGCACAATATAGCAAACACGAAGCGATAAGCTTGGTATTCACTAACCTGGGCGAACCGTTTTGTGGTGAAGCAGAGGTTCTTGTTTGTTATGTGGAGTGTTTGCCAATACATGGGCTTATTTCTGCAAACTAACATGACTGCTAAATTGACCAACCCTGGTTATGAGTTGCTGATAGTTTTGCTCAGTAATTACTTTCAAAAAGGTAATCTAATAATTACTTCATGCATTATTGTATGATAAAAAGTATCTTTACTATGCATACATTCAGTGGAATGTCTCCAGCAGACTTGATTTTAAGGAATAACATCTCTTCAGTCATGTTATACCTCAGAAGTCCTGATGGGAAGCAAACTTTAACACAACCAAATGCACACCCTCATCAACCAACGACAGTAACTCACAGATGCACACACACATCAGACCAATATGGACAAAGTTCATGTGACTATGAACACATGGTGATCACATATGCCTTTCATTGAAGCAGCATTACCACATACTCCACGGCATGGACATTAGTGCTGCTGAAGCTGTGCTTAATCACCGCTCAGAATTATTGATTGCATGTGAATGGCTGTGGTGCATCTAAGCAGACAATAAAAAACAAGTAAACATGCTAAACACATGGCCAGCATGGCTGCAGCAGTGTGTCGCTGGCAGGTGAGTGCTGCGTGGCCACTGGCTAATCAGCTCACAGAGCCTCATTAAGATATTATTTATGCAGGCAGCATCAGCTGTGTTCAGTGTTAACCTGGCCTGCTGCTAATGATGACACTAACTCATCTGTTGTGTGAAAAGTGAGAGGAGGAGAGAGAAGATGCTCCTCCTGCTGTCATGCACAGGTAGAATAAGCCCAGACATCAGACCTTTAGCGCAGTGTAGCGCCATCTGTCATCTGCAGAGTTAGCATTTCCATTTCCAGGCTAATTCCATCTATTTAGCCCTGTCAGAGTTTGGGGTGTCTTTTACATATATGACGACATGAGAGCACATTTAATTAGAGAGCTTCACATGGAAATCCTCCTGACTGGTGAATGTATAAAGGTTGATGGTAAAATCTGATACTGTATTTTCCTCCAGTCAGCAGTTGATGCTTGGGACACGAAAGGTTTCTGCAAGAGCACAAACAGACACAGAGAGAGGCAGAGAAAAAAAAAAAAACAAAGAGGAAGAGAGAGCGCCGAGGCAATCTGTGATGTGATTTTTTGATAACCATAATCATAATCTGCCTAGGGCGATCCAATTCCTGAGACAGTTTATAGGGTAGGGAGGGCCATCAGAATTAGAATGAGATGAGCATAAATGGCTATTTATCCCTGTGTGTGCATGTGTGTGTGTGTGTCTGTCTGTCTGTCATGAATGGCTATTTATGTGGATTAACGGATTGGTGAGGCCATCTGAAACGCATGAAGCAGACCTCACAGCATGTCTGCAACACACACACACACACACACACACACATGCACAGATGAACCTTAAAACATTAGAATCTGTCCAAATACCTGCCTATTTTCCATACAGTAATAGTGTGTCTGGATGTTTTTTTGCACTAAGATTAGTTTGTGTGTGTGTGTGTGTGATTCCAAAAGGTATGTACGTGTTACATGCACAGGGAACATTTATCTACCCTGAACGTGCATGAGTGTACTTATTCATATGGCCTACGTGTGTGCACTTCAATGTGTTCTTAAATGCGTGTCTGTTTCTCTAAGTGTGTGTGTGTACGTGCGTGTGTGTGTGTGTGTGTGTGCTAGAGAGTGACTGAGTGTTGAGAGAGTGGTAATTACCATTCAGCAGTAGCTAAAGTGACATGTTTGAGGAAGAGATAAGGGGACATAAATTGGCCTGGTATAAAACGGTGATATTTCCTCTACTGCTTTAGAAAAACCCATTTACTCTGCCTCTTTAGCATGTCAAGACCCCTGTCACTACCCTCTCATCCCCTCGGCCAGAAGGACTCATGCACACGCACACACTCGCACTCACACACATATATATGCTTCACGCAGTCAGCCGGCTCCTTGTGAAAAAGTGCTCATCTGCATTCTGCTATTAACGTGGAGAGACACACAGAGAGAGACAGAAAGGGAGAGCGTGTGCGTAAATCAGTGTAATGGGGCCAAGACCTCAGTAGCTCTAAAAAGAGAGCAGACATGTGGAGGACAAGACATGATTTTTTTTTCCTCCTTTCATGCAGAGAAGCAGCGATACAGCACATCTGTCACTGCCGGCCACACAATTGCTCCTACAGCCAGCCAGAGAGGGAGAAACATGAAAGGAAAGAAAGGGAATAAAGGCGACACAGAAGAAGAGTGACAGAGTGGACAGTACTCAACACCTGCAGGGCTGAAGCAGTTACATGTTTTCTTTCTTTTATTGTTTTCTGCTTTCTTTTCTGGATCACTCTCGTCTTTACGTGTTTTTTCAATTTACACCATGAATTTGTTAACCTGTGTTCAAACATGGTGCAATTTTACCATTTAGACTTTCACACCCAAAAATTGTTCTGTAGCTAAATGTTATTTTGAAAAGCTATGGCTTATGGTGTTTGTGTGGTGTGAAAACCGATTTTCACACTACATGACACAATATGACACTGAGCCATTTGAGGTCCAAATTAAAACCTGCACATTTTCAGTGAGGGAGAGAAAAATGTGTCTCTTCTTGTTAGAGTCATAAGTCAAAAATTTGGGAGACTTCTCATGTCGGCTGAAGGGTCCATTGACATGCAGCCTTCAAACTAACTTGTGGGTTAAAAGGATGATAAAAATGAAGACTTCCAGGGGGCAGAAATAAAGTATAAAGTATGTAAATAACACATCTGTTATAAAGACAGCATCAATCCACAACAGTATGTTTGTGTGCAGGTGACAAAACCTTCTATAGGCTGCAATAACTATGACAGGAGCAAAGGAAGAAGCCTGGTGACGAAGCTGACAGCTCAAAAAGACCCAAATGCAGAAAAAGCGAGCTTTAAAAAACAGGCAGGAGAGGGCAGGAGATCCAAGATCCAAAAAATAAAGAAACACAAATGACCAAACTAATGACAAACTGCTGCGGGACAGGCAGGAAACCAAAGCAGGACAAACACAGACGACTCGACAACTTGAAGAGGGAAAACACACTGACTAGATACACAGAGGGAAGACTGACGAAGGACAGGTGACGCTAATCTGCAATCACAAGGGCGGGAACGAGACAAAGGCAGGAAGTCCAACAAAACACGGCGCAAGAGGAGCAACTCTTTCAACATAAAAGAAGAAATGATTCAACTTAAAGCCAAAATCAAGACAGAAGTCTGTGTAGGCAGGAGGTCGGGGTGGATTGGTAGGTCAACAAACTGTGGGTCAACATTATTTTTTTCTTAAAAGCATAATTATGATTGTTCCCCAACTTTAACCACATTTTTCTTATTGCAACCACGGTGACTAAGGTACCCTAACCTTAACAAAGTACTAATTTTAACCTGGACCATCTTTATCTTAATATAAACATGTGTTTTGTGAACCTCAGTGTTCTCATATTGTAAATGAGATGATTTATTGATGGATTTGGAAAAGCACAGAAATCATATTGCTCATCCTGCCAATAGGGACACATCAGTGTGTCCTTCTGGAGGACGTGGACAAACTGTCTATTTTTGTTTTAGATTGGAGGACTTGTTGGGCTAGTCCAGTGAGCAGAGGCACTGAGCTTAATACAGACTTTGAACTTAGATCTAGTTAAGTTTACTGCTTGGAAACAGGATACTGGAAGTATTTATTCACCTTTTCAGTATTATCACCTTGGCATGAGTTTCAGTCAGGCACCAAACTGTCAAACATCTGTCCCACCTGTGTGTCATATGTACTGTGAATTACCTTTTGATCTATTCATGAAAACAAGGTACTATAGGTGTATGTACACAGCACTAATTTTGTTGTATTTATGCTTGGTTACATAGATGCTCAAAGTATTACAGTATCCAGTGGCCGGATAGAAAACCAACCGACTGGAATGTGTATTTTTCAGTCGCTTCAGTCGCAACGTTTCCTTTGTTCAGTTGTGTCTACGGACTGAAATCTTTTCTCCTTGAACAAAGTTCTAAAAGACAAAACCTTTCAACAGCGCCACACAGAGAAGATTGTGAATCATTTCTACGTGCCATGTGCTCCGGGTCACAGGCCAGAGCCCTCGGTGTGTTACTAAGCAAACACACACCCAAACACACACTCGAGCCACAGGTGAGAAGAAAGGAGGAGGAGAAGAAAAAGAGTGGAGAGGAGGTGAGGTCAGGCCTCTCTTTAGCCTCACAGCTGCAGGCGAGATAAGCCTTTTTCTCACAGGTAAATAAAAGCCACACCCTGTGTGTGTGTGTGTGTGTGTGTGTGTGAACTTAGCTTCCCCCTCCTGCCATCCCTACACCGCTGACACAACCCCATACAAAACCTCTGGATTCCTTCTCTTCATGCCCTCCCTTGATCCCCCTTCCTCTGTTTTAAACTGCCGTCTTTATAACATCTACCCCTTCTGTGTGTGTGTGTGTGTGCATAGTTGTACAGTATGTGTGTCCTGGGGAAAGGGAAAGGTATATAGGGCAGGATTCAGAGGTGGCTATTAAAATATGTCCTTGTCTGGACAAACCGTACACATTTCAGCAACTTTCCTTCTTTGCGCCTCCTTCTCCTTGCTCCCTATCATGTTATTCTGGGAAAGCGTGATGATAAGCAGCCAGCTGATGAGTTATTGAATCATTTTCTTCATCATCTCTCCTCTTCTGTTCATCACTTTTCTCCTGATCGACTTCTTGCTGACAGACATGTCTCTTTTCTTGTTTCCTTTTCCTCCTCTTCTTCCCTCACACCTTGGTTTCTTCTTCTATTTATCTTGTTCTTCTTTTCTTTCATTAGTTTTTCGTCTAGTTTAACTTTATCGACATCATCTTCATTTTCATCGTATTCATTTTGCCTTTTCGTGCCCTCTATCTTTTTCTCCCTTGACTCTTCCCATCTCCCTCTCTCTGTCAAATTTCTTTTTTATGCATACAAACTTTTATGTACACAATCATGCTCAAACACACACACACACACACACACACACGCACACACGCACACACAAATACAACTCCATGTCAGAGTCGATTCTCTAATCGCAAGGTGTAAAAGGATCCTGTCGGCTTTGGACCATGGGTGTTACATCTAATACGGTCCCCGCACAGAAGCAATTCACAGTCTGGAAACACAAGCACACACACACACACACACACACACACACACACACACTCTGACGCATAGATAGGATAGGATTGCTTTAACATACACTAGCTCACAAAACTTTTTTCCTCTGTTGGCCAGGCATGACCACAGCACACCTCAACATATACTAACAAACACACACAGACAAACACACACACACACAGACACAGACACAGACACAGACTCTACATCAGCCACGCAGTGTGTGATTTCTTTTGTGTTTCTTTTTGCAGAATTGGCGGGAGAGGCAAGCCTACAGCAAAGACAAACTACCAATATTTTTTCCATTCAAATGAATTCTTATACACTCCATCTTCACATGTGACACACACATTTCCACCTGTCTCACCCTCTCAGTGTGTGGTGTGGGTGAGACAGATTTCATTGTCCTTATTTTATTTTTACTGTTGTGGGTTCACATCCCATTTTTGTGCTCATATTCTAGATTTTCCTCAGATTTATAATGATTTTGTGCAATGTGCTGACACTTTAAAACAGGGGTTAAAAATGTAAATTACATGTTTCTCAGTAATTTATTCAATAAATTCAATTTAATTCAAAACACTTCATTCACTGTGCAACGGGTATTTTGAAGTTTGCACACAAAGAAGACATAAACAAGTCATTTACACACGTAAAAACACAAATATGACAGTTGGAAATAGCTAAAATACAAGGTTTAATGTCAGTGGGAAATCATTTGCTGATCAACAATAGCCAGCAGCACAAAGGTGCTTTATGTCCAAAGGTTTGTATGTACAAGGTTAACTGACCATTCAAAAAGGCTTTTGGAATGAGCCAAACTTTCTTCCATTTATTTTACAAAAAAAACTTTACTGGACTCATCAACAGCTGTTTTTGCTTTTTGGGTCTGGAAGTAACTCATATTTTATGTAAGCTGTATTAGCTTCCTGCGTAGTTTGATTTATTTGGTCATATACAGTGGTATATTCGCAGATAAAAATCTGTTTTATTTATTTTAAAGAGCAGTCTAAAGTAAGTGGAAAAGTAATTGGAAAGTGGAGCTGAAATAAGCTGGTATTAAGCAGGTAATCAGTATTCTGCAATGAACTGCATCTTCAAAGTAACCTTCCCAGACCTGATTGAGTCAAATGAACAATAAGTGTGTCTGACAATGACAATGATATTATTCTCTTGTTGTTGGTAAACAAGCAGGTCTGGTGGATTAAGACACCAGCCAGTATACTCCTCTGCAGTGACAACAGAAAAGCCATGTACCAATTGAAACTGAAGAGGTTTTCCTCCATAAGCGCAGCCTGTGTAATTATTTCAAACACGAGGAAAACCAAATCACTTTACAACGCGGATTTACATATGATTAGCGTCATACAAAGACGGGATTACTACAAGTAGTCGAGAAGAAGCCTTTCCCCTCTCCCTGTCTCGTTCTCCTTTTCTTGATTCAAAGAGCCTTGACAGAAGTTAACATTGCTCTCTGGCTCACTCTCACCTAAAAGGTAGAGGCGCAGTGACGAAAGCTGACAGTCTGAGCCTCTGTACCGACGCAGACATGATAATAATGACAATAACAACATATAGAAACGTGGGTGTTTCAATAGAAATCACTCAGTCCTGCTTTTGTGAGTCTGTTTCTCTCTTCTTCTTTTTGTCACTTTCTTTTTCTTTCTCTTTCCAATTGTATGCTCTTCAGTGAAGGCTGTAGTGAATCAAGTTACATTACATATCACTCAGTCTCTTTATGCAAACAAATGTGTGAAATTAATGTAAAGCCAATGTAAAACCTTCCTTTTTATGAGACCATATTTCCACATGTACTCCCTGCTGTATCTGTGATAGAACAACATTTATTTTTCAATTAACAAATATTCTGTAATAGTAGATGTTCTCCATTAATCTAAATAATTGCATACAGTGATAGATTTTTGTTATGTCAGTTGTCAAATATATGAAATGTATAATTTTGCTCCTGCAGGATTAAGCCCCTTCCTGTGCGCTGGCAATCCTCAGTGACACCTTACAATCCAGCAGCATCATACGATTTGAAAGATCATTGATTATTTAATGGCATTTTTGATAGATGGCCCTCTGAGCGGATGCTACGCGGTGAAGAGTTGCAGGAAATATGAGCGAGGATAAAAGAGGACAAACTGTCATTCGGTGTTGGTGAACACAATGAGACACCTTGCCACTGTAATTTATCATTGATTACCCAAAATGATGCAGAGGAAATTATTGACGGCGTGAAAATGTCACTTAAGAAAGTGCATCATTGCTCATTATTCACCTATTATCCTGCGACTGGCAGTATCGTATTCAGTTTATTTAACTTGGCAGGGTGTGGGGATGGATGGGGCAGCGGTGTAGCAGCTTCCAGGAGAATTACGATTGTTTTCTTTTCATTCCAAATGATGAGGTTATAGTCAGATATTCACATTTTCTTTGCTGTCATTGCTGCACCTTAACGCTGTAGTTCATCTTTTATTGAGTTTCAAAATCAGTCCTAAAATGTAATTCTGTCTCATATTCAGCTGTTGCTGTGTGTGTGTGTGTGTGTGTGTGTGTGTGTGTGTTGATCCAGCCAGGTGACTGTAGGCTTAATTGGAAGCTTGTCAAGCAATCCAGATCCTTCACTGGCTCTATTGATGTTTTGGTGAACACACACTCTCTCTCTCTCTCTCTCTCTCTCTCTCACACACACACACACGGCTGACAGCACGGGTGTTGGTCTTTTTTGGTCCTTGGAGGCATATATCAACATGTTTGCTGTCATCAGCCAAACATTGGGGTCAGAAACATGCTTTTAGGACTACAACAGTAAGTATTCACACACTTACAACAGATATTACATGGAGAGAAATAAGTGATGTCACCATCTGAGCAGATGACTTGTGCCTGCACCATTACAAAAAAAAAGCATGACCCCGGTGAACGGCCTGTTGTGGCACTAGAATGACTTTTGAAACAGCTGCATCTGTAAAAAAATCGGCATTCTCATCCAGATACTCCTCTGTAGTTTCTTCCTCTTGGATGTGAGTCCAGCAAGCGTGTGACAGAGCAGCTGTGACACCAGCAATGAAGCAGAGAGCTCAGAGGAATACGCAAAGGCTTATGAATATGCCTCAGTGGAGGAGCTACGATTACTAATACAAAGCTGGAGACAGAGAGACGAGGAAGAGGAGAGGAAGAGAGGAGAAGGCTTAGAGTCACACGAAGAAGACCAGGAGGCAGATGAACTGACGGACGGGCGGACATATTTACATACACGACAATACGTGGTGACAGACAGACAGACCTCTCATGGAGAGACAGTGGTGAAAGGCAGAGGGGAAAGCAGGAAGTTAATGAGTAGATTGTGGGCCAATAACATAACCAGTCACCCACAACAACGCAGTGCCCATACTCCTTACCTGTCTGCCTTGCTGCACTGCATTCTGGGAGTGGAAGGGCAGAGCGGAGCGGCGATAGGATTTGAAAGGCGTTCTGCATGGGCGACTCACTGATTTGCATTCAACAGTGGAGACACACAAACACACAGACCAGCAAAACACTGTCGCGAAGCACACGCACATCGCAAAAAGAAAACTAATTTTTTTTTTGTGAGAACACACACACGCTCGGATATTGTGATAATTATTAACCCCTCTCATATGCAAGCAGCCTGAATGTGTGTGTGTGTGTGTGTGTGATGATTGGAGAGAGGAAGGAGAAAGAAGAAGGATTAGAGGTTGGAGGGAATACACTCACCCCTCTCAAAACCTCCTCGTCTCCTCAACTCTTTTTTTTTTCTCCAGCGTGTTATTTTTCGCTTTACGATTCTGATAATGATGATATTAGAGAGAAGAGGAGGGGGAGGAGGAAGGAGAGGAGAGGATGATGGGCGCCGCATGCGATTGTTCGCCCTGTCTTTCCTCTTCTTCTTCTTTTTTTTTTTTTACTGCTACACATCGCGCGGAGAGAGGGAGAAAGAGATAGAGAAAGACAGAGGAGGGGGCTCCTCAATGACTAATTTTCCTTTCTTTTACGGCAGCATAAATTTAACAGGAGGGGGGCTGTGGGGTAGAGTAGAAATCCTTTTAGCGCTCTGATTTATGTACGTCTGATGGGCGAATCATAGATCACCGCCGGAAGATGGCAGACACACTGATGATGATGGGGCCCTTCGACGGGGCCCACTAATGCCCCGCCGAACAAAATGTAACCAATCTGTGGGGGCCCTCAAGCATGCAATGGTCCTCTAATAGAAACTATAGCAAACTATACGCCTGTCACCTATGAGGGGGTGGGGGAGGTGTGTGTGTGTGTGACCATGTGTGTTGCACTGGTGTTGAGGGAAGTCGAAAGAGAGAAGAAGGAAAAAGAAGAAGAAGTTTAAAAAAATGGTGAATGACAAGAGCGTGAGGGCAGAGACAGACGTGGATGATCTGTAACAAAACTGATCTACAGAGAGATGGACAGAAAAGCAAGGCAGAAAGGCAGAGAGGCAGAGAAGCAAAGGCGGGAAAACTGTACAGAGAGGGGGGGCGGTTGAAGGGGACTCTAAATGTCAAGTTGAAAAAAAAATCAAATAAAAAAAAAAGCAACCAAAGGAGTAAACAGCTAAACAATAGACAACAACAAGTAAACGGTGCGTGAGTGTCCACCTTAAATCACCCACTCACACACACACACACACACACACATGCACGCACACACACTTATGCACATACGCAGGCCTGATGCACAGTGCAGCGCATGCAGCCCCACCAATCATCTTTATATCAAAACATCATTATGCTGGCTGACAGCAGCTGAGATTCCAGCGAGGCCTTGTTGTCATAAATCGTCAGCTGTTGCGGCGCTGCAAAGAGAGCCTTTTCATTTAGGAATGTCAAAGCTCTCCTGAGTCTCGTAAAGATTGTAGGAGACTCAGGAGGTGGGGAAACAGAGGCAGAGATGGCGGAGCCTGGGGGAGGAGAGGGGGGAGAACTGAAGATGGCACGTCTGGTGGAGATGGCAGTAGTCTGATGACTGGCTCCACTTTGCCAGCATGGATGTGAAAACGTATGATTCAGGGTTTTGGACTGACAACTTGCCTGTAAATGTGACTTCGATCTGTGTCAGCTAATTTTACTGTGTAGCATGAATTCTATGGAAATTAAGAAACAGTGCTTGGAACTGGGGAACAACAAGTGAAAAAGTATGGCTTCCGTTTGCCTCGCAGGCTGTGTCGGGCCAGGAGCTTCATGGTTTTTTAGACCAGGCATCCCACCATGAAGTCTCTATTCAGTGAAGTGTGTCAACAATTATTGGATCTGTGAGGTGAATTGTGGTGGAAATTGACGTTTAGTTTAATTTTTTGTAATTTTTTTGCATGTTTTGTAATAATTTAGGTGATCCCCTCATCAGGTCAAAATTTAACTTTGGTTTACGACCAAATTGCCTCAGAATTAATGACATTCCCATGAGCCTCAGCTGTACTTTGTGTCCAGTGCTAATTAGCAAATCTTAGCATGCTTATTAACACACTACACATTATAACTTCTAAACACCAACAAGTTAGAATTTTCTAACATTAGCATTTAGCTCAGAGCATTTGAGCCACCAGTTTTGCTGTAATATTCTTTATGTTTAAACACTTGTAGAGCAGCAAACTTACAACAGATTGTTCCACTGAGCAACTCTACCTGCTCAGATACAGTCCCTCTTCTCAGCAAAGAGAGCAAGCAAAATTCTGGTCACTGGGTGATATGGTTCCTTGATTGTTCAGTTAGTTTGTTCATCTCACTCAGGCATGTCCAAACTATTGAGTAAAGGGCCGTGTGGCTGCAGGTTTTTGTTCAACCAGTCAACCAGGGGTCACCTAGTTATCAGCCGAAGACTGAGATCAGCTGATGAAATGAGTCCAGCCTGGTGTGCTCCTGCTTGGTTGGAATGAAAACCTGCAGCCACACGGCCCTTTATGGAATAGTTTGGACATGCCTGATCTAAGTGTTTAAACTATAATGTTTTCCAAAGGAGTACAAGCACTATACAGTCTAATGCAATCCACAACATCTCTGATATTTGTAAAGGCTGAAAACTCAGTTTTATTGAAGCTAGTGCTCATTAAATCCTATGGTAATTTTTGAGGCTGCAGTTAACAGGCGTTACAGTGAGAGTACTAATACTGTCATGCATGAAAAATGAATAAGGCCGAGGGAGGAGGGGGTCAGTAAAACGTGAATACAAATTTCTTTAAATATTAAGTAAGTATATTGAAGAGGAAAGAACTTGCTTTAGTTCTTTAGCTGTTCATCAAATGTATCATTAAATAGCGATGAATTAAAGCAGACAGTCTGCACTTCACAGCCACTGTGTCATTTGACATCAAAAAGGAGGAGTATGGAGAAAAAAAACTTATGTATGTGTGCATTTGTGTGTGTGTGTGTGTGTGTGTGTGTGTCTGTGACTAATGTACTGGAGAGCTCTTCACTGGTGCTGACGAAAAGACAAGTTTGCGTCGCTGGTGCTAGTGTGTCCCTCCAGGGCTTCCGTCCATCCACTGGCAGGGGAGATGAACTGAGACAAGATGTCAGAGCAGGAAATGTCAGACCACTGCCAAACCGCTGTGGTACACACCCCTGACAGGCACCCACACACACACACACACACACACACACACACACACACACACACACACACAGTATATGGAAAAGATAACAGATACTCTGCGTTTGCACAAACGCTTAGTTTTATATCTCGTTCTCTCTTGCTTCACAAACAAGCACAAAGTACGTCATAAGGAAACATTCATACACTTCTCAAACACTCTCTCTCTCTCTCAAACTCACACACACACACACCCACAAGCACAAATGGACACAAGCTTGCTTTTGCAAACCTTTTTTGAGTTTCACATCAAAAACTGCGTTTGCCAAAGATTTCATTTCAACCCTGAAATGAAAAGACCCCATTGATTAAAGCTAAATATCAATTTAATTTCATAAGCGTGTCATTTCAACACTGCATTTATTGCTGTTCCTGAAAGTCTGTGGTAAACACTCAGACGAGTGTCAATGAAAATGCAGCCAGAGACAGAAAAAGGAGTTTTGCGAGGGAAAATGGAGAGATGGCATGGAGGGATGAGCACAGCAGCAGTTTATGTCCGCTGGCCAGTTCTTATGTTTGTTTTCTTTGGTGGTGTGTACACATTACAGATGTCTTGAGTAATGCCTCCATCTGTAATCTCTCTTCCCTCTCTCCCTCTCCCTCTCTCTCTCTCTCTCTTGGATATCCTCGGGACTCTGTTTTCCTTAAGTGTGTCAATTTGGGTCTCCTTGCTCAAGTTCAAACATTTAGCCCCCAAACAGCCATTTGTCTCCAACTTAGCAGACAGAGAGACCATAATAGAAGAAAATACCTCAAGAAATGAAGAAGAGAGAGAGGCAGAGAGGGTGGAAAAAGACATCTTGTATGTTTGACGGCACTTTTTGCTGCCTGGTTAGTGCACACACACACACAAACACACACACACATCACCCCCCGTCTTGTCTGGTTACTGGCTGTGCACTTGCAGTCCCTCTAGGGCCCATGGGGTCACTGTGTGTGTGTGTGTGTGTGTGTGTGTGTGTGCATGTGCTGGTGGGTGAGGGGAGTTCGCCCAATGCCAATCCCCCCGCCCCCAACTCAACCCATCCGCACTCACTCACCCACACACACACACACACACGTACACACCCCTCTCTCCGCAAAGCTACAGATGATGTGCCGTCCAGCTGCATTTCCATCACTGTGACGATGAGTGCTCCTGCCAAACGCCCGGCAACCAGAGTCACATCTGCTCCTGTCTCTGTCGCCACGGCGATACTGTCGAAGTCTGCACGACAACCAGCACACGACCAGGGGGCAACAACGGGTGGCACAGAAAGAGAATGAGAGAGAGAGAGAGAGGGAGAGAGAGAGAGAGAGTCGGTTACAGAAAAAAAACCCACACACTTAGAGTTCATCTATAGGTCTCAATCTCTTGGTTTGTTTGGACGCTACCATGAACTGAACGGTGTTGGTTGACTGCATGGACAAATCATCAGTATAATAGAGTAAGCAGATAATAACTTACCAAGTCTGGGTTTTTTTTAATCATGATAATAATCGTTATTAATCATTTCGATCGTAATTAGATCATATCCATTATATTGCCAATGGGTATGAAAACAAAGTAAATGATCCAAAACTCCATATATCCAAAACTATAGTTACAGCTATACATGCTGATATAGCCCCATAAAAGTCAAAGTCAATTTAATGCTACATCTAAATATGAATGTGGGGCACAGAAACAAGCTGAGACTTGGTGAACTTTATGTCTCTTATTTCTGCTGTTTCTTCTCCAAAAGACATCTTTCAACCAGTAGCTATAAACAGGCTCTGTTACATGAAACTAATGGGACAGGGCTTGATTTTAAAATTCTGCTTTATTTTGCAGATGATAGATTTGTATTTCTATTACTTTAATTAATGAAAAAACCTGTCATTTACTCAATGTATTCAAATCTCTCTCTCTCTTTATATATATATATATATATATACATATATATATACATATATCTTATCTCCCTCTATACCTTTATCTGCATCATTTTGTGTCTGCTCCCTCCTCCTCTTCTGCTATTCCTATATACCCTTTTGACTGCCTCTCCCCCTCTCCCCCGTCTCTCCTGCCAGGGTGTTTATATTTGCCCGGCCAACGGCAGAGTGCCTAACAAGGTGGAAAGAATTAGGGGTGAAAAGACAGCACTGCTGCCAGCCAGGGTCTCTCTCTCCTTCTCGATCTCTCTCTCTCTTTCTCTCTCTTTCTGACAGTGGATATATTTCAGCTAATGTACTCCTGACCTCTTCTACCCCACTGGAGTATCAACAAAAACTGTTACCTACACTCTGAACAACGAGGGTCCCAAAGAACACCAGGAATGGTGTCAGAGCACTGTTTTGAATTGGATTGTATCGTAGAGTCATCCAGTTCAATACAGACTCATTTTCTTCACCAAACAAGCTTGAAAAAACTCTTTTTTTCTCATTCACTCATCTTTGTAGTTCACTCATTCAGTTGCTTCAATCTTAACCTCAGTCTACATTTCTCACTATATCTATGTCATTATTCAGCAGCTTTTATTTCCTTTGTTTTCTTATTCCTGTCTATCTTTTTTTTTATGATTATTTCAAGTTTTTTTCTGGTTTTCTTCCACAAATCTAAATGACAAAATGTGTTAATACCCCAAAGACCATGAAAAAAAAACATGGGAATAGAAAACCCTCTTCCCATCCCCCACGCTGTCTCGAAGAGTTCAATTCAGGTATTTAACCTTACACTTGCCTGGGGTCGAGAGCAGGAAACTGTGGCCTGTTAACGACTGCAGCGAGGGAGTGAAAGAGCAGGGGAAGCAAGGGAAATACTGGTGTGTGTGTGTGTGTGTGTGTGTGTGTGGTGGGGGGCAGAGTGGGTGTGCATCACCTCTTTGAATGCAGACAGGGTGAAGTCCTGGTCCCCCTCCTCACCCTTCTCCTCTCTCCTGATCCCCTCTCCCCAAAGTGAGACGTCGCATATCCACCCTTATTAAACACTAAATTATACGCTTTTACCCAGAAAGGGAGGTGTGGTGGTGGTGGTGGTGGAGGAGAGCCACATACTATAGGTAGTTAGTTAAAAGGGAGGGAGGGTAAGGAGGAAGGGGGCGGAGAGGAGAGGTCAAGCTGTTTTGGTTTTCAAAACTGAGGGCCTATGTTTTATAATAAATACATAAAAGAGACGGGTAAAGGTCTTCTATTATTCTACTGGGCGCTCCAGAGAGTGTGAGCTTCTATTAAGTGTGTGTGAGCGGAATCAGGCGTGTGCGTGCATGGTGGTCTCCTCCTATGCACAAGTCCCTCTGTTAATACCTGTGTGTTATTATATGCCTCTGTGTGTGTGAGTGTGTGCATGTGTGTGTGTGGTAACACCCGCCCTAGAACAAGGTAAGTGATTAGATGAATCACCTTGAGCCAGTGCCTTAGCTTTTAAATGCATTTTCAAAGTCACAGTATTTTAACACAGGACATACAATATGCAGTACAAATGAAGGCATTAGCAATGGGAAGCGAGCATGTGGGTGGTTCAGCAGCAGTCATTTTAAACAGTCAATGTATAATGCATTTGACTGGCGCTCAGGTAGCTCTGCTGTGTGCGAATGGATCGACTTTCACTCCAACACCTTTCTGTTGTACATTTATGTTACAGTAAATTACTGAAACAAAAGAGTCCTGCTGCGCACACGTCACCGATCAGATGTGATGTCTGAGTGTCGTATTACACCTTCATTTTTATTGCAGCCTGAACAACACGTTTGATAATCCTCGACAGAAAACATTGGCTATTTTCCACTCAGACATTATTAAAAACTTCCCTCATTTGCAGCTGTGCTGTGAAACTAACAGCTCGAACACAATCGAGCAGCCAGCACACCACCTTTATACACACACCTATAATACTATAGAGTTGGATGTGTGTTGCAATTATAAAAAATAATGTGTTTGTTTCTTATGTGCATTATGATGTCATTTATCAAAATTTGTTTTCTGATCATTTTCCATCTGTATGAGATAAATAATTAAACTGGAATTTAATGAAACTGGAGTTTTCTTTGATAAAACATTTCCATCAGGGCCATTTGTTTATTTGGATGTAATTTGTTGTTTTGATTTACATAATACAATTAATTACAATTAATACAATTAAATTAAACTTTAAAACTGTGATTATACCAAATACAAGTCTTTTCTTGAGACACTGCATGGTAGATTTATATTTCTGCCAATTTCATTCGAACCTCTGCCTTCGCTTTGCCATTCAGATGGCAGTTGTGACGGTGGGAACGACGGGGCCGACTTTCCACCAGCAGGCTGGCGACCGGCCTCTGCTACACGTTCAAACTCACAATTTGACTGGAGTCCATCTTGAACCTGGCTTGAACCGCCCCTGCCCGCTGTCCATGGTTCTGAAAGGCTGATTAACTGAAATGTCACTAATTTCACTGAATGTCAGGACGATCTAGATGTAATGAAAAAATTTACACAACAACAAGTCATTTTTGTGCGTTTGTAAAAATCAAACCCTGCAAAAACCCTGCAATGTACAGTCAGAGTTTGAGCTCACTGCAGGTCTGTGATACACTACCTTATTACGGTAAGTGAGGAAAGAAACTTAAATTTGGCTGTTTGTCAAAGCAGTTTTTACCCTCAAACACAAATTAAGGACTTGACTCAAATGTAGCAGTGACAGCCCTTACTGTGCTGCTTAAATAACTGCAGCATCAACACTTCATGCAGGTGTGTTTTCTCTCCTCTCTGTCTTATTAATTCATTCAAACAATAGCATAGACCCTGGCACACACACACACACACACACACACACACACACACACACACACACACAAACGGAGAGAAACAAATACTGATACACACAAACACTCACAGAAACCTGCTGGTCTGTCCCTGATAATGCCCGCTGGATGTTCTCACCTTTCACAGACTCTGTCCACGGCTCTATTTATAATCCTATCACTAAGAGCACACACACGCACACACACACCTGGCACATCTGTGCGTGTCTAAGTGCAGGTATGTGTGTCGTGGTGGAGATGGATCCAAGTGTAGGGTCCTAGCAGGGTTTGCTTCAGTGTGATAACAGCCTGTGATTTGTATCTGTAGATGAAGCATCGGCATAATAAATGTTCTCTACCTCTCACCTTCCCCCATTCCCGCTCTGAGTCTCTCTTTCTGTATTTCTCTCATGCACACGCACTATTTCTCTGTCTGTCTGTCTCTGTCATGCTCTTTGTTATTCTGTCTCTCTGTTTGTTTCACTTGTTTCAGTTTCTCATTTGTTGTTGTTGTTTTTCTTCTTTATTTCCTTTATATCTCTTTTTCTTTTGTGACATTTCCTTCCCGGTTACTTTCGGTGTTCCACTCTCTCACTCATGCATACACACACGAACGAGCACACACACACGCACACACACACATGCGCGTGCGGACAGACAGTGTGTGGTAGAGAGTGAGAAGGTGTCAGTACTATTCTCAGGTCAGTTGGGTTTGATCCTTTCCACCTTCTGCTTTCACACATTAACAGACAGCCCGCAGGCTGAAACAGAGAGGCAGAGACACACACACACACACACACACACACAGACAGAGAGCAAACAGAGACATCACAGCCTGCACGCCGCATCCAGAGATTTCATAATGACGACAGGCGTGTACACGCACAGCCGCGCACTGACAGGGTCAGGTAGACACACTTCATCGAGTGAAGCACGACAATTACTCAGTCACTCGTAAGAACACTGCAAAAATATGCTCACCTGTTGCAGTTAATTGGGGTTATTTTTTCATTTTCTGGATCAGCGGATCAGTGCTTTTAGTGTTCTGAACTGAACTTTCGGCTCCAAACTATTACTTTCCGTCCTGTCAGTCCAGCTCTGTGTTCAGTCTTGTGGGTGCAATTTTTCTGACTCAACAAAAGGATCCCTTACTGCAGTTGATCTATAGTTTTCTGCTGGTCTGTCATAAATTTCTGTCTGTGGTATTAGCCGAGGTTAGGCTCTATTCAATTCTCCTCTCCGCAGTCAGTCCGTCTGCCTGTTATCCCTCCTAACTCTGTTCTCATCCCCGCCTCAGCTCTGCCTAATGCTCGCTGCTGTGGGAGAGAGCCTGTTTGCTCTCATCTCCCTTACTTTTACTGGCTCCTTTACTTTTATTGTCCGTTTGTCTTCCCTCACCTGATTTCCACGGTCTCTGTCTCGTTCAAGCCTGTCTCCCTGTCTCATTATCGCAGCTTTACTCTGATGTAAGCTTCCCCTCCTCTTCCTCCTGCAGCTCCTCTTCTGTCTGCTCCTCCCTCTTAACTTCTCCCTCTGTTTGTTCAGCGTGTGTGAAGAAGTGTTGGATAAAGCCGGGCCAGATATATCAGGGATATACGGTCAGCTTGAATGTAGTCTAATTTTCCATAATGAACTGCAGCCCAATCCTCACCTTCATCATCTTTAGATCTCATCTTATGGAAGTGGAAAGAAATCAATTTTCACTCTTATTAAGGGAGGCCTGCTCCTGCTTAAGTCTCTGATTCGAGTATGTGCATACGTGTGGGTGCGTGGGTGGGTGGGGGTTATTCTCTTTCTCTCTCTCTCTGCGCTTTCTCTCACTCCTCATATCTTTCTTTCTCTCTGTCTGTCCCTAATGTATGACTCTCTTCTTTTTCCCTTTGTGTTCATTTTTCATTCGTACTCCTCTCCCTGCGATTATCCCAGTGCATATCAGAGGCTCTTAATGAAGATTCACAACATTTTCCCCTCCCAGCTAATACCTTATCAAAGGAGAAATCTCGTTCCAGAAAATCAATTTTCTTTCATATTATTAAGTCCTCCTCTACTGCACTTGCATGCGTGATTCCTTTGGTTTAGCGCCGCAAAGCAACAGTGAGGGACTTAACCCTGAGAGCCCCTGCACACTCCATCCACACACAGGCTGATCTGATATCTCTCATGGCTTAAGCAGATATGAGGGCAAAGGTAGGAGCAGAGAGTCAGTCAGAGAGAAGAGAAGACAAGAGAAGAGAGGAAGAGAAGACAAGTGACGAGAAGAAAAGAAAGAGAAGAAGAGAAGAAGAGAAGAGGGCTTTCTGGAGGTACAGATTGAGTTTGTTAGAAACTTTTCCAGCACTTTTAATTACAACACATCAGACTTTACTCATGCTTTTTCTGTTATGTTCTGTTTTCCCTCTTTTGACTTTTGTCACTGGTCAAAGTTTTCACAAGATTTTTGTTTTGTTTGAACATGAAAATTATTCCGGGCTTTCTGCGATTCTGATTGTGCGTTTGTTGAATACTGTGGAGAAGACCAGGAAATATGAGAAATGCACAAAATATGACCTGATGCAAAGTTCATAGGCTGAAACTGAATCCATCGCTGTACCTGTGAGGACAGCATGTACAGCAGCTTGCACCACGAGGATGCTTATTCAATGCATATTTTCCTTTCATGCAGGTCATTGCTGCAATAATAGACAGTTGAACTTAACAGAAATGTGAATGAATGGCATCTTGCAGAGGTCATAATCCAGACACATAACCCATAACAAGTTTAGTGGTGAGGTCCTTAGCCCACTGAGCCACCACAGCTTTCCTTGAGTACACTTTACTGTGGAGTGATACTAGCTGGACATCCCATTCCTCTTTCAATAAGAGCACAAGATGCAAAAATCAATGCACCAAGGTCAAGGTAATGTTACTAATCTCACCAGGAGAAATTTGTATGTCAATATACGTCAGTGAGCGCTTGCAGTTATTTAAGTAGCTCGAGGTATGGTGATTCTCCGCTGACTGATGGTGTGTTATTCCTTAAGCCTCACGCAACTAGGACACTGTGCCAAATGACACGGTTCTTTCCAGGAAACTTGCTCAGAATTTGTTAGGAATATACAGACCTGTTAAATAAAGCATTCCCATATTCATGTAATACACTCCATACAAAGATCATGTAGTATACACTGGAAGATAAGATGGGGAAAATGTTCTGCTTTTGTAAAGCATTTAAAATTACACTAAAACCACATTTATTTTACTTTGATCTATTCAACACATCCATACACATATTGTATGTGCACATGAATACCTTAATACTTGTACTTGCATGTGTATACACTACACATACACACTACACATAACAGTGTATTTGCCTCAAAATACAGACTGCAGACATTGCACACTTTGTATGTATACTGTTGGGAAGTGATGAAATGTGTATTTCCATGTGTTGCCAACATATATTTCATAATTATCCTCATTAAATGCACAACATACTGTAAACCTGTCACTGTATGGAATATATACTTTAAGGATTAGGTCCAAGTATACACTGGCAGGGCAGTATTACTCTTTCATCATCAGAGTCTTATGCTCATTCATTATAAATTAATCCAGAGGATTTACACATCACTGAGGAAATGTTGCCAACTTCAAATGACCTCAACTCTGCTCTGCTCCTGCAGGCCTCTTAAAATCCATTGGTACACAAGGACTATGTGCAGTGGAGCTGCCACGGTTCAGGCCCAGGAGTCTCACAGGCTCTGCCTGCCACATGCTCTGTGGCTGAACCAGGACTGAGATGATGCTTTCAGCCTTTGTAACAACAGTTTTCCTTTATTCATTGCTGCAAAAATGTCAACTGCAGAGAGGAGTAATAGAAAATGAAAACATATTTAAAGAGCTGAATGTCATTTTCAGGTTTGGTGAGTATAAGTAAACACTTCTCCTCTCTGCTCTTCCCTTTGTGTAGAAGATTTTATCTAACAGTTTGTAGTATAGTATACAATGTGTGCTTGATGTGTCCATCAACAGACAGTAAGTTAGTCTAATTGTGTTTTATAGAAATTAAAACTGGTTAAACCATTTGAGTAATCAGTCAATGTCTGTCACTACTATCATTTGAAGAAATGATAGTATCATATCTATATTATTGTTCTTTGAGGTGTCCTATTAATGTTTCAATGAACAAATTACATTTGCAGGAAACAAAGACATGCCCTTCTTAAAAGTTATGTCTTCTGTATTAAACTTTCACATTCCTAGAGATTCATATCAATCTCAAAGCCAAACTTCATACTGACTCTGTGAAAACAACAGTCAGTTGTTTTCACGCCTTGCTTCAGGTGAGCTCCGCTGTGATAGACTATGGGAATAAGGCCTACGGCGCAGGAATAGGCCCTATAGCAGAACCGCTGGGTGATAGATAAAGTAGGGCAGGGGTAATGATGAGGCATCATCGATGTAAATGATACTCAGGGAGGCCTGGCGAGAGGTGTGGGGGGGCTGCGAGCAGGTGAAAGAGAGAAAAAGAGAGAGATGTGGGCAGCTGAGAGAGACACCAGCACTCATGAGAGATGGGAGCAGGTGAGAGGGAGGGTGGGAGGAGAGGTGGATGGATGCTGGGAGGGAGAGAGGGAATAGGGATGATGAAGAGGGAGAGGAGAGAGAAACAGAGGTGTTGGGGGTGGTGATGTATGTAGGCCTGTCAGAGAGTGGTCGGGGAAGATGCAGTGTGCTCCTTACACTGGGGAAGCAACACCCCCACCACCCACTCAACCGCACACACACGCACACACACATACGCACACACACTTGGCTTCCATCCCACACCCACCCACCCATCCACCACCTCTCCCTAGGTTGGCCTGGATGTAGCGGCTGACTAATAACCTAAAGGTTGTTGGGTTGATCCCCGCCACAGACAGGGGTGTTTTCTGGCTGTGAGCTGGCAGCTGGAGGATGCTGGTATTACTTCTAAAGTTCTCACCAGCAATGCCCTTGAATAAGACACAGAGTCCCACGCTGCGCTGCAGGTGGCCCCCAGCATCTCTGATGAAATGCAAATGTATAGAAGGGCTGCATATGTGATAGGAGGGAAAACGTATTTCAGTTACCTGGTTTGCAGTAAATTAAAATCAATTTTAACTTCTTCAACTGCACTCGTTTGAGAGGAAAGTCAGTGGTCCGAAGGCATGCCAAGTGTCCCAACACTGTTTAGATCCACTCAGCTGCATTTTACAATCTGGTCCCAACAAGTCCTCCAAATTAAAAGACAAAATTCATTGTTTGTAATGACCCTCTGGAAACACAATCTAATCTGATGCTCCTCTTGGCAGGACGATATCCCCTGTCAACTTCTTCCAACTGTTCTCCAGTCTGACACCACACGGTGTTTAAGTCCGACATTTTGTGGACCCGTTCATTCACGCCGACCTCACTCCTATGCGGACTGTGCAGCTCTGCCATTGATCTCAGAAGCTGGGAGTTGGGAATGACAACACACGCGAGTTGATTGCATTGCAGTAGAACAAGTCGGAAAACCAAAATGGATGCCTCCATGAAAACGAGGAGAACAATGGATTATGCAGAATTTTGCGCACAGAAACACAGGATCATCATGTGTACAGATATAAATGGGCAGCACTGTGTGTACGACTGATTTAACGAGACAATAAATAAGACAGAAGTGCTGATAAACAGCACATCACTTTCACTTGTCAGGGTTCGTGAGGTTCTTACGACTTGGCTTTCCAATTTCCAGCTGGCCACTCAGAAATTCTGACCTCTCTGTTCAAATGTAACGCGGTCACTCAGCTTCCTTCTTTACTCCCGACAGTCAAGCGTAATGACTGCCACAGCCTTTGTGAACACATGTTGTTTTTGGGACTTTGCTGAAACAACTCAGTCCAGATCATCTTTTCTAACTTCAGGCTTTGTAACATAAATTTCACACTGAGCGACACAGACACATGCATGACATCTTGACACACAAACTTTTAGCATTTTTTTGTAACGGTGAGGTCAAAAAAATGGCGTTATCACTTGGAATATGTCTGCCTACCTCAGTCAGTGTTTCTACATTCGGTGAACTCCCAGAGAACCAACCTGAGGTCGATGCATCCAGCTTGGTGCTGTGCTGAACGCGTGGGTGTAGAGAACAACGGCGATAACAGATATCACTTTTTCACTTTTCAGAAAGCGTCTTATCTCACAACAAGTCTTTTCACATCACAGACTCTTTACAGCACAAACAGTGACTCTGAAAAACACCCTTTGTGATGATGCTGATATTTTTTATGCTGGAATATTAAACTTTGTTGTTCCTCTTCTGGTAAAAATGAATGTTACAGCCAAGTTTTGCTTCAAGTGTAAAGAATGCTTTAGGTCACATTTTTCTCTGAACCATTACAAACCCACACAGACGACCACATACAGAGACGAGCGAGTGAATACGATTGTATGTGCATGTGTCTGCTGTCCGTCCTGGGTCATGCTTCTTTACAGGATAGTTTGTTAAACCCTCAGTAAGTTGTGATTTTAAAACATTTTTTAGAATACACACTTCTGTCTGTATGGCTGCCCTCAGTTTGCGTAACGGCAGATGTAGGTGTGTATATCAGAAGTGGGTAGTGAGATGAGTATTGTGTGTTTCTGTGTGTGTGTGTGTGTGTGTGCGTGCGTGTGCTTGTGGGTTGGCGTTTCGAGCAGAGTAATCCATTCTCTCCACAGTGGTATGGAGAGACACTGTTGTCATGGCGTGTTTCACACACACACACACACAGATGCACGCTCAAACACACAAGTGCTTGTCATGCTGTGTTACATGGAGCCGTGATCACATTATCTAGCGATGGACCCTACACACTCATTCACTTATACAGAATTCTCTGTTGATTTCCTTCACACACGCGTACGCAAACACACACACACACACACACACACACACACACAGACACACACACACACACAATATAGGAACCAATGGCTCACCTGATGGGCTGGCTGAGATGCAGAGACGAGAGCAGCACCCACACACACACACGCGCACACACACACACACACACACGCACGCACAGTGGTCCTGCTGACAAGCTCTTCCACGCCAGATTAATCTGGTTTACAGTCTTATCTGAGCACAGATAGCACCTCCACAGGTACACACACACACACACACACACAAACGTAATATCACAAACCACATTTGGAGCGGGAGGAGCAATGAACTGGAGACATGCAAACACACACACCCGCACACACACACACACACATACAGAAGCTGGTCACAAGAATACAATTGCCTGTTTACCTGCAGGTGGGCGGTCAGGAGAAAACAGCCAAAACAAAACAAACAATAACAAAAGAGAGTGAATCAAGAAAAACAGCATCTGAAAAGAGAGAAAGAACTTGTCCATGTGAGGGCTGCGAGCAGGTGGGGGGCAGCAGGAGAAAGTTTGGATTCGACAAACATCACATTAGTCACAGCAAGGAATCTCCTCTCACTCCCCACCCAGAAAGAAATCTAACCAACAGAATATTGAATCAGTAATCCTCCAAACTTCTGTGTCCTTTCTGCCTCATGAAGGTCAACTTGCAGTTTACTATAAGACACTCCTGTGCGTTTTTCACTTTTTCGCATTGGGTCGTCACTGGCTATGACTGCATCGTACATAAAACCACTCCAGCTGTCATGTGACTGCAGGTGAGACCGATGGCAACATGGAGGAATTTGAAAGAGATGCTACAGGATAAGTAAGAATGTATTTGTATTTGTGTTTGAGTCATGTTACAGCTGTTATGCCAGAAAAAGGAAAATACAAAGAAATATTGATAAAGTTTAAACTGTTTTAGTTTGCAAGTAATGCTTTTTTATGATGAAATAAATTAAATGATGATTATTGATCAAGTCTGGAAAGCTGTGAATTAAATTAAATACCAGAGAGCTTTTTCCTAATTGTAAATATCAAGACAACAAAGATGTGA